>NC_089876.1:49065000-49427500 GCF_040182565.1 Anser cygnoides
AACCATGACAGCAAGGGAAAAAAATAGTAACGATCGCAGCAGCTGCATACACTAACACTTTGGGTAGAAACTTTAACTTGAGGCTCATATAAAGGGTTTTCTTTGTTTTAAATTACAAGTGGCGCCATTATCCAAAGGTGCAGTCCTCCCAAGAGAAACAAACTGAAACAATGAGAAACCTGAAGGCAGGAAGTACTGAAGCAGGACGGTGGGTTCAAATATCAAAGGCCTTATTTAGTAAGGTGTAAGTCATACCTTACTACATCATAAACTACTGTCCTCCTACTTGGAAATGAAGTTGCCATCTTTTCCTCCTTCCATGAGCTACTTCTGATGATTACTCAGTGTTTACTTGACCTAGCAATAAGCTCTAAAGCCCTCAGCCACTCTAACACAGACAGAGTGGTCGCACACACAGCTCTGAGTCCCGCTGCACAGCTCTGGTTGAGCAAGAATTGTCCTCCTGCACCGAGCTAACCCTGCAGAGGTGCTACCACCAGGACGTTCAAAACCTCTACCTTTTAGGGGTACTGGGGTGACCATGGCATGCAGATCTTCCTCTGCTCTGTTTTTAAACACTGTGCACTCTCCTTTATTTGTGAAGCATTTCAAAATAATATCATTTGTTTGTGATTGTAATCCTTTTATAAATAAATTATATATATATATATATATAAAGTTACTGATGAAGCAGTTTAGTTTACAATAATGCAGTTCAACACAAGAAAAGTTGAGCAAGTTAAGGTATCACACTTCTGTTCACCCCATGAAACTGCTTAGGGTGTGCAACACCCAGCTGATTTCTGCTGTGATATTCACACTCTACTGTTGCAAAGTTACAGTGAGCAAAAGAAATTAATGTCTTTCATTCTGATTTGAAATTGCTCTGAGCAGTCTATGCAGGAATCCATGCTGCGCATCTGAATTGTTCAGATAGAGTTTAATCGTCCACTTACTCTGTGAAAGGAAGGGATAGCTCATAGCACCCTTCATAGCTGAAAGGAAGCTATCAAAGTTGTAGGAGAAAGAATTCATTATATTCCTACCAGTATTTTTTAAACTCCCCTATTCTTGAACCGAAACATTGACTTCTCTTGATTATCTGTTCAGGCCATTTATAATGAATGTGTGTAGATTAAACAAGAAATCTCTCCTTCCCGGCTGTGCAAGCACTGATCACAATAAGCAGTCCCTGAGACCCATGATTTTCAGCTTTGCAAAACTTTTGCAATGAAGCTATGTTTAACAGATCTCATAGTTACACAGCTGAAGGCAATCCTTGCTCCTCTAAAATGAACACAGCATTAGAAAAAATAAACAAATACTGTGCCAGAAGAGGTAAGAAACAGCACTTCTCAGTTAAACTAAGAAATCAGAGCTTAAAAGAGGTAACTATAATGCTAGGCTTTATATAAAACTGGATTAGCATAGGTTTGACTACCTATATGCCTTATTGTATAGGTTTAGCATGACAGGTGTGCTATCAAACTGGATATGAATCCGTAGAAATAGAATATTTTACCTACCATGTTGGATCATTATTTATTTTTGCCTCTATAGACAGTTGTCTTTGAAAAAACACTGCTACACAACCTTGATAATTATTAGCTAAATCTTTGCTAAAATATCTCTTTAAAAATGCCCTTTGACTGTAGAAGTTTTTTGAATTATCCATTGAGGAAGAAGCAGTGATAAAGAACGTAGTTTCTTCTCGGAAATTATTCATCATCTGTGGTAGAAGTTTGCAGCAACTGAGTTATGGTGTTGTTATATGGATATTTCCCTTATAAAATTATAATATTTAAACTATCTAAAAACCTGATGCAAATCTGTTGTTGCAAGTGAATCCAAAATTATTCTGAATCTGTCTGAATATTAGAACTGATTGCCATTATTTGTATTACCACTAGCTTTCATAAGTATATTTCACATTGCACTTACAGGAAGCGCTTCTTTACAAAGATGGATGGTGCCCACATTTATCATATTGATAGCGCTTACCGTATCTATTTCTGTGGGTGGTTATTAAATATTTTATTTATTGCTGCACACAGCTGATCTGATTGCCATTAGTGAGACATATTGATAAAGTTATTGTGGGAGACTGATGCCAGTAATATATTTAAGACCGAGAACTACTTTATGTATACAAATGATAATGTATGCAACTCTTGTTTCATCAGTAAAAACCCAAACAGGCCTGAATATAAAATGCTGTTTTGAACTTAGTCACAAGAATGTTAAGAATTTCTTTTTTTTAAGATTTATGTGTCTTCCTTGTCCACAGGGAGCAGCAGCCCTAGCAGTCTATTACTAAATTCGAAGATTGCTCTCATATCATCTTATGAATAAAACTGTCAGTCACAACACTGGTCTTACATTTTGCTATAGATTTTCTCTTTATTTTCAAACAGACTTTTAACCAGTCATCTACTATATTCAGAACAAAGCCATATCAGTCTAAATAGGACACCACGTGGTCTCCTCTGGATGCTCCAAACCACCTGGCCTTGCCTACTTTCCATGACACAGCCCACGTTTCACAGCTCGGCCCCAGTTGTGCTTTGCATGCAAGCAAGCCAAGGTTCATGACTTCAAGTCAAGACATCCCCTGAGTAGCCTAAAAGCCAGAAGTAATTGCATTTTTCATTTAGTTACCGGAAAGAAGAGACAAAAGATTCAATTCACATCGCAAGACTTTTTCAAGACAGCACAGCAGAAATACATATACAACTTGGACTGATTTTCAGAAGGGATGAATGTTGAACTTCCTTAGACAGGGGTAAAGAAAGTCATGGGAATTGGGAAGTGCCTGCTATCTTAACCTTTCACAGGTGCAGGACTATTCTTTCAAGGAGAAAAGCATTAGTTTTGTTTTGTACAGGGAGGTGAGCACAAAAACCTAACCTCTTCTAGAAGCTTATCTACAATAATCGAAGTAATACTGGGAACATTCTTAGCACTGCTTATCTATATGATAGGTAGTTTCTGTAGGAGAAGAAACAGGAAGATGAGGGAAAACCTACTTCCCTTAGAACAGTTCTTAACCAAATACATACATGAAAGTACTCTGTAAACATCACTAGAAAACTCATATTCCATATGTTATTTATCACTGCTGGAATTAAGTCATGCTTTTTCTTTTCACACCCCAAAGACTGTCAACACCAAAACATGTTTGTTGCTTAAGTGAGAATTATTCACTTTATAATTCATTACTACTAATATGAAGAAATTTATTTTTAATTTGAAGACAAGCATGGAAGCTACCTTTTTATTTTTTTCCTCCTCCAGTTTAGTGCTGACACAAGCAATTCATGTTTCTGCTCTTTCTCATTTCCGTTCTCATCTAACCACCTCAGTTTGTGGTTGTGGACCCAAGGTTTCTTATTGAAGGCCTGTTCCTCATGTGCTGTGCCTGTGACTTGTGTGAGGAAGCCACGTCAATAATTTCTGGGCAAGAACTGACCTGAGGTGAAGCATCTGTTCTCAAAGTCGCTGCACTGGGCTGCTTTGTCAGATTCTGTCTGACCATGAAGTCTAAACAAGCTCTCCGACAGTCCAAAGAAACAAGAGGCATCAAGTGAATAATGTAGTTTTACCAACTGTCTACAACATTTTCTGTGAAGCCAAATTACTATGAATTTCAATGAAGCAATCCCCATTAAAAAGGATCCTGTCCCTGTCCTCTGAGTTCAGCCAACAACTGTATATGAACCTAGTGTAATGCATTTTAAAGAAATCAAATCTCTTACAATGTTGCCAGCTCCAGATATTCCTTACAAATAAATACAATGATTCCTATGACATTTTCAAAACCTCTGTAAGTTTGATTTTGAACTCCGAGAATCAACGTTGTCAGCTTTTCTTAACAAGTTCCTTGCTGTTGTTTACCACTTTTAGGGGGGAAGGGCCATAAAGCCTTCAGCATTAACACATCAAACCTAGCAGTACTACTACTGGCCCCACACATCTGGAAACCAGAAATTCTGATTGCTAATTTTATTCATTCATGCCTACTATTTCTTTAGAAGTTATATATAAAGATTCAAAGTGTCTCTTTTAAATGATCTGAAAAAAACAGTTTCTCATCAGAAAAAGTCTCCTTTCTGCGAGCAAAATACTTTAGATAATAATTTTAATTTTTAGTGCTTCCTGGTGGAAGACTTTCCTGTACTTGGCTGTAGCTGCCTGCAGCGCGGCCCCACATCTCTGCTTGACTGACTACAGCCATACGGAGTCAATGAAGCAGGTGCTGCAGGTGCCTGCCAAGTATTTTGACTGCTCCCCCTCACCACAGCGAGAGGGACGCCTGTCAGGAGCCTGCCAAGTGCAGTGCTGGTCCATAAGTTTCCTGACCAACTGAAAATGTTAAAACTGAGTTCTGATAGAAGCTGCACCCTGGTCTTTCAGAAAATACACGTGTATTCTGCACTAAATAAACTAGTGGTTGACTAGCTTCTGCCACCTGATGCTTGGTAGAAAACCTCTGCCACCAAATGCATATAAAAGTCTATATTTCCAAGACAGAAGACAACAGATGCCTGCATACAGATACATTCCCTACCAGCTGTGATCCAGAGTTATTATCTGGTGCAGAAGCCAACCTCCAAAGCCAGCCAGCATCCCTTTGCTTTATTTATTCAGTAATGTCAGCCCCGTGTTTGAGCTAAGAGCCTCTACCGAGCAGCGACTGTGTCATTGTTAAATAAGTCAGGCAAGGTTAATTACCAGTGTGTTTACATATAAAGATGATCTGCGATGAGAAAGACTTCTCAAGAAAAGTACAGTGCGATTAAATAGAGGTAAAACACCAGATTGTTTGTTTAAGCTTTCCATTGCTCTAGAAGTAATTTTCTCTCTCAAGAGCCGGAGCACAGCTTTTTCTTTCAGTCAAGAAGCTGATTCACTCAGCATCGCTTTATTTAATCAAAATGCAGCATCTCAATAGCACATATTTTTCCCCTCATTGGCGGCTATCTGTGTTGCTAGGTTGGGTAGCGCCTGAATAGCCCTCACATGCAGACGTATTACAGATGTATAAAATGTCAACACAATTTACTGAGCCTGGTGAGGATGCCTTTGTTACAGCTTTTGTTTTAAATCCAGTACTGTGTCTGCCTCCTAGGGCCCCGAAGTGAGTCTCTTTAAAAAAGAGCTACAGATTTATTCGTCCACTTTGAATAAGTGAAAATGTGTTTTGTTGAAACCTCAGGAGAGTAAATGGATTTACTATAGAATCCCCTTTTGTTTATGGGCTTGATGAAAGCATTTGGCACTTAATGATTCCCAGGCTATTCCAAGTTTAAAAAAGAAGAAATCAAGTGTGCTGAGTGTTAAAATGTTTTCCACCAACCTCAAAGCAAATTTAATATAAAGACTTGTTCAGGTGTCAAATTAGTATGGCAGTGGAATGCTTACTAACTCGCCTCCTCAGCATTTACACCCAGTATAATGTCACATTTTGTTCTTAAAACAGAGCCAAAAGCACGGGGGGTGAGGGAGACCTATCCACGTGGCCACCTGAAATCCAAACCTGTTCCTCTCAGTTCTTGCTTCTCCCATCATCTGCTGCTCCTCCCATCTTCATTTTCTTCACAAAACTTTGCAAAAATTCTGAGATTACAGCACGTGCTAACTTACAAAAACCACAAAATAATTTCAAGAACGAAATTTATGTAAGCACAATGAACTTCCATTAAATTATTAAACTCCTCATAAGAGACTGTTTATGTTCTTCTATCAAATTGGTTCAATGTGTAAATTTTCTAACAGAGCGCTACCGACACTATAAGTACAAAGAGGACACAATAAATCACTGTTAAAAGGTTTTATGTAGGGATAGCTTAGTTAGCAGCAGTTGCGGCTTTTGGTGAGTGAACTATTTGCATTGCCGTCGAGAAATATTGCAGTCTACATCAGTTTTTAGGCCAATACTGATCACGACTAATAAAACACAGGAATTAGCAAGCTCTTTAAAACCTAATATTTCACCTAAAAATCTCAGAGCTACACATTCCCATTTGGAATATTCAGGAATTTTTCAGCAGAAATATTTTAAATGTTAAAAATACCTTTTTTTTTTTTTTTTGAGAAATAGCGAGCCACCAGTGCATTCCCACTGAGAGACCATCAGTTTCTCTTTAAGAGAATAATCAGGCATAATATGCTTATCTGATCCTGTTCTCTAGCCAATATATTTATCCCTTCAGCTTTTCCTCCTTCTTGTCAGCCTCTTAGGGCTCTGTTCTAAATATCGATCTTTTATAGATATTTACCCACAGAAGCTGCAAGACATGTCCAAGTCCCTGCAAAATACAGTATGTGATGTGCTAGTTCTTACTCAATCAGTTATTCTCAGTCTATGGGTTTTTAAAGGGAGGTTTCTCAGTCTATATTTTTTTTAACCTATATAAAAAAAATATCTCAAAGACCATTCAGAAGTTTGTATCCTTTTTACAAAGGCAGTTCAAAGCCAATTAGGGTCCCTCCTCACCAGAGAACTACATAATATTTTTTCTGTCAGGGAAACAGACTTTGTACTGAAGACATTTATGTAATTTGTTATTTGTATGGATCCCTCAGCATAAAGATGACAAACACCAGATAACGTGACCAGGCAGGTAGAACCACTCTGCTAAAGAAGTTATTTCTCTAAAATAAAAATGATTGAAAAATAAAGAGGGCAGAGGGATAGGAGGGGGATCATGATTGTATCCTAAGATTCTTCCTATCAAGGACAGCTTTGGTTTATTCCCTATAATGAACTGTTGACAACTGACTATTAAGAGAAACGGTGAAGAGTAAACATATATATACTTGTATACTTTACGACTTCATCATAACTTCCCGAAGGGACTACATACCTTTAAAATCCAAGAGCTACTGAATAGTAAAGTTGCAGCAGATTTGGCTATTTAAAAAGTTTCCCAGCTCTAAAGGAGGAAAACCACTAGTTAAACTCTCAGGATAACCTTCCCCTGAAACCAAAGCTCTTCCCATCTCGGCCTTTTTGCTTCCGTTTCACACATAAAAGGGGTTTCTAATTAAAAACCTGTGAAGTACCTCAGGATGTTTCCTCCATGCAATCCATTAATTATCCTGAGAAAACCAATCATTATAACCCTAATGCTGACCTTAGCTTGTCTCTCACTTTGTAGCATTTACTATTGTTCTTTTCAAAAGGTATGAAGTGCTCCTGGCAGATCCATCCAGTCTAGCAGACTCCCACCTGGTTCAAACACACATGACGGTCTGATCAGATTGGCCTTTCTCAAAGCCATGGGTTGTACAGCCACCTGCAAGGATGCCACAGGGTTACCATCTCTGGGGTAGGGACTGTCCCCAAACTGCCAGTTACCTCACTCTATGTCCAAGATATCTTTTCCTTTAGTATACTTTGAAATGCAGCAATGTAACTGAGGTCAAAATCATTTCAAAGCTAAAAGAAAGAAGTGAAATAAACACCATTGTTGGTCTGCATAACATCATTTCACCCTCATAACTGCCTCCTTTGGTACAGCTTAAACTTGCTGCCTACAGACCACTGCCAGTCCCTAACTCGCTCGTCAGAGACATGCAAAAGATAATCATGGAGTTTAATGTCTATGAGCCATTAGAGTGGCCCACTTTAGGATAAAAAGGACCTGCTGCCCCCTTCAGACAGCGATTCATGAGGAGCAATGGGAACCAATGTTACATCAGACAGCACAGAGGATCACTCCTCTGTTCTCTCAGCTTAGCTGCCTCCCGTACCAGCAAGCACCAGCATCCCAGAATAAACCCAGGCAAGTGACAACAGCAGTGTTTCTTATTTACAGTGGCAGGGTAGTTAACCCACAGAATAATTTTGTAAGATGCAGTACGAGAAGAAAAACTATAACCTTAAGATGCTGGCTTGTAAGTAATCCTGTGAGGCCATCAGCTCAGTATCAAATAAGCCTTTGTATTTATTTTGAAACAGGAGAGCAAGGGAATCCCGGCAGCAAAGCAGGGAGCAGTAGCACTAGTGTGAGGTGAAGCGAATGCAACAGGGGTTTTTGGAATTGGTGCCACCAGCAGCATGCTGCGCCCTGGCCCTCAGGCGCAGTGGTGTTACTGGGGGAAATGCAGTGAGTGGGCATGCGTGTGGAGCGGGGAGGACATCTCCGAACCTGAAAATTGACAAGCCGAAAGCAGCTGGCTGAAGTGAAGCTTTTAAGGAACAGTAACAATCTGGATCATCTGAACACCCATTTATTACCAGCTTTTCCTTTTTCCTCATTTGATCTCCTCAAGCACTGAAAGAGGGTCCTTGCTACTGGCAGTGGGATACCTGGCAACAAATAATAAGGCAATACCTTGCCTTTTCCAGTGAGACAGCAGGATCCTGGCAATTTTTCTTCTTTCCTATCAGCTTACACATCTCTGCTAACCAACACTAAGTCTAGACTTCTAAAACTGTTTTAAAATTTAGGGTAACATACTTTTTGGCAAATTACATTCCAGGAAGCCTTAATTCACAGGAAATTCACTGAAGCTTTATTACTGACCATCAGTGACTACTGAGGCATATAAAAGCACCTATGCCACAGAAGATATATCCTCTTCGACTTAAGAATTGTTTTGGACTATAATACCTTGTAAGTAGCTGTCTCAAAACCAATAACATTGACCTGCAAATGACACTGTGGTCTGTGGATGTGGTCTACCTTGACTTCAGTAAGGCTTTTGACACTGTTTCCCACAACATTCTCCTTGAGAAACTGGCTGCTTTTGGCTTGGACTGGCGTACACTTCGTTGGGTTAGAAACTGGCTGGGTAGCCGGGCCCAAAGAGTTGTGGTGAATGGAGTTAAATCCAGTTGGAGGCCAGTCACTAGTGGAGTCCCCCAGGGCTCAGTACTGGGGCCAGTTCTCTTTAATATCTCTATCAATGATCTGGATGAGGGGATCGAGTGCACCCTCAGTAAGTTTGCAGATGACACCAAGTTAGGTGCATGTGTTGATGTGCTCGAGGGTAGGAAGGCTCTGCAGGAGGATCTGGATAGGCTGGAGCGATGGGCTGAGGTCAGCTGTATGAAGTTCAACAAGGCCAAGTGCCGGGTCCTGCACCTGGGGCGCGACAACCCCAAGCAGCACTACAGGCTGGGAGATGAGTGGTTGGAAAGCTGCCTGGCTGAGAAGGACCTGGGAGTACTGGTTGATAGGCAGCTGAATATGGGCCAGCAGTGTGCTCAGGTGGCCAAGAAGGCCAACAGCATCCTGGCTTGCATAAGAAGCAGTGTGGCCAGCAGGTCTAGGGAAGTGATTGTGCCCCTGTACTCGGCTCTGGTGAGGCCGCACCTTGAGTACTGTGTTCAGTTTTGGGCCCCTCGCTACAAGAAGGACATGGAGGTGCTCAAGTGAGTCCAGAGAAGGGCAACGAAGCTGGTGAGGGGTCTGGAGAACAAGTCTTATGAGGAGAGGCTGAGGGAGCTGGGATTGTTCAGCCTGGAGAAGAGGAGGCTCAGGGGTGACCTTATCTCACTCTACAGGTACCCTAAAGGAGGCTGTAGAGAGGTGGGGGTTGGTCTATTCTCCCACGTGCCTGGTGACAGGACAAGGGGGAATGGGCTAAAGCTGTGCGAGGGGAGGTTTAGGTTGGATATTAGGAAGAACTTCTTTACTGAAAGGGTTGTTAGGCATTGGAACGGACTGCCCAGGGAAGTGGTTCAGTCACCATCCCTGGAGGTCTTTAAAAGACGTTTAGATGTAGCCCTTAGTGATATGGTTTAGAGGAGGACTTGTTAGTGTTAGGACAGAGGTTGGACTAGGTGATCTTGGAGGTCTCTTCCAATCTAGATGATTCTGTGATTCACCACTGCACCTGAATAGTCACAGTCCTTTGCTGGGACTCTATCTCTGCTGCAGATCCTGAATCTAAACATGGTTCACACAAGGGAAGTCACTTCCAGTTTTCCCCAAACAATCCAGAGATTTCTTTCAAAATCACATCCCTGACTTGAGCAATGCAAGGGCAGCCCAACAGGCCCCATCAGCACCAGAGCCATTTTAAGACAGGATCATCAGAAAGCATGGAAAGGAGTTGGAGATTGCAGAGTTATGCTGCTTAAATAACAGCAAACCAGCTCAGACACCCAAGGAACTACAGTCACTGCTGTTGTTACCAAGTTCTTACATTTTACGTTCAGCCACAAAGCATAACCAGGAGCAGGCATATTCAGTGGTATACATTAAAATGTCTCAGCAAACAAAGGCCAGCAGAAAAAGCGTTGCCCTTTCAGGAATGCTGGGTTACATCTGGCAGCAAAAGGCTGGGAGGAGGTCGCTGGCACATAGTCATTTGTTCCAATGCCACAGAGGACAAAGACAAGCAAAAGCAAAAGATGAACTTTTTAGTTAATCTATTCTTTTAGGTTTTGCATTAATGCTAACATTTGAAAGGAAATCGGGTGATATTTTCTTTGCTGCACGTTAAACAACTACTGAATAGTATTTCAGTCCCAGTAACTGCGTAACCATATTCTGAAAGTACCTGGCAGCATCATTTCAGGCACCTCTTGGTACACGTTATCATCGGGGATCAGGCTCCAAGCCAGTGCCTTTTATGTCCTGATGACTGACACAGGACCATTGCTGAGGAAGGCATAGACCGGATGCTTGCACAGCAGCCTGTTCACAAGGGAGGACTTTCCCTGGGCCCTATTAACATTTCAGCACTTAAAATGTAATCACGCCTGCTCTGTGCCCCTTTGCCAAGTACCTCTGGCACTTTCATACCTGAGTATGAGCTAAAGCAAAGCTATTGGCTACTTTCCAGGTTAATGAGTTTCCAGTCTCTAATGAAAAGACTGGAGAGAAGCTGTAAGACACACTTACAAACAACTCCAGCAGAGCAGCACATCTGCCTGGGGAGCAACAGCAGCCATCAGGCTGCATTTGTCCTTTATGAGAGCCCATCTCCTGCCTCGTTTAAATTTTTTCCCCTTTTTCTATTTTTCCCAATCACTTTTCCCACCTAAGGAGAGTGGAAATATGAAGGTAATGAGTTTTTTGTTGTTTTGTTTTTGTCAGATCAATACCACCACCTCATTACCTTCTTGCCCTTTGCTTGGTTTCTCTCTCCTTTTTCCTCCATTTGGTTCTGGTGATCAACATGAGAACAACAGCTGCAGCTGGCTACATTAGCTGAAAACAGCTCAGCTGTAACTGATCTAACTGAGACATCATAACGCCACTAATGTTCTCATTGCTAATTTGTAGTGCTATCATCGGTGCCACAGACGCAGAAATGGATCTTTGCAATTTTACAGATGAATTCACTCCAATCTTGGTGTAACTTTACAAGTGGTTGCTGAGAAGTCAGTCCCTGGGCACTCCGAGGTAAATCCCAGAGCACAGCGTTGGCCATAAGGAAAGCAGAAATGTCAGAACAAATACAGGGGCAACGAAGCAAAAGTATCTGATACAGCAGGAATTCTCCCTTGCAATACAGTCACAGAAACTCCAAGGTAACCCCAAGTTTTAACAGTCCCACCGTATAAATCAGCTTCCTACATACTGATACAAGGCTTTCCAGGCAGTTCTTAGTTGCTGATCATTGTCCTGCGCCTGCTGTTTATGTAAAACATATTAAAACCATCTTCTCCCAACTGACTTACTAGATTTAATGTATTCTCCATCACATTACACTTACCATTTAGGCATGGCTACTGCTCGTCCTATACTGGTAATAATCTTTTAAAAACATTATACCCACAGACAGATCACCAGGCTATTTCTAGGTCACTCAAGTCTGCTGCCACCACACAGTTGCCATGGCAGTTGTTGAACAAATTCAAGGTACAATACTAGCACTGAACATACCAGTCAAGAAATTCAAGGTGCCTATGAAGAAAGGAATTCTGTGAACAGCATAAGTTCATAACCAACACAAGACCACTTTAGTTTTTGGAGCAGAAAAATACAAACCTATTATTCAGCACCCAGGATCTGCTCCTAGAGCAAGTGGGAAGACAGAATACAAACTTATATTGTGTACAATATCTAACTCTCCTGTGCAATAAAATGCCAAAAACCAGCAGCCACTTCTTCACAGAAGTTTCTGGTAATAGCAGCTGGAATAACAAAAGCAACCTGAGCCTCTCATTTTATGGGTCTGCATCAATCCCACCGAACACGACCTGCTGCATTTGCTAGACATACATACACGAGTGAGCTCATTCTGTTGTTTTGAACCACGAAAAATGGTGAGCCCTTAAATTGATGTAAAGAAGGAACAGCTTTATTGCCTTTTGCTTGTGTGTGCCTGTGCACAAGTTTCAGTGGATCCAGGGCCGTAATGTGCATGACTGTATCACAAAGACAGCGTTATTCACATTTACCTCTGCAGGTTACAGGGTCCAGCCAACAGAAATGACCGCTGTTTGGGGCAAATGTAGGAAGTGGGTAGGAAAAACTCCCCACTTCACCCCAAAGTGGCAGCAGAAGCCCTATTTTAGAGGACTGGGCCCCCTCCCTTTGCCCAGACTTGTCACAATCCCACCTGCACCCAACAGCAGGGCAGTGACAGCCCCGCTGATGGAGACGTTTGCCTCAGCAAAGCTGATTCAGTTCCACCGCCAGGGAAAAGCGACCGGCTTCTCTCTCAGAAAACCTACACCAGTGCTTAGGCCTCCTCATCCAGACATGAAAGAGAAGTGCCACAGCTGGTTAAATAATTCTGCTCAGAAGATTAAGTATGTAGCACAGGCTTCTGAAAGGAAACATAAGAGTGGCTGTCATGCTTTCAGTTGCCCTGATAGCCATGCACTTTGCGAAGGATGCCAAGTGTTATTGCAAACACAGTTTGTACTTCCATGACAGTAAGTGCTTCTCTGCTCCTTTTCATTGCCACAGACCAGTGCTTTTGATCCATCAGCAATGCTCAGCACTCATTCCCAAGGGAAATCCTTTGAAATGTACCTTCATCTTGATCGCTGACCTCAAGCTGGTCCACACTGTAAGCACTAGTGCAAAGAGCTGCAGTTGCTTTGTGCGGGACTTTATCTGATTACCAGATTTCAAAGCAGCTAAACCCAGGCTAATCCACCACATAAAAGAGTCAAACCATTTTTAATGCAGGTTCTTTCTTTTTAAAACCTAACAAGGGGCCTAACATTCAAACTAAAATTTAGCATAGCTTTCTTCTGACCCAGAGCCAGCCTACTACAGTTTATCACTGAAGATTATATTGTATTAAGAATATTATTCTAGAAATAATAGAACATTAAAGCTACTTAGGAAAACCAAACATACATAGAGAGCCAAGAAAAATTTATGAACAAAAAAAAAAAAACCCACCACAGAACAGAAGATGAAAACTGAATAGCTTAAGCTATTTGTAAGCAACGGGCAATTATTACTTTATTCTGATACCACTAATATATCCTATGAGAATATTGATGTCCTGTATTTTGCTTAAAATAATGACTAACAAAGAAAGCTGAACATAAAGACTGAGTCATTCATCCACTCCATTTGACACAGAAGTCACTTTGGTGGAAGCTGTGTCAATTCTTTTAAAAAGCACATAACATCTGCAACACTTAAATATATATATAAATGCTTAGGGATTGGGAGCTCCAGCTGCCGTGAGACTGAAGAAATCCTCATGACATCAGAAAGCAGGAATTATATTTCATTCACCCTTTTTGCCATGGTAAAAAAAAAAAAAGTAAACATGATCCAGATGTTCCGGGTGTTAAAGAGAGTCTACTTGGTAATTATTGTCCGAGACACAAACTTTTTCTTTATAGTGCTGAAATAATTGACTTAATCCAGAAGTAAAGAACTCAGAAATACAGCAGCCTTCTTCCATTACTCTTCAGGGTGGAGGACACGGTTCAACATTTTTTCACATTTTGATACTTTAAATGAAGTCACACAGTTTGGCCGTTAGATAAACAAGTCAGAAAACATAAACCAATGAGCTGATATAACTAAATAATGAAGTATCAAAATGGTAAGTTATGTTTCCTACCAAGTTATATGAAATAATGTAATTTTTTGTAATAGACGTCACTTAATATAGAAGAATTTATTTGTAATTATTTTCAGTTCTTTATGAGAATGGTTCTGCTTTTCTTTTTAAAGGGGAGGGGAGAACCCCTGAAGTTTTGGGTGCAAAGCGTATTGCAACTGCCTAGAATACATTCACTTTTCCTTTTAAGCTCTCTGCATTTATTTTCATCAAAAATGAAAATGACACTGGCACAAGGAGGCAAGCTATGAAAGCACCTCGCTCCTCTAGGTCAGCTCAGGCTTTGGAAGCGCACTGAGCACGGTCAGAGGTTTACACCGGTGCTCGGTGCAGACACTTAGGGTGCGCTACAGCACTGCATCAGCACTGCTGCTCTCAGAAGCACCAGGGGAAATGGCAGCTATCCGAGCATAACAGTGAGGAGCAGGAAATTGCTCTTAAAAATAAAAGCTCACATACAAGTTTCCATCATTAAATTATAGTGGAATAGCACAGTAAATATTTATGGCACATCCTCTGTCTTAAATCTGTTTTACAATATTACCAGCTGTAGGGAAAGCACGTACCGGCTTTCCTCAGCTTCCCTCACTGGTGAGCACCCTTCGCTAACTTCGCTGACACCAGACAGCCGTCATGACCAAGGAGAGAGGAAACCCAGGGGAAACCTTGGAGGAAACTCAGCCATTGCAGGCAGGTATCTCCCATCTGGGGCCTCGTGCTGGGATCATGCCCAGGACCACAGAAAGCAAACTGCAAGAAACGCTCAGAGATCATAACACACCAGCAGGAATGGGCAACACTCCCATCTTGTGCTGATGCTCATGGCATTTTGGGCTTTTGCCACTCCAGCTTCACATCAAGCATGGAGCTGGTCAGCAGAGGATACATGCTCATAGGTGTGTGTCAGGGGAAGATCCTCAGTAATGTACAAATCTTCTGGTAAGCCTCCTTCTGAATTGATTTGAATGGATGGAGCCTTGTCCCTTGCCTCAGACACAGTGATGTGATCTCCTACCCCTTACTAGCAAAGAAGAAACATAATGATAAGCAACAGAAGACATCATGTTAGGCTATGTTGCACAACCTATGTAAATTCAACAGCAGCATAACATTGCAAGCATAACAATTTAATCAGAGCAACAGAAAATACAGTATTTTTGCAACATTCAGACTGTTTCCTCATGTGCAAGCTTGGAATAAAACAGTTTATTCAACTGCAGGATGCAGACAGATTGAATAAAAGCATCATGCAAGGAATGCTCTGTCCTTGCCTCTATTTCCTTCAGCCTCCTTGCCATTACCTTAACATCACAGGTATGAATTAAGAGTCTCATGGGTAACTAAGGCCATGCAATTCTCATCTCTGTAGCGGACAATCTGTGGTGATGCCTGGAAAGTCTCCTGAACTCCAGCGTACAGCAACCGATGCAATGGGCCAGGCTGATGCCAGGCTTGCAGGTAATGCCTGACCTTAAAAACTCCATCAGCTTGAAAACAGATGTGAGCCATACAGTGAAGCAACTTATGGCTCCAGTTAACTGAGTCCTTATAGACAAAGAACGTTTGTTTCCTCACACGCCCGCATTATGCACCAAAAAGAGATTACTCAAAAATGCTGGTCTTCTGATACTGCTTAAGTGAACATGCTTGCAATGGGGATATATTTTACAAAGGGTATTTTGACTGCCAAACGCTGCAGATCTACACAAGCTGTGACAGTGTTTGCCCACATCCGACTCGTGGTATTGGAATTAATCGCGTGTTGCTGCAAAGCCTGAAATCTGTGCTACCTCTTTCCAGAGGAATCCAGATATATGGCACAAAACCCAAAAGCCTCTGGAACAGCTCCTAGTGAAACTTCCTTGAGGTGATCAGCAAACTATAAACTACAGTTAGGCTTTTATCTCTATCACCCACCAGGTTTGTGAATTAGCTATGAAAGGAGCTCTTCTAGGTAGGCACACGTTGACTGTCAGAGGGGCTGATGCCACACTGCTCTTTGACTGAGGGCAGAGTAGGAACCAATGAAAAATATGGGTACCAGGTTTATGAAGCTGGCTGGAGGTTCACGCCTTAGCTAAGATACAGGACATTTCAGGAAAAGTAGCTAAAGCACAGATGAAATTCAAGCCAAAGTACTCATGAAGATGTTACAACAAAGACAACCTCTGCTGAATGGTTGAGACCTCTTGAATAAACTTCCAAAAAGAAAACACTAACACACACTTAAGGGAAATCCTATTAATCTGAAAGGGTTTCAAGAATGTGTTGAAGTGTTCTATTGAGTAACGATTTCCTCAGAGCTTTGTAGGTGAGCAAAGTGTTGGTTTAAACCTCCTGTTATTCTCAGTAAAAATAAATAAGTCCAGTCTAAAATAGCCCATGTATAAAATAAAGAACGAGAACACAACAAAAACTACACATCTAGAATTATTTAATAAAGTACGTAATTACCCAGATCATTCTAACCATTTCTGACATTTTTATGAAAGTGGAGTGAGGAAACACCACCACCACCCACCTCCAGTTGGCTGGAAGACTGAAACTTAATTAAACTATTTATGCAAGCACCCTACTTCCAGCGGCAGCAGCAAACATTTCAAGAAATTTTATTTTTTTTTAAATCTTCATTGGTTGTGTAAGCAACACACTTACTAGATTCATATTACCAATAATACCCATGAGTAGCATGTTTAGGATTGACTTGAAAAGAGAAACCCTATTTCTTTCAGAAGTCCCTAATATTTGAATTAATGATGATGTCATCAAATAGAGTTACAGACACAAACACCTAAAAATCAGTAAAAGATTCTGTCTTATTATTTCTGCATCTAAGGTCACCATTTGCAACTGAGAGACCCTATCGATACCTTTGCTTTGACTACATGGTAATCCATCAGCACAGTCAGTCAGCAACTGTGGTTTAATCAAATTTTTTTTTTTTTTGATGATACTTATTAAATTAAAAACACTAATCTCCTGGGATAGGAAGAAATATTTCTACTACTTATACCACCGTGAAGAAGGCATTTGAAACAGATGGAAAGATTGCATCCTGAAGTTGCCTCCTTCCCTCCCAAGATTTTTAAAGGAACTTGAAGAGCAGCTAAGGGACAGGCATCTACATCGGGAAACTCCCATGCCCAGTTCCAGGCAAAACCTCTAGGGTTGATGCAATTTTGGCATTTAGGTGCAAGAATCACACCATTATCATTTCAGGATTATCATTATTTTTTCTAAACATGCATACAAGTAATTTTAGTGCCACCACAAACATTTTTTATTCCATTTTTCACTGCAGAAGTGGAGAGGAAAAAATAAACAAAACAAAAAAATAGCTTGACAAGTAGGGTAGGAGAAGTGTATTCTGTTTTTGTTCAGAGCACACTGCAGCTTCCCAGAAAACAGGACTCTCTCCTCTTCTTTCCTCCCCTGTTAACACATCAGTAATAACCTCCGACTATTCTGCCATAAAGGTTATCTGACAGTCTAGAGGACTGTGTGTGTTGCAAAATAGCAATTCCATTTGTTTCAACATATAAAATCTTCTCTGGAATGAGAGAAGTTAAAACATATGCTTAAGTTAATGAAATTCCCACAGTGAATATTTACACAAGTAAAGATAAGTCTTCATATATGTTTAGCTTTGCATCAACCTGGGCAGGCAGGGAGGGAAGAGAGAGAACCATATTTTGTACCAAAGTGAAGACATCTCATTATGTTTTTGTGGAAATCATCACACAAATTCCTCATCCTGACCGGTTATATAGGGCCTGTGCATTTTTGCAGGAAGAAAGAGAAGGCCAGAAGAGACAATAAATGACATCAGGCTGTATAGAAACAACACAATACAGCAAGTTCTGCTTTCACTTCGACAGGATGGAAATGCATCTGGATCATCACTCTTTTGTGTCATGTCTGTGCTGCTACCACCGGACTAACCATACTTTCCTTGTCTAGCCCAGTGGCTCAGCATCTCCTATAGGTGAACAAGACAAGGGAACCACTCGGTCACTCAGCTGAGTCCTTGTGAATCCATAGCTGCTGCTTGTTTGGTGTAGTTGTGAAGGCCACGTACCACAGCCTCATGGTCCTCAGCATGGAAACCACCGCCCTAGCCCTTCATTATAAACACCGCAGTTATCAAATATAGCCAGAGTAGAAGTTCACAACAGACCACAAAATTATACTTGGTGTAAAAGCCAGAGTGGTCCTCCATTTCCACTCACACCTGGTTTTGATCAGTGTATTGGCATGGCATTTTGGCTGCTTGAAGCAACGTACTGGATATGATGCTATACATGGCACACCGTCCTGGAACAGGGGACCACAGAAGCAGCAGTCCCACGTGTAGCACCGTGCTCCTCTCCTGCTCTCCCACACTGGCAGCTTTTTGCTGAAGTACAGGGGATTTTTTCTTTCCCTCATTCACCCAAGTAAAGAACAGGGATTATCTATTTAAAACTCCAGGGAAAACAGGGTAATATTAAGTAGTCAACTACTAAGGAAAGAATAATCCAATTTATTTTTCAAAAGCAAGTATCCAATTAATAAAGGAAATACAGTTTACTATTTTTCACCTGCCTCCAACAAGAAAGTGAAATAAGTCAGGAACATTTTTTTTTTCACTTTTTCATCTTAATAAAAATAGCGACAGCATCACTATGATCACAGACAACTTTTCATACATATTATCATAGTGTTGATGTTGGCTCCAAATGATACATAACCCTATCGCTACTGTATACTTGAGCAACATGGGCATGGAGGTGGAGGGCAAATCACTCCCCATGTCATCTCCTTGATGACTGTTTCAGGAATCAGAAGATTTTTTTTTCAAGACCCCCCCCCCCCCCCCCCCCCCCTTTTCTTTTGGCAAAACGGATAGAAGACAAATGTAAAAACATTTACATATCAGAGGAAAGATGCTTGCTTATGAACGAGATTGAACAAAAACTGTCCTTATGGTCTTAGTAAAACACAGACATGTGCACCTACTTTGCAGCTGAGGTAAAAGAAAAAAATAGTTTTGCACCCAGTTTGAACACATTAAAAGGTAATAACATCTCAGGCAATTACAATCATACTAATGTACAGGTGGGTTGAAATGATTGCTAGTAGTAGTAATTCAGCAAAACTCATTTTTCTTTCCATTTACTCAGAAACAGGTATTATCTTAATTATCCTCCATTAAAAATGCCTTATGAATTTATTTATGTGGTTATTAAATATCTAAAGACAGCACTTGAAATCT
Source organism: Anser cygnoides (assembly GCF_040182565.1). Taxonomy (NCBI): domain Eukaryota; kingdom Metazoa; phylum Chordata; class Aves; order Anseriformes; family Anatidae; genus Anser; species Anser cygnoides. The sequence continues at coordinate 49,084,256 of NC_089876.1, forward strand.
AAAATGAAGTATTTTTCCAGATTTTGATATTAAAGAATGGAAACATTTTTTTCTTTTGAAACATGATTATACCAAGTTACTTTGTCTCATTTAAATACTATTAAAGTAAGGCTTATAAATTGCTTTTCCTGAAATCCTCCTAACATTACTATGGTGAATGTAATATAATGACATGTTGCACATTTAAAAAGATAGGGGTATATTATGCCTAATATAGCGTAAGGCTCTGGATAAATTTGAAGACAAGGGATCTAGATGAGTAACCTTGAACAAGCACCCATTTGCAGCTGTAGATGGTGATGGATTACTTTCACCTGAAGCACTGTCAGACAGATCACCCTGAGCACACCAAGTGCTGTATATGGCACACAACGACCACAGAGATAGAAGTGCTTTACTTGCACAACAGGAGCAGCTTCGAAATAGCCCTGTATTTATGGGCTCCAATTCACTAAACACTTGCTCCTATGAATAACCAGCAACTAACAAGAAAATCCCTACTGAGCTGTAGGGATTCATTGCTGGCAGGAGAAGCTCCTGGCAATAGTAAAGGAATAACTGCTTGCAGAAACAAACAGTGTTTTACACATCTACTCTTATTATTTGCCTCATTTTAGAAAACCACAGTTTGTGATGACAATTTAAAGTTAACACGAAGGTGTTTAGGCAGTTTGAACTTGTCAGTCTAAAAGTTTTGTTCCCAGAAAACTCATTTGTTTCCCACCTCCCCTCAGAGGTGCCCATATTTTTGAAGGGGTTAAGCAGGTGGCTGGGCCTCATCCTGCACAAAGGCATGGATTCACTTTTAGGCTTGCCCATAACCTTGGCAGAGCTAGGCAAGAGTGCAGGCACGAGCCCTGCCAAGATCTACAAAGCAGATCCCCTTCCTTGCCAGGCTTTCTCAGCCTAGGAAACATTCTTGTGTCCTTATCATTCTTAATGCCTTTTTTCAAGCAGCAGCACCAAAATAACAACGAACTCCCCTACCACCATCACGACACTGTCCATCCACCAGCCCCATCTATTTGGGAGATAAACTGGGGGGTTGTCTCTAGCCCAGGAGTACCCTTACTGGAGCACCTGGCCCAGGGGACAACATGGGGCTTTAAAGTCACATCTGTGCTGAAGGAGATAGGACATGGGAAGTAAATGTCCAGGCTTGGTTACAGGGCTCTCTAGCATCTTTCTCCACAGAAGTGACTTCACTTATGTGGAAAAATTACTCCACAGGCCTCTGAGAGTGAGAGAAATAAAGATCATACACTAGTTTTTACTCCATCTTATAGTAAACGGTAGAAAATTGGGTACAGAAAAATGCAACTTAACTGCGTAACTTAAGAGTTAGAGCACTCATTCAGGATAGGCCAACTGGGCTTTGTATTTGACATCGAGCATGCCATCATCTAATGAAAAATTGAGCAATTCCACAAGCAAAACCAAGAGCACTCCATCTCAGACTGTTTCTCAACTCCCCGGCTTTAAACATTCCCATTAGAAAGTTACATATGGTTCAAACCCTCAGTTAGAGAAGGGATTTGAGCTCTGGCTTCCACAACCTGAGCCACTATTCTCACCTCTAATTACATTTTTATTTTCCTCTTAAGAGGTTATTGTTCCAACAAGGTTTTCTTTCTGAGAAACTTATGAGGGGTACATCATGATGGGATGGCTGCAGTGCAGCCACCTCCTGCAGTAACAGCCGGTTCATACTTCTAAACCAAGCATCTGTGGTTTGCATCTTGGGAGCAGAACTGAATTAAAACACAGCTTAGTATGCCATTAAGTGTCTGATTAACAGTACTCTCCACATTATTACATTCACTGACATTGGATTTATTAAAGTTGTTGAAACCAAACAAAGAGGGTGGGAAAAGGAGTGCCAGCAAACAGTATCTTTTTGTGTCTTACAGTGCTTCTTCCTTAAGGGCAACCAGAGGCTGCTACACTTTCAAAATTGCCATTTCAAAACTTTCTGGAACTTGGCCACAGAACATTCTTTTCAAATTGCCATAGACACAGATCACTCAGATATGGGACACAAAGAGACATAAACAAAACACCAAAAAAAAAAAACCATAGCTGCACACAAGCAGTTGCCAGCAACACATCACAAAAGGACTGTCCACAGGTTTAGCACTAACATTCTTCCTCTTCCCAAACCTCATTAGATGTAAAAGCTACAGAAACAGGAAACCATCTCTTAACCTTCTCAGACTACATAACTATTTTAAAGCATTCACAGTGTACTATGTTTTTTTTCCTAGCCTTCTACACACTTGAGATTTTCGGATTTTAAAGTAAATGCTTACCTTTGTGACGATGAGGATCACAGTTCAGCAACCTGCTTCTCAAAACAAGGCAACACAATTACCACAGGAGTGCTAAGGAGAAGGACGAAGTTCACAACTGTGTGTATGCTGGAAAATCTCTGTACTCATGCAAGCACACTAAACTGCATACTAAGGGTTCAGCTTGCAGAAATTGCACGAACCGAAAGCCCAACAGGTGCTTGCAATAGTCGTCAGCTGGAGAGAAACAGCAAAATGTAATTGCACCCAACTGCGGAATAATTACTTCAGGACTCCCACCTGCCTCAGTCTGGCTGCATTTAAAAGATCAGGACTCCAAAAAATACTCTACTGTGAAGAAGGGAAGGGGGGCAGGTGATAGCAGAAGGAGCGAGTTTAAATGCTTTTGATTTCTGGGTTAGCATGTTCAGTACTATTTTATCAGGTGGGTACCAGTTCTGGCATCGGCTTTGTTTAAAACAACAAAAAAAATGACGCACGCAGAGCAACATGGATCATTTCATAAGAGATTTTTGTCCTGCTAAGACCTTGTCTGTGTATGCAGCAGGCCAACAGGATGCTAGTAGCTGTTGTAGTGAGTGCCCAGGCTCCAGAGAAGCCAAAGACACTGCCTCCTTGTATCCCCCAACAAGGACAATGGCCCGGAGGGACACCTGGGATGGCAGGCAGGTGTGGCAAATCTAGCCTGAGGTGCCACTCAAAGGGGATCTCTTGCTTTCTGATAAAAACTTGAAACGTCTTAAACCCTTCTAAGGCCTCCCCTGGAGTCAGACCCAGTTAGAAAATGTTGACAATTTTTGGCCTTCTCTTGCCAGTCAAAGTTTGGAGTGACTCAATTTATTTGTTTCAAAAGTTACTGACAAAAAGGCAAATGTTTTGTAAAGTTCTGTAACCTTGTATTTTGTAAAACATTTTGAAAAACAGTATAACTATAAACCTCCGTTTGCTGTTGATTTACGTGTTCCTAATCTTTCTGTATGACTGCTAGATATTTCCGTTTTGAGAGTTTATCACAGTCTTGAGCCAATGCCACCTATATAATAGGAAATCCCAATGCCAAACTACCAGCTTTTCAAGAAATTAGTGTAACTATGGCTTAATGTTCCAGTACTTAAAAGAGATACAACTCAAATCCATTATTATTTACACCATATGTTAACTAGTAGTTGAGATGCAAATACTGCATTTCCAGCTTAGGAGCAGTGGAATTTATAACTATTAGTTTCATAGGTGCTAGGAAATGCAGAAGATGCATATTTTTGTAAAAATTCCTGGCATTGACTGATGTTTCAATTTTCCATTTGAAAGACATAGCTGTTGAAATATAGTTGAAATAACATTATTCTGCATCTTCCAACTTTGGTAAATTAACCTACTTTGTTATTTTTATGAAAGCTGTAAAGTCATACAATTTTGCAAAGTGAAAAATCTAATACAGAAAATTTCTGCTTCATCAGGACAAAACAGTAAAACAAAACAATCAAGCTGATTTTCAAGAAAAAAATCAATTTGTAAAAGCATCAGTTGCAATGACCTAAAATTGAAGTGCAAGAAACAAAATTAAAAACCAGACCTCCTGTTACATGTTGTAACTGTACTACATATTGTTGCCGCGCGTTGCCAGAAAGAACAAGCAGACAATGGTGGTGTTTCTTCTAATAATCACGGCTTTGATTTTTCAGAACATGGAAGTCTTATACCCTTTACTGTTTTTTCTTACTCTAGCAATGAATTTCTGCTTAGCAGAAATAAGTAGCAGGATATCATTTTGATCTCAAGATCATAACTGTTTCTAATCTCTTACTCAATAAGCAAAACTAGACATATGGAAAATCATGTGTAGATCACAGTAATTCATTTCTGAAACCCCCTATAATCAGGTGGAATGTACCCAGCCAGCAGAGTACCTGTTTTCAAAGATGATGGGAAAAGAGTCTGGGTTCATTGAGCCAGTGGAAATTCCTTCACCTTTTCAATATGCCAATAACCAAATCAAAAAAGACAGACTTCTGAAAACAGTACAAACTCCTGCAGAACCAAATAGCAAATCTGAGTAGCCTGTAAGGCAAGGTGATGTCAGTGTCAAGCTTTACCAAGGAAAAATGCTGAGATCAATATGTCATCGGCTAGGAAGTGCTATATTTTAAGCAAAACATGATTTAAAAATCTCTGTCATCATACCTCTTTCTGAGCCACAAGCATAGGATGTTATGCATCACCCTTGAAAGCCACTTATAAAGCTTAGAGGCTTCTGAAAATGTTTAATTGGTTTTCTGAAGAATTAAAATATTATTCATTGAAATATTAGTTTACCTTATTTCTTCTGGGACCCAGAAAAAGGGCACAAAGAAACAAAAATATAAACCAGGATATATAAATTGATTCAAGACAAAATGAAACCAGAATGACTATTTACTTGTGCAAAAGTGGCGGTATTTTCCTTCCGGAGCCAGCGAGTGGCAGCGGACAGTATTTCTTCAGAGAGCAAAATTGCTGGTGAAGCAAATAATGCCCATTTTGAGCAGCAGACAGACAAACAGACTCGGCATATTTGGGCAGCAGAGCTAGGAACGTGGCCTACTGTGGCAGTAAGGAACACCATGTGCCATGCTGAGCCTTACACACTCACTCTCATCTGCCACGCACCCCTGCTGCGGTCAGGGAAGGATGCAAACAGAGGAGCTGATGCACTCTTGCTGGCTCCTGCCCCACTGCACAAAGTTGCCCATGGTTGCTCATGCAATGGCACGGGCAGCGTGTGAGGAGAGTGATAGCTTCATCTGCAGGGATCACATCACATCCTACCCTGAAGCGTGACGTTCAGTTTCCCTCATGCAGCCACGTATTTTCTCTGCAGACTACTCTGCATTAATGAGGATGAAGAAGTAAACAGTGAAATATCCTTCTGTGCTGCCACCAAAAAAAAAAAAAAAAAGAACTAGCTTTCCAAACAGTATGTCTTTACCTGTCATGTCTTGCACTGCACCTGATTAAAACTGGGCAATTTGGGGGCAGATTCTTGATGGCCTTATGGCTGCTTTGTGCTACCCCATATTGCTGTGCTTCTGGTCAATGGCTGCAGTCAAGGCAAATTTTAAACAAAGCCTAAATTAGGGCACTCCTCAAGTTGTTTTACTGCCTGTGGAAGGCTGCCCAGTCTGCAGTGGACCACACAGCTGCAGGAAGACAGGAAGTGAGAAAATAGGCCACTGTGAAAAACTTAGTAATTTTGGGCATGCATGGGAGTAACTGAAAACTGGCATAACCTGGAACCATCCATCTTCAATTATGCAACTGGAGAGTCAAGGAACTCAAGACATCTTTGGAAATAAGAAGGAACTTGACTCTTCTCCCAGGAGCTTCTCAGTGAGTAGCTGTGATGACGGGAGTAATATTATTACAAACTTGCAGTGGTGCAAGCAAGGAAGCAATGGGGGCTGGCTCCCTGCCCCTTCCTATTTGCATTCCAGAGACTATTTTTGCACCGGCTGTGATCCTGTTGCAATATCTACGTGGGAATAAATCTTACGCTCAGACTTTATCACAGATAAGATCACACATGGCAGTAGGCACAGAGCGAGCTCCCTGGGGCCCTGTTCCCAGATGGGGCTGAGCCGGCTCCTCTCACGTGGAAGCAGCCGATCAGCCACCGCCGGGGCAGCTCCCCCACTTGCTGCTCCTCATGTGGCTGGGGCACTGGGGACACGGTCTCCGACTGGGAGAGGAGCTGAACAGAGAATTGTGGTGGTCAGCCTTCTGTAGTGTGTGAATATCCTTCACACACCAGGAACGGAGGGAAACTGGCTGCACAGCTGTTTTGCACCAGAGCAGAACAACGGAATAAGTCAGCAGTGCTTTGTAAGGGCTGGGGGTGTGAACTGTGGTGCCTGGTTCGGGTGTTTTTCAGCAGGTCTTGATATCACATGCAAAGAAAATGCCTGTATGAAGATGCCAGACTGTTCAGAGCCCATGGGAAGCAGGCACCTTTCACATCACCAGCCTTGATTTTTGTAGTATGCCAGAACATCAGACCTATCAATATTCAGGCATAGCTTTTGCATGGAAATCTGCATATACCGGGCAGCTCTGTGGCTTGTTTTTCATCACAAATCTTACAGGAGAAGAACAGCAATTTCAAAGACTATTACAAGGAAGCCTCAGGGCTTCTTTGCCAGACTTGGAGCATGGTATGTGGAGATTGAGCTGCCTGACTCCCACTGATGTTAGCGGAGTCAGGAGGCTAATGGCCCACGCACCGCTCTGCTGACATACCTGCAGTGCCTGGCAAGGAGCCTGCTGCCATCCCTCAGTCCTTCTGGATGTGATGTAAAGTAGGGGGGGGGGCAAAACAAAATGGAGAGGGGCAGCATAGTTTCCTCCAGCTAAGAAATTCTGCAAAGCACAGTAGCTTTGGGGGTTTTGCCTCAATTTTTACAGCGAACCTTCCACTTCCATATAAACTTCCTTAAGTATAAGATAGCTAACAGCATTGCAAAAACTAATTTCAAAACAAAAAACAAACAAACAAAAAAAAACATAGTAAGCAGACAACAAACCATTAGCAATACATTGGCTTAATATGAACAAATAGGTTAGGAGTTACACAGGACTCGTGGTCCTACCAAAATTCTAGTATACTTCAAATATACGTGTTCCTTCAAAACTGGAGATAAAGGAGGTACTTTTCTAGGATGAAACATGGGGCTGTTGCACAGCTGAAGCTAGTAGCTAATTTAAAATGTAACCTGTGTTTAAAAAAAAAAAAGTTTTGATCCTTGATTCTCTCTTTATGAACACCTGCAGTTTATATCACACACATTTTAATTGGAAACAATCTGTTAAATCTGTAAAATTATTATGGTGTAGTCCCACAGTATGTCACACTGTGGCAGTACCTTTGATCTCAGCCCCTGGGAAACATTTTTTCATGTGGGCAGCAGCAGCAGCTGTAAATACAATGTTAATACTATTGGGGTATTAAATTTCCCTTTTATTTTGCTGGCTGGTCTGAGGGTTTATGCAGTTCTACACTTCCCATATAACACGCTTTCAAGTTTCTGAAGTTTCAAGATAATCTAGTAAATGGTCTGTCTTAGATACTTTTACAGTGGTGTTACAAGGGAAAAAAGACCTGTTTCTTTCAAATCTGAGAAAATATACTTCAGTGATAAATCTTAATCTCTCAACATCTTGATCCTCCCCTCAGTTGCCTCACAATTGACAACTTTTCTGCTTTAACCTGATTAGAAACAACCTGTTGGCCAAGGCACCCAGTTATAACCTACAGATACCCCGCATGTTGCAGTTATTCACATGTACAGCCCCACATTAATCTGGAAAGAGTCTTTAAAAAACGTTCTTTCTGTCCCTGTTGGTTGTCCCATCACATCTCTACAATTCAAGGCCGTATGGTGACTGCCATGCCCACACAGCACAGAAATCTGCCCTTACCTTGCTGCTGTGTTATGGAGCCTGTCAGCTGCCCAAAGCCCATCCCAACCACACCTGAGGTCAGCGGTACAGAGAACAGATAATGTGCTGAGCAGATAAAAGAATAACTTGACCTAACCTTTATTCGGAGAGCTACTCCAGCTCCTCATTCAGATGTAGATACTCTGCAATAGTAGCTTACTTGTTCAAGTTTTATACTGGGAATGGCATAAAGATTAGCCTCTTCTTTAATCTTCCAAGCACTGAATATACATCTTTAGTAAGAATATTTATTAAATATTATTTAAATAAGCATACACATTCTGTTAAACAAAAATATACATATATACACATATCAGGTTTTTGCCTTCCAAGAACACTTACACTAAAAAGCCTTTAAAAAAGTGGTTCTACCAAATGGTATGAAAAGATTCTGAAGTGTCCAAATTATCTTGACTTAACCTTTCTTACTCACTTCTTTGCATGCTGAATTGGGTACAAACCACAAGACCTGTTCTTCTTTGCATGCTTTGTACGCTCTGCTGTCAAATGTGCTTAATGACGCCCATTTTTGCTCATTTTCGAATACCACTCTAATAGCCAGTTGTGTGCACACAAAGCTTTTTAAATGCATGTGCTGGGTTCTGTGCCTTAGGGCAAAACTCATTTTTTGCTCTTTGGTATCAGAATAGCTTGGGAATGCAAGGACTGAAAACTAAATTCAGGGTCTAAAACCGGAAAAAGATATAAATGACCTGTTAGAGGGAGGAAGGGCTGGGGGAGAGGAACAGGCAGGCATGCAGGCAAGCACACTTCCTACTGAGGCAGGTATACCTTCCTTTCCTCTCTGAGCTGAGTAGCGTTATGCATCCAGTTGGGACTTACAACAGCCAGGAGGCTAACGTTCGTGAATTTTTTGTTAATCAGTCATCAGCTCTAACTTTTAAAACAACCTCTAGCAAGGACTAGAACTCATCCCTCTCCTTTTCCCAGGCAAGAGCTCTAACTGCCCCAGGACACCACGATAACATGACTATCCTGGCACAATTTCTGTGCACGCTTCTTCCCACCTCCTTCCATTTACTTATAAGTAGATATTTCTTTAAACTGCAGAGCTGTTTCACAGAGGAAAGCCGTATTGAATAGCTGTCAAGCCGAAGATTGGGATGAAAGGTGGGCAGCTGGAAAGTGAACCCAGGCTGCCCACATTGCCTGCTGGTACTCCTGGAGCAATGAATGAGGACAACCACCTCCTCCTCCTGCTGTACTTCACCCGCGGTCTGCACCATTACTCATGCTAAGAGCATGCCAGCTGGATAAAGCCCCTCAGGTGAACCAGTCTGAGGAATGCCTTGCTTATGAATTTAAATTAGGCTTAAATGTAAATGATGGTTGGGCCACTCCACTCTAAGTTAGTTCTGGGATGCCCAGGAAAAAAAAAGAATTTAAAGACTTCAGGAAATACTGTTGTGGTTTTTTTTGTTGGTGGTGGTGGTTTTTTTTTTACAAGGATGGGTGGTTAAGACAGCTGCAGGTTCAGTCTGCATGCCCTCCAACCCAGCCCCACCTAAGCCTGCTCCATCTGAGAAGCTGGACAGCCGTGCCAACACGGCAACGTGCTGATGGCTCAGAAAAATGCATGACAAGTAAAGGATTCAGGCAGCCCCAAAGTTATGGTGCTGCTTAAAGGAGTTATAAAGGCTGCAGTATGGGACACAGAGCCTTAAAATGAGTGTTAGGGACCTTTGTTCTTTCAGATTTGTCCTCTTTGGACTTTCTTCAGATTATTGATATGTTAGAAAACCCTGATTAAAATAATCCAATATTTTAGGGAGAAAAATTTCACGTGACTCCAGGTGACTCTGAGGGAAGAATTACACCATTACGCTGCAAAAAGGTGGTGGCATGGAAGAGAACAACCCATCCGAAGTTAGCAAAGAATGGAAAAGAAGGAGAAATACGTGCTTCTGCAATGAAGAGACAGTCTAAAGTCTACACAGACTCAACTTAATGATTTACAGGAGAAGGCCTGAAACATTACAGAAGGCTCAGGGAAAGCACATCTGCTGACTTCACCATGGAAAGGGTCAGTCCCAAAATACAGAATGCTTTTTAAGAAAGTAAAAGATAAGATTGCTGGTAGTGGTGTTCAAGAAGAAGAATAAAGAGATTCTCTACACTAAAAAACAAACAAACACCCGCCTAAATATTTGTGTGGTACATCAGTGGTAAATCAAGAGTTTTCTTTTTGGTATGATACAATTCTTAGGTTGACAGTGAGTAATTTTTTGTTTAGAAAGTAAGTAAGTAGGAAATTCTGGGCTGTGCTCTCAGATTCTCCTGGGGATTTCACAGTGCCTTGCTGCAGCCAAGCACTTGTGGTGATCAGAATTTGAAACTGGTGAGCTCGGGCCAATGAAGATGTGGCAGCATCGCTTCCTGAGGCCTTCAAGTTGTTTGTGGGATGCTGCTGAACCTACAGAACACAGAGCTATGCGAGTACCAGCTCTTTTTCGGAGATAAAGGGTGGGGAAGAGAGGACATTTTCCAAGTTTCCAGTCACCTGCTCTAAAACAAGCACATTGCACAAGGGACTCAGGATGCAGTCACACACTTGAGGGCTCCCACCTCAAAACTGCTCAGTTTATCTCCCAACCCAAAACTTCCATTCCCCAACCTCTTCAATTCTATGTGCCTACAAAGTTTCATAGACTATGATAGAAACAAAATAAATATATCCGAATAGGAATCATTCTCAAAACAACTATGATCAATGAGAGGACAATGCATTTGCTATGGCAGCTTTAAAGTATGTTAATGACATTCTTTGAGGACCGTTCTGCTCAGTATTTCCCACTTGTTGCTATCCTAGATAGAAATAAAAGAAACAATATGCAATTCACTGTATAAAATCAATAAACTGCATTATGCACAACATGCAAAAAGCTGAAATGACTTTTGTCTGAGTAAATATTTCTTAGCTAGCTGTGTGGCTTAAAAATATTGCAGTATCATTTATTCAAGAGTTTTTTCCTTTAGTTTAGAAATATGGGCTTTGGTCAAAAATAAATAAATTAATAAATATCCATAAGTACTCTTTCTATACTCACAGCATCCAGGTACACAAGTTGGAACATTATGGCCTGGATGGGTGGTCTACCAGGTGGGTGAAAACCTGCCTAGGCCCTCAGGCCCAATGGGTGGGTGGTTAATGGCACGTGCTCTACCTGGAGGCCAGTTATGTGTTCTCCAGGGGTTTACCCTAGGACCTCCCCTGTCTTACACCATTTTTAATGACCTGGAGGGGAGCCCAGAGTTCTCCTTCACTGTCCTTTCAGACGACACCAAACTGGGGGGATGTTGTCACCCTGCTTGAAGGTGGAGCCACCATCCAGAAGGACATAGGTAGGCCGAAAGGATGGGCTGACATCAAAAATGAAGCAAGGACAAATGCAAAGTTGTGTGCCTTAAGTGAATGAATCCTATGCACTGGTACAGGAACCCCTGAAGAGGAAAGGAAGACATTGATGAACAGGATCAGGTTGAGTGAAGGGTCACCAAGATGGCTGGGGGCTGGAGCAGTTGTCCTGTGAAGAGCACCTGAGGGCCCTGGGCCTGCTGAGCTGGGAGAAGGGATGGCTTCAGGAGGACCCAACAGCAGTACCTACGGAGGTTTTCAAGACCCAACTGGATCAAGCCTTTAGCAGCCTGGGCTGACCCTGCTTTGAGCAGCAGATTGGACTAGAGACTTCCTGGGGCCATTTCTAACCTGAATTAGTCTGACTCATTAGATGCTTTAAGACTCCTCCTGGACTACAGAAAAGAGTATGTTTCTTTTCTGAGGAGCTTTCTAATCATTACCTTTTTAACCTTCTTTTGCTTTAGCACGAAAACCATTTAAACTAATGTTTAAAATTGCATCTCTGAAAATAACTGTTCTAGTTTAGGTAAATACTATCATGATATATGTATATATTTAAATTCTGAGTACTGAAGGCTTCTTCATAAAATAATGTAAGCAAAAGCATACCTTTATAATGAAATCTAGATGAGTTATGTAGGAATGAATTAATGCCTAGGGATATTCCATCATATTTAAATGTAGAAAAGTGTAATTACAAGTCTATGACTAGAAAACAGAGCGTTTTAGAGAAATTAAGACTTATTTAAGAAAAATAAAAGGAACTGCAAATGCCTGGGTGACTTAAGTTTCCTTTTGTTACTATGGCTACAATAAAGAATTACCAAAGGAGATAATTGGATTGGTATGGTATTACAGATTTGGCATGCTAATTAGTATTCTCCTTTTATGACTCCGATAGCCACATAATCCAGAGACATTTCTTCTTAATCACTTAACGTAGAATATTTTAGCATTGTTTTGCAAGAAAGTGCCAAGTCTTTCTTATACCTCTGACTGTATTAAAAAAAAAAAAAGACTTGGTTCAATTAACATATTTTGGAAGTGTAGACTTTGCCACTTTTAAAACACTCCAAACAGCCATTTACTATCAGCTTTCTAGCGATAGCATTTTCTTTTGCACGAGTATATTTTATAGTATGTTTTTTTTTTTTGATATATAACCATTTGTGCAGTGCCTCTACATTTTTGGCCACACAAAACTGTATGCATGTTTGAACATAAGCTCTTCCTATCTATAAAACAGTCCTTTTAAACTGAAATACATCCAGTTTTTATACCATTTTAACTACATATTTTCACTTTATTTTTCTAACATTTTAAAAATATCTTTAAAGCCAGATTATTCTTTGTGTGTTTGAAAACTGACACATTGCATTTTTCATCTGAACACATATTCTTGTGTTTCTTTTTTTTTTTTTTTAATTCTAGGTTTGCAAGATGTGTGTACAGAAATATAAGCAAAAGCATGCAAAGCTGCCTATAAATTAAAGAGAGAAAGAAATAAAAACTTTTCTTGGACAGTCATGTATTCAAATACCAAACCGGTTAGTGAAAAAGAAAGATCACTAAATGGAAAAATCAAGAGGTGAGTTATTTCCATGTGCTAGGCACTGAGCTTGGACTCAGATTTTGATTCATTCTTGGCTCTGCTGCAGACATGATAAGGGACAGGCTATATCTAATCTTTTTCTGCCTGACGCTGTAGTTCCTAAAGCTGATCCGCCCGCTGGCTGCCTCAGTCCTGCCATCCTCCCCTCTCCCTCCCTTCCTCAGCTCTGACGGTGGCTGAGCTATTTCGGTATGAAAAGACATATGAAAGGGTTTTGTTTTCCCCTCCCTCCTTTTCAGCTTACTTTTCTATTGCTGTAAGACACTGACGCAGCCCAAAGCAAGGCTGGATAAACATCAGAGCTCGTTCAAAGAAGAGAGGATTGTTGGTTTGCGAGCAGAGACAAACATGAACGGCAACAGCTCTAAGTGGTTATGCTGCCTGGCGCAGCAGCTTCAGTTTCTCCATCTGTAACACAGGCTTACTGTTCACTCCTCCCCTCTTTCCTCTTTATTTTTCCTAATTTGTTACCGGTACCTTTTAGGTATATTTAGCAGTCATCTTAGTTTAGGTCTGAAAATATTCCTGGGCACATATTAGCAAGACGTAAAGAACAAATGCATAAAAAGCACTAAAGGACTAAAGTTAGAGGCACCAGAAGGAGAAAACAAATGGATTTCTGCCAGTAATGTGTTAAAATTAAAGGCTTCTGGGAATGTGGTTCAGCAGATGTGTAAGAGTCTGATAAATATTTGAAAGCACTGGAGGACAGTTATACTCTTGCTCTTCATCATTCCTATTAATAGGTGTTTTTATAGATGCATTAACAGCACAATCTGCAATAATAGGACCAAACAAACCACGGGGGCTCCCCTGAAAACCTTACTAACCCAAAGGCAGAACTAGGGGTGACCAAGCCTTGGCCACATTTTCATCACAAAGTGATTTGTTTGCTGTTATGTCTGGACTGGAAAGAGTACTCTGCTCCAGAAATGGTAAATGGGACACGTTTATCCAATCCATCCTGCTGAGAATCTGAGCAGACATTAATTTTATTTGGCCTTGCCTAGGTGACATTAACACTTATTTCCAAAGCAAAAGGAACAATTGAGGATCTGACTGGAGGAAAGGCCAGCCTATTTTTAAATTAAGGTTTGCAAAACCTTTGTAGGGGAGAGAATTTGAAAAGATATAGATATGAACAGAAACACACTGGTGTACTCACATTTACCCTCTTGTGCCTCTTTTGCAAACTTTCTGGAGACACCAGGCATGAAGTTGGACAGTGCTAATGAAGAGAATGCTAGTGTTTTCTTACAGTGGGTGGGTAGGTGCAATTGCCTAGAAATCCCCCAACCCTCTGAGCATGGAAATCCATTGTGTGTGTGTGGCCTGAGAATAATTCTTAACGATGCCCATCCACCGGGCAGAGTTCACTGAAATATCTCAGCAGCAAGGGGGCAGGCCTCAGTTATGCGCACAGTGGACAAGAGAAGGATCTGTGTGACTGAGCGGGCGGCCAGCACAGGACTCAGGCTGTCTTCCAGTAAGCGACATGAGCCAGACAAGCTCCCTTATAGCAGCAGCCCTTACAAAGAATAATGCTGTGCACAAAAGCAAGTATATTCAGATAATTTTTGAAGTAATCTTCTACAAAGGCTTACACGAGCCCTTCAATGTACATAAGAGGTCTCACTGAGTGCAGTAGGAGTACTGATGTATGTTAAGTTAAGCCCATTTATAGACCCTTGCAGAAGAAAGCTCTTGGCACATACATGAAGTGTGTCAGTGACAACGAGCTGCTGACAGCGAGGTTCTTTAAGAAACTGAGAACAGAACTGAGCATGAGGAGAGGCTCACCGGGGCAAGGACTGGTGCTCAAGCACTACAGCACCACGGCTGCTACCAACAGGTGGGCAACAGGCCTCGCACACGGAGCAGCTTTTGGAGTGCCACTGGGGGAGCTGGGGGAAGGAAAGGGGACACAGGTAGCAAAAACAAGGAAGCAACACAACAGGGGAAGTTGTTACGATCCTTTTCGTATGGCCTCTTATGAGAAGGCTTCTTTCATTCCCTCACAATTTGGTGGTAACTAGCAGACACAGAAAAAGCCAACTCTTCATACAAAAGACAGGTATTTGGCAGCTACTGCTCTAGTGTCAATCACTCGCAGAATGAAATATCAGAAGAAAAGGACACGGAGTAGACAACCTTGAAAATGTATTTTCCATTAATCATGGCTTCGTAGAGCTGCCAGAGCTGCAAGAGTTCTGCAACACAAAGAGGTTCACCAAAACCCATACACAGCCCTTACAAGGAAATCAAAACTGACCTGGGAAGCTTGAAGTTAGTGGCTACCTTGAATTGATTCCACCTCAGGATAAGCAGCTACATCTTTCAAGAAAACCAGTAAATACATTAGTAAAGAACTAGAACTATGATCTTTGGGAAACTGTAAACCAGACCAAGGTGGGTTCAGTGTTGTTTACACTGTTATCAATACTCTCGTGTGCAGAGGACAGACAAAGCCTCTGTAAGAGGACAGCAGGCAGATCTAGACCTGACCATCTTTAAAAAACATTGCACAGATGTCTTCTTTGAACAAGCCTTGCCAACATCAGTGACACTCACAAGTCAAGTACTACACCTATTACCAGCATGTGACAACCCTGTCTCCCTGCCCTATGGAAACAAAGCAAAAAATCACAAGTAACTTTCTGGAACTGTCAAGAGCATTTGAATTGTTTTAAGGTCTACATAAGATTATTCTACAATTTCATATGTAAAATGCTCAGGCATTACAGGGATGAGCTACAGTAAAAAACTCACCAAGGAGTCACAGATAAACTTCATTTCTGTGACCTACAGAATAATAATGCCTACACTTCCCTAAAACAAATAATTCCAATAATTTTCTCCAAGCTAGAAAATAGATGTAAAAACACAAGGATATTTATCAGGGAAAGACTTATGAATCACCTGATGACACATCACATCTTAAAGTGGAGTGAATAACTATTACTTCAACAATCAAACATTTAATCTTCATTTGATGCTGTTGTGGGGCAGGAAATGGCACACAAGCACAACCATGATAATTGCTGTGTGGCACTAACAACTTATATCACATATTGGTGTTCTCTAGAACAGAAATTCAAGAAACTGCAGTACAGACATTGTGCCTTCCGTCCGATTTCCTCAGACCCATGTAAATCTGTAAAGAGAGCTGTGGAGGAAGTATTCGCATCAACCACCTGCTGTTTGCTGCTACGAATGAGTCAGACATTCTATTAAGCCCTTGGTGTAGGTGGGATTTTCAGACTCTGAATTGCATATTGAAATACTGCAGTCAGAAGAAATCAGTTGTGTCTGGCATAATCACTTTGATAGGAAAAAGGCATTGGCATCGCACTGATGTATTATGTAGGCGTAGCAGAATTTAATCATAACTCAGAACAGTTAAAGCATTTTTCACTTCTGAAGCTAGAAGCTCCTATAATTAGGTTTCTCTCTTCTCTAAACATAATTTCTCCTAAGGAGCGATAAAAATAAGTGTGAGAGGAAAGGAAAAAATCTGTCATCAATTCTTATTAAATTCTTGCTTGCAAATAGAGATTTCAGCTCAAAGTCTATAATAATTCCAATCTCATCACAACATAATTGAATGAGCCTGGACTCATTTTAGAAAAAAATTAGAATTTCTCCAATTTCTTTTAAGACTTGTCCCATATCTTATTTCTGAATAACTTTTTCTACATTAAATAGAATATATATTAGAATTTAAACTAAATGTAGATTAATCAAACATAAATAATAAAAGCTCTATTTCATGATCACAATTAAAACATAAAGAATTCTGTGCGTGATTTTCAGTACTGGCCTATTCAGATTCTTTTCAAAGTGAATGCCCCTTTTTTTGGACATAAACTTATGAATGATATAAATTTCTGCAAACCACATTCAGATGCATGCTTACCTAAATAATCTATTCAGCAATTAACTTACTGAATATCTCCTAAAAATTCCTAGGTGTTCACTGATTATACAGATTTTTTCAATATATCACAGCAATATGCAAAATATGTCCTGTACATTCTAGTGTGATTTAACCTTTCTCTGTTACCTTAAGATCAATAAATCTCCTTTGTCCTCCTAAACTCATTATTTTCTCATTGAAAAAAAAAAAAAGGCAAATAGGTAAACAGAAAGACAATCTGACATATGTGTTACTCAGTCAGCTGACTGTGTTATGTTTTCCTTTAAGTGGTTTACCACAGTGCCTACGAAGGTTATAGCACCTAGTCTAACAAAATTCATTTGCTAAGAGCTACTATTTCTTTCCCTAAATTTCCACCAAGACCTTTCCTCACTTGAAACAGTTCACATTTCTAGATTTTATCATGCTTTTTAGTCTGATTACCGACACATTTCCTAAAATATAGGCAAATGAGCAATCAGTCTGAAGAAGTGTGACTGCAAACCACTCAGACGCAACAGTGACACGACATAATGAGGACTGATTCTCCAGAGGTGCCTCATCCTTGGTATCTTGAGAGATATGGGTGTACTATCCCTGTATTTGTTAATAAAATTAATACATTAGTTAAAAATATTAGGTGACCTTAGCACATGTTAAACCAAGAATCTACATATTTAATCACTGTTTCCTGAAATTTCAGAACTCTAGTGTTAGCAGCTGATAAAAACATAGAGGAAGACAGAAGGCTTGCTGGATGTTCTGCTAGCTATTATTTCTTTGCAGTGCAGTCATGTCATGCATATTACTTATGTTGTACTTTTGTTGTCCAGTCAATGTGTGTCTGCACACGTAAATGGGCAAGTGATGTGTGTTATGGAATGGTGAAAGGAATATTGTATTTGCCAAATTGAACAAGTACAAGTGCTAGCCAGTGAGCTGAAGATGGTCTGCATGTACAGCTCAGAAATTGTCAGCTGCCTGTCCCTAATTAAATTCAGCTCACAGCTTGGAAATGAAGGCTTGAACAGCTCCAGCATCAGGCCAATCATCTAAATGTCTAGTCCCTCTTCCCTCTTCTCACATCCTAAATCTAAAAGAAAGCTATTTATAGCCCAGTACTCCCTGAGTCATTTCTTGGAATAACTGCTAAAAAAGGAACTCTGGGAATTAAAAGCAGCAGGAAAAGGCAATTCACCCATCTCCCTTCTTTGTATGAACTTAACCCTCCCACTCATTTAACAGCCATAAAAGTCAGAATTCCCACTGACAAGAGAAACCTGCCATGGACATCCTTAGGACAACAACTAGTTGCACTGTCACCTGGTGTTGCATTTAACATCAGTACTCTCCTCGTGTCTTCTGCTGGGGTTGTCACCACAGGCACAGCATACATTTATGTCCATTAAAGAGCGTATAAACAGTTTCTCTTGCCTTGTCCACCTGCTCCACCCAGATCTCAAGTGGATGCTCGGGTTTCTTCAAGAGCACCTAATGCTTACAGAAGAAAAGTTGGAGCTAGAGCTTTCTTATGAAGTAAACATTTTATACGTACAGTTTCTTAACAGAAATTTCATATAGGACCATATACTCATAGAAGATCAATAAAACATGTCCACTCTGACCTTTCTGCTAATATTTTTGAGAATTCTCAATTTTCAATTTCTGAAAGTAGTCTGGTTCACTTCAGTCTTTGGAGTTTACCTTTCACCAGCTTCCTAGCACAAATGGGAGCCTCATCAGTCAAACAAAGGATAAAAATATATGACTGGCACCGTATTAACTTAGCAAACTCAGTTGAAAGTTCTTCCCAATTTCCACTTTTCCTGTGACTTAGTGAAATCACGTAGAAATTTATACATCCATATAACAATGAATTCAAGGCAAAACAGGGAAGGGGAAACAAAAAAGAAAGCATCTTAAGAAAAGGAGAAAGTTCCTGGAAACAAAAATAACTCTCTCAAAACATATGCCACTCGTAAGGAGCAATTACTGTGAGAAGTTTGTGTGATAGTCTAGTTACTCTTTATTTCATTTGCTTTCCAGAGACTGCATAGTCTATAAAAGGACTGGAAATTCCCATAATGAATACTATAATGGCATTTATTATGCCAGCAGAATTAAGCTTGTGTCAACACTTCCATTATAAAAATCTTGTTTTTAAGAATTTGTAACTTCTCTCTATAAATACTGCATGTCTCACTTTATTTCTGAATAAGTCAAAATATTATTGTCTTACAGCGTACATTGCCACAGTGATGTTACTGATTTTAAATGGACAAAGGTCTTGATTAACAAAGATGAAAGACAGAAAATAACCTAATTGCTTTATCATTAAACTTCTCATTCTTTTCCAGCAGTGTGTTTGAATTTTAAAACACATAACACTGTTTTTGTTTCTTTTTATAATTTAACATGCCACTGCTCCGATTCTTTCTGTGGAGGAAGACTAGGGATTTTTTTGTTGTTTGTTTTCCCCCCAAACTATGTCTGTTACAAAATTTATGGTTTAGTTCCCGTTTGAAAAATGAGACTTTACAATTAGTGTGGGGGATGAAGGAGAAAACAGTCCTCACACATCTGCAGAAGCAGATTAAATGGTATAAAGGGTGCAAGAGCGGATGTGCCATCCTTTCCCTGTTCTACCTTATGTGACTTGTATTGACTGTGACAACAGCAAAGCTGATGTTGCGCAGGAACAAAGCAATGTTCAAAGCTTGTGAGTTAATACTTGCTGGATTTATGGATTTATTTCAGAAAACTCAACTTTGAAAGGAGAGAAGAAACCAGGTGTTGGAAGAGCCCACGGTAATTAGACTGGGGGTGGGGAGCAGCTTTCCTGTTGTTGCTGAGCATAAATGTAAAATATACAGCACTGAAGGCTTCTATGTTTGAGAGATTACTTTCCATGTAATTTGGACTTTTTCCTACTCATTTCTTTGTTAATATTTATGTTCTCTTTGTTTTCATGAAACTACTAACACAATAGGAATGACAGCATAGAGAATTAATGAAAACATTGAATGCACAATATATGTAACGTTCGAGAATATATGATAGGAAGACAAGGCTAATTTCACATAAAAAGCAACAGATGAAAGGCACAAACAATCAGGGATGTTCTTCCATTAAATGAAAAAAAAAAAAAAGAAAAAAAAAACCACACTCATATACATCTAAAGAAGCACCAATTCCCATTTTGAAGCTTTAATACCAGAGCTAGCTAACTCAGTGTCAGTCTGGAGTTACATTACTAATTTCATTTTATATTTACAGTCAATGTAGTTCTAGGCCCTTTTTGAATTACACCAGTTTCAATAAACAGCCTCAGAGTTAATCCTCTTGTTATTAAGTTTTTATATGTGTAGCTACCAAAAGGAGTATAAATTGGGGTTGCTTACAGTATGAGGAGTGAGAAAGAGGAAAAAAAAGATATTCATAAAGGTATTCAGTTATTGGATACTGCAAGATGTTTTAGGTTAGAAAGAAGCACTTGTCACGTCTACAAGGAAAACTAAAAAGGATAAAATTCTCCTTATTATTTCAGAAACAGTCCTTAAAAACAGAAATGAAGACCATTTAATTTCAGCTCAAAACGGCTGCTAGTGAAATACTGAACATGGATTTCTAATATAGGAAAACACATGGTAGTGGAGGAAAGACATCTGATCTTCTTCCAAGGTACTAAGTGATGACCAGATGAGAAAAGAAAAACGTGTTTCTATCCCATTAACCCCCACATGTCCAAGTAATCCATAGACAGTAAAATTATTTCCTTATTAACCTTCCAACCATAGGTTGCAAAACACAACTGCAAGGAAGACACAGACACTGAAAAAAAAAACAATTAATCCTGAAGCACTGGCATTTCAGGTAATTCAAGCTGTAAAAATATGATCTGTATTAGGTTGTATTGGCTTGGAACTAGTGGAGACAGACAAAAACGCAAAATATGGAATCCATTGTAACCTTTAAATGGTGCTACACTAGCCCTGTTGATTTGGCAAGGAAGCTGCACTAATGAAGATGTGCTACAAAAGGGAAGGGAAGGGAAGGGAAGGGAAGGGAAGGGAAGGGAAGGGAAGGGAAGGGAAGGGAAGGGAAGGGAAGGGAAGGGAAGGGAAGGGAAGGGAAGGGAAGGGAAGGGAAGGGAAGGGAAGGGAAGGGAAGGGAAGGGAAGGGAAGGGAAGGGAAGGGAAGGGAAGGGAAGGGAAGGGAAGGGAAGGGAAGGGAAGGGAAGGGAAGGGAAGGGAAGGGAAGGGAAGGGAAGGGAAGGGAAGGGAAGGGAAGGGAAGGGAAGGGAAGGGAAGGGAAGGGAAGGGAAGGGAAGGGAAGGGAAGGGAAGGGAAGGGAAGGGAAGGGAAGGGAAGGGAAGGGAAGGGAAGGGAAGGGAAGGGAAGGGAAGGGAAGGGAAGGGAAGGGAAGGGAAGGGAAGGGAAGGGAAGGGAAGGGAAGGGAAGGGAAGGGAAGGGAAGGGAAGGGAAGGGAAGGGAAGGGAAGGGAAGGGAAGGGAAGGGAAGGGAAGGGAAGGGAAGGGTCTACATAATCTACTCATCTGTCCGTGCACCAAAGATGCCTCTGGAATATCACAAGACTACAAAATATCCAGACATTTTAGTTTAGATTATGCATCCATCATCCAAGTAAAGTCAAATTTAAAATCAACAGTGTACTCAGAGCACATAATAATCTAACTGCAAACATGGCAGAGTACATTAAGAAAAGATCAGTACTAACTCGCACAATTCTTCCTTAAGAAGAATTACCATTAAGAGAAGATTACAAGCTCTTTTTAACAAATAATCATACCGGCAGTCTTCCATCCTTAGTGCACATTCATTTGTGAAGGAGCTACGCAGGCGCAGCATGATATAAATACTGTGATCTGCTGTACACAATCTGTACGTTTAGGTATTCACATTCATTCTTGCTTCGAAAGCGCACTCCTCCTCTAAATGTTGTGCAGACACATCCATAGAAGATCATGTGGGAAACTGAGCAGCCAACATACTATTTGATGGGACACCATCCAGCTCTTACAAATAGAAGAAAACAAGATGTTCTGGAGATCTGTATGTTAGGGAAAATGTCAATACAAAGGGGCAACAAAGCATTAAAAATGGAGATAAGAGGTCTCTGAGTCCATTTCCCCCAGCCTGAAGGAGAACATGGTAACAGTGCTAGAATTTCTCTTTGCCTGAGCAGTGTCATGAGAGGAGAAGAGATACTTGGGTCAGGCAGCACTGCGCAACACACGGCCCTTCCCTCTGTGTGTCCTCAGTTTGTCTTTGTGCCTACCCAACAATGACGAGCACCTCTTTGTTCTTCCCACTGGCTATATGAGTCCTTCTTCCTATGGCAGATACAACTAAATTCACTGCTAACATACTTGAGAATGGACTGACCTTCTTTTTTAGTGTCTCCTAAAAAGACAAAGGTATTGGGCAAAAACAAAACACAAATGTCAAAAAGCTTTTCAATTTAGGTAAAAAGCTGATTGTTCCCAAATAAATATTTTTAAGATCTCTTGCAGAATGAATGAATCACATTTTTTTTTCCTGTTCTTCCCACATGAAGCAATTTATTTCAGCTGTGGGCTTCATCTATGTTTCCTCAGAAAAACGCACTTCACAGTATGTACCTCTGGTAAACAACATCGCTGGAGCTCAGATGAAAAGGGAAAGTTTAAAACACTAGAAAATTAAACATAATGCCTCTGATTACTGAAAATACTACACCCACAGTAAAAATGAAATCAGGCACAATAGCCTAAGGGAACACCAAGAAACAACACAGCAAATAGGAGACTAAACTTTCAAAGTAAAGATATTCCTGATTGCATAGTGGGAGAAGATTGCTATGAGATGTACCCAAGCTATTTTTTGAAATTCATTTCCCACGTGCTAAACTTAAGTCTCAAAGTACTCATGTCACATAAATGGCAATTGCAGCAGTTCACTCCAACTGCAGAGATTTTTAGGATTTGTTGAATTAGATGGTAAGAGACTGGAGATGTGAGAAGACTTGCTACAGGAGCTAGGAAATGGCCAATATACTCAAACTATTTTTTTTTTAAAGCTACCTATTATTCAGTTTCTCCAGTCATGGTAGATTTATATCAGAGGCTTGTTCCTAAGGTTTTTATGCATTTGGTATCTTTTAAACAAATGCTTAATCTCATGAAGTCTTCCTCAGCCACATACAACCACAATGAGTTCTCAGGAATGGCGTTTCAGAAAACAGAAACAATACTTCGCCGAGGCCTCCAGGAATTACAGCTCAACCTCTCCAAAGCAGATCTGCTCATGCAGGACAAAATGTCTCTGCTCAGAGGCTGTGAAAGCTTTGTGCTGACAGACAGCACAAGCCCTCTCTGCCTCCTCCTCCTCCTCTGCAGTATCGGTGGTATGACCCATGGATCAAAACGTCATTGCTACAACTATAGAAGAGTTCAAGTTTCAACGTACTTGCTCAAAAGCCAGGTGCAGCCATCAGAATCAAACAATAAATGTTGTCTGCAATCCCACCACAGCCTAATACCTGCACAGAGTCAAAAGCTTGTGCAACATGACAAAATTAAGTGTCTTCAAGCATCCAGGAGGTAGTATTTCCCACTACTGCATTTCTTCAAGATGGAAGTAACCATCCACTGCTTCATCGATGGGGTGGCACTTCCAGGCCGCAGCCTTCCCCTCCACGCTCCTTCCCCACAGTCCAAATTCATTGACTGATGTCCCTGAGCTGCAAACTTTGCCCTCTGACTCCAAAAACAGCTTTCTTCTCTTTCTCTTTCTTTCTTTCAAATTAATATCCGTCAACTGGGTTATCAGAGACCCTGGACGCACTTGGAGCTAGCACCAACGCAAACCAAAATCCACCAGCCTGACCCCCAGTTCCGGCCGAGGCGCACCATCAGGAACTGCAGCTCAGATCACTGACGGACGTACTTTTTCTAACAGCAGGATGGCAGACAACAAAACATACAAGGAAGGCAAGAAAAAGGAAAACATTTTGACAAAACCTTCTACTTCTTTTATGACTTGACAGAATAACAGCAGTGAGAGGGATCTGTGGGAGCTGGGTTTCCTTCTGCAGCCCGAGGGGAGCCTTACCCCATGGCGCACGGTCTCCCACGCACGCTTGGTACCCACCAGAGGGAAGGCATGGCAGATCTGCTGAGCACAGTGTGCCCTCTGCCCCAGGAGTGCTAGCACACTGGCCCAGTACACACCGCTGGCAAGGCTTCTACATTTGGCTCCCAGAGGTGAGGTGCCCACTCATAGGCAGGTCTCTGGCACGCTTGTTTCAGCACCTTACGCTGCAGGGCAGGCTTGCAGCAGCATAAAACTCAACTCACCTGGCTGCAATTTAGAGACATACCCTAGCCTTTTAGAGCTCCTCAGGTATGAAGGCCATCAGTTCCCAAACACAGCTATCTCCCTTTGTAAACACTGCCCTTAGCCTTGCCTGTAGTTCCTTCAGCCTTCCCACACCCAGGTTCCTTTTCAAAGAAATGTCCCTGCCCTCATTTTCCTTTAGCTCAAAGGGGAGATTTTCAAAGAAAATAATAAAGCCAGACCCTACTGCCCTTGGCTCCCAGGAGGTGCCAGCCTGTTACTTGTGTCTGTGAAGAGTTCCTCTGCCTCTTGCCTTTGTTGTCTGTAGAGATCCTGAGCCTTTTTTTTTTTTCTTTAATTTGAATTGACTAACTGCTCTTCTCTGCTTACCAACTCTATTGCCTAACTACGCTGACACTGATCGGAAACTTCCTAAAAGCCTGAGTGTTTCTACTTTCTGGGTCCTCTTAGCAGAGCTTGAGGGCAGGGAGAAAATGCATAGGCTCAGGCAGTCTGGATTCACTGCTTACACAGCAGAAGAACATGTAAGAAAAGAATATATGAACGTGAATAAAGGTAAACATTAGATTATAGGATCCTTATTTTAATCCTCTTACATTTTCCTACGAGAAGGAAGGAAATTTAAGTTTTAAGAGACAAAATAATCCTAACCAAGGAATGGAAGTCCCCTTTATCCCAGTTGGGAATCATTTCTTTAGCCATTTTCCTGAAACTTAAAAATAAATCTTTGCCTGGCCTCTTCTCTTGCATTTATATAAGAGTGATTTCATGACCTCAGTGCTTAAAACTGTCCCACAGGTCACAGAGAAGAAATTTTTTACTGCAGCCATCACTCAGAGTGACCTTCAAGGAGACTACGAGGGCAGCCAAAATTCTAAAATCCTTTAAAACTGCTTAAAATAATTAAAAACTAAGCTACCATACCTAAGGCAATGATTTTACAAAGTGGCTCAACAAGATCGAGTGTTGTTAGTATAGCAGTGATATGTTAATGCAGGTACTTTATAGAGTAAATTATTTATATAGAGGATCTTGCTCACTTCTTTCACGCTGGAAAGAATGCTGCTCTTACTGACTTAAATGCCACCCTGGAGCATGGGTTAGGGGAAATGCAGCATTGCTTAAATAAATAAACACTTGTTCTTTCACATTCCCACAGGGCAAGAAGGATTTTTAAGTATCAGGATATTTTAACTAGATCTTCATTCCTTTTTTTTTTTTCCAGGAAGAGACTAAGATGATGTCACTTGCCTTTACATATTCTCTCAAACAGCCTAACGAGGACAAATCCGTCTTCCAAGAAGTGGCTTCTTTCAACAGTGGGCTCCCAAGGGCACTCATCCCCAGCCCTGCATCCTGTGGGTATTTACTTACTGGCCTATCTGTGAGCTGGTGGTTATTATCGTCCTGTGTGGCACCGTTCCTGGCATCGCTGCCTCCGGACAACATGCCACAAAATTGCTGCGATGTCACTTCCTAAAGGACTAGCAACTCCGGATCCCCATTTGTGCTTATGAGGTACCTTTTGTCAGGGCAAACTACAGTTAACAAGCTTGAGAGGAAAACGACTACATTCTTATGCACAATGTGAAGCAAAACTGAAATGCAGAAGGACTATTAGGTAAGCTATTTGGTTAGAGTTCAAAGGCTATCACTTATACAAGAAACTTGATCTTACTTGAAAAATACAGGTGTGATTTCACACAGGATATTGGCCTAGATATAGGCCTTTTCCTATCACATAATGTAGGATTAGATTATTTCACACCCTTATCTTGAGATTTTAACTTGAAAGTAATGATTAACAAAGCAGATATGAACCCTTAGAAGCCTATTTCAGGAAAAAAATGAAGTAAAGGAATTTGACATTTATCAGATCATAAATATTACAGGGCAATTTGACACTTAGGTATATCCTTCGTGATGTAAGGAAACACTCGACTCTACGCTTATTAATTCTTAGTCCTATGATGATTTTAATATCTCAGTGTTAGGTGAAAAATTGCATGTGTGCTAATCACAGAATCCACAGGTGGGGAGAGACCTCCGGAGCCCAGCTGGTTGAACCCCAGCTCAAGCAGGGCCACCCAGACCAGGGTGCCCAGGACCACATCCAAGCGGCTTTTGAAGATCTCCAAGCAGGAGACTCCACCACCTCTCTGGGCAGCCTCTGCCAGTGCTCCATCACCCACACAGTACAGACGTGCTGCCTGGTGTTCAGAGGGAACCTCTTCCATTCCAGTTTGTGCCCAGTGCCTCTCGTTCTGGTGCTGGGCACCACTGAAAAGGGCCTGGCTCTGTCCTCTTTGTGCCCTTCCTTCAGCTATTTGTACATACTGATGAAATCCCCCCTAAGCGTTCTCTTCTCTGGGCTAAAAAGTCCCAGCTCTCTCAGCCTTTCCTCACGGGAGAGGTGCTCCAGTCCCTTCATCATCTTAGTAGCCCTCGGTTGGACTCCCTCCAGTATGCCCCCATCTCTTTTGTACTGAGGAGCCCAGAACTTAACCCAGCACTCCAGGTATGGCCTCACCAGTGCTGACCAGAGGGAAAGGATCACCTCCCACCTCCTGCTGGCAATACTTTGCCTAATGCAGCCCATGGTACCATCAGCCTTCTTTGTTACAAGGGTACACTGGTGGCTCTGGTTCAACTCAGTGTCCACCAGGACCCCCACATCATTTCCCCCAGCCGCTCTGCAGCTGAGCATCCCCCAGCATGTGCTGGTGCCTGGTTCCTGCCCAGGTGCAGGACTTTGCACTTCCCCTGGCTGAGCTTCATGAAGTTTCTCACTAGTCCCATCCATCTGGGATGGCAGCACCACTCTGCTGCATCAACCACTCCTCCCAGCTCTGCATCATCTGCACACTTTTTAAGGGTTTGCTGTGCCCCATCATTAATGCAGGTGTCAAACGGGGCTCCACCTAGCACTGAGGCCAGGGCACCCTGCCAATTACCGGCTTCCAGCTGGATTCCCACCACTGATCACCACCACAGGGGCTGCTGCTTCAGCCTGTTTTCAGTCCACTTCGCTGCCTGCTCAGCCAGTCCGCGCTTCATCAGCTTCTCTAATGGAGCTCTCTAGCTAAGTTTCACAAACTGCGTGGAATAAATTATTAATTTCACAAGTAGAAAAGAAGCTATATTACTCTGGCATTAACGTGCCACATTGCTAAACTGCTGGAAATGTAAAATTGCTAAGGCGTCTGTAAAGAATTCCTCACAGCCACAGATTTCCACTGTGGTTTAGGCCATAATTTTGTCTCTTTTATTTGAGGTGTTAACAACTCATCCCTGTTCAGATAATGGTTACACTTTAAAGTTTGTCTTTAAGACTTTCTGGTTGAATCATGGTTACCAGTGATAAAAACTTAGCTTTGAAAACTGCTGAAATGGTAATAATGTATCTGAAGCTGATGAAAGAAAAAGAGACCATGCCAAATGTATGAGAAAAGATTGTCTGACCTGACCAGTGCCTTAGGGATAATAACATTTATAGAAAGAAAGAATATATGGCATATTAACAACACTTTGTAAAAGAATGATTAGTTTAGTAGCTTTTTTTTTTTTTTTAATCCTTCCACCAAATAAATAGCCTGTATGACACTACTGCTTTTATTGAACACTTCATGGTACCTGCAAGTTTCTTGTTTTTCCTGTGTAAATCATCTGTTCTCCACTACCCTCTTGCCTTTTTGGTACTGAATTAACTAATCTGCCCTTTTTGAACACATTAGGAGACAACAACGCTGAAGTAGATGAATGAGTGGTCTAAAGCAACACAGACCTCTTGCTTGTTTTCATACTCACAAACAGACTCCTAATCCTCCATTATCCAGAACCATTTTTTAAGTAGAATCCAGCCTGTGACCAAGGACCATACACTGTTCATATCTCTCAGCAACACATACACACTGTTCCCCAAAGAGTCAGATGCCATAAAACAGCCAAGAAAGGATCCCCTCGCACCCTACACCCACAACCAAGATGTGATTTTATTGTACAACTA
Source organism: Anser cygnoides (assembly GCF_040182565.1). NCBI lineage: Eukaryota > Metazoa > Chordata > Aves > Anseriformes > Anatidae > Anser > Anser cygnoides. Next base: position 49,112,308 of record NC_089876.1, read on the forward strand.
AGAGAACTTGCAGGTTTACTTTGCCTCTGATTCTTGTTTTTTCTGCTTATATCAAAATTTTGTGCTTAAGCTCTGAGATTTAACTACGCAGCATAACATTGCATGAGATTGTTGTTATGGCTTACTGAGTGAATCAGAACTCTGGTTGCTTAAGTCTCTGGATGAAAAAGCTTTTTTACAGCTCAGATATACGTTGTCTTTCAACACATACCTTCAACGTAAAAAGTGGGTCACAGGAAAACAGACTTATTTTGAGGCTTTACACATGGGGCATATCCCTTCTGAAGAACAGTGGTGAAAATCTATAGATTTGGATTCTGTATGCCCTTCATCTGTATAAAGTCTACTATGACTTCACAATTATGTGAAGCCTCTAAAAAAGCCAGTTTCTTCATAAGACCTCCTCAGCATAGCTATATCGAAAACAAAGAAACAAACAAAAACTGCTTAACATCTTTAAGGAACTGCACAAACTACACAAGCATAAAGATATATGGTAGGCAGATCACCTGCTTTTCTTCGTTGAAAAGTATAGTCACAACAAAATCGAGATCTCCCTGAAAGCAGAAGGAATTTGGGGGAATCCAGTCTTTTAACACCTGAGGACAGAGAGAGATGTGTTTATTTCACTATTTTGAAGTGAAAATGCTCGGTTTATGACACAAGGATACAAAATAAAAAATAATTAGTTAGGAGGAAGAACTGTCCCTCCTTTTCTGAAACTGTGGAAAACCTTAAAAAGAATGAAATCAAAGCTTAAACATTATTTTCTTCTGATCAGTCTCTAAATGAGGCCTTTAAAACAAAGCAGTGTTGTTAGTTCTACATGCAGTTGATCGTTCACAAAAATGCTAACTGTACTGATCGCTGCCGTTCTTCAAAACAATATTCTTTAAACATCATGGCCTTCACTGGCCTCTCTTAAATGAGTCTGATGTAGGTGCTATCTGAGGTTCTGAGGCATACCGCGTGGATATGACTGAAGCAGGACTAAGTGAAACAGATAAACAAGATGTATTGCTAACCTTGTTATCTTACTGGGATCCTGCCCAGTGAAAGAAGGGCAGAGTTTTCTATGAGGGAAGTGGTTTTTTAGACTCCAGTCAGAACCAAGCTGTGTGGAACCCGTCTTCAGAGCGGCAGAATCTCAGGAAGGCAGCATAGGCATGTTGCGTTGAACTGTTGCTTCTGACTTTCTTTCACTAGGCAAAATAAAAGCTTGCCAAATCAGCTATATGAAAAACCATTCCACGCTGCAAAATGTCTTGAGACTCTTTGAGAAAGAGAGATGTCGTTGTTGTTTTTGTTTGTTGGTGTCCTTCCCTCCCCCCCCCCCCCCCCCCCCCCCCACCCTCAGAATACAAGCCTATAAATGGGGTGTTCACCTTGATTAACTTCATACATCTAACAGAGCTGCCTCAAGTGGGAGGGCCACACTTTGACTCTACTTAATGAAGACAGACAAGCTCAATAAAGAGTGACACAGAGCATGATTCAGAGAAGGAATCTAGCTTACGTGCTCTGAATCACACTTTCCAAGAACCTGTCACCTTTCCTGCAGGACTTAGCTATACGCTTATTTTTCTTTTAACAGTTTAGGTGAGTTTCAGTGAAGCAATAGGCAAACTATGTCTTCTCTGAACAGCTTTGTCCAATTTATGCTGAAAAAGTAGTCATGTTTTTCCTTTGTGATTTTGGCAGATAACAAAGAAACAAAAACACTGCCACTGGGTTTGAAAGGTGCATAAATGGAGTTTGAAAGACAAATTGTCTGATGAAACATCCCATGCAAAAAAAAAAAAAAAAACTATAACGAAGAGCAAACTTACTCAAGCTAATTTAAATATCAAATTGTCCCAAGCAGCACCAGAAAAGTAGGTTAGATTACTTAGCTTCACAGCCTGGTTTGAATGTGAATATTGCAATTACCATTCTTTAAGAATTTCTGCATGGTCTTATGACAGAGCTTTGAACAGTAGCATTACTGCAGTATCTTTAGAAGTCAAATAGAAAGTAAATGTTTCCAATTTTTATTTCCAGAGTTTGCTGCAATTGAAATGAGACTATTTGAGCAGCTAGTATCTGAATTGCAAATTTAAGAGCTTCAACACAGTCCTCCATTAGAAAGGAAATAAGGTAACAGCTTACAGTAGCTGATGCAATATCTGCTAAATAAGGTAGCTTTGTGCTTCTGTCTTTCTTTCCCCTCCATGAACTCTTGTATGAGCCACAAATAATTTTTTCCCCTCTTACGCTGAAAAGGAGTTGCGCGCCTGTGCAACCAGGCAGACAAAGAGCAAGTAAACTTAAAAGAGTTTAAGAGCCAACAGATCTGCAGTTAACGCCCTTGGTGACTAAAGTTTTTGTGCTGCTTCCCATCACTCCCATGCTGACAAAGGCTGACAGAAAGGTTCCAGGAATGTAAATATCTACAAAATCCATAAAAACAAGGCTCAGCATCGGTCGGCAACTCCCCACCTATTCCTCTGGGGGGATTAATTACTTTTAGCCTAAGCCATTTATTGGGAATATGATACAACCTACAAACACAGACTACACTATTTGGATTTTGTCTATTTACAGGAGCTACTTTATTCCACTCCGTTGTTTTCACTGCTTAGGCCTACTGGAAATGGTCATTTCCCTCTTTACTCCCAAACACTGATGCTTTCATTAATACAGTTCAGCAACTCATAGCCTAAAATAGACAGTAATAGTTTAAAAAATGCCCAGGAAGAGGTAAAATTGAAGCCCACAACTTCTATTTCACATTGAAAATCATCAACTTTTGATTCACATTTGCCAATCTTTTCTTACACATATGGCATCCTTTGTGCTTAGCTGTGATGAAAGCTGTGGAAGAGGCACCACTATTTGCTTGTTCATAACTCATGATTAATAACTTCAGTTAGTTTTTACCACACTGTTGTCTTTTTGCTTAGAAACAACAGGACATAAATAATTACAATTAAAAAAACTCCCTGAGAGGATCACTTCCTGAATGTTCTGTGGAATTGTGGGTGTAGAAACCTTGGCTCACCTTGAGGCTGTGAGGAGTTACGCTCCTCAGGAACACCTGACTGAAAAATTTCATCCTCAGGCAATAAAATCTTCAGAGGAAGAATCTAAAATCTTATAACAGGAATTTTAAGCACATCAGGAGACTGTAGTCATCAGCACCATTGCTCTTGCCCTTGTCTGCTGCATTTACCCCAGTGCCACTGGCCTGGCCCAGCCCACCACAGCAGTGGCGGTGCAGCCCTGCTGCCCACACCCTCATCAGCCCTTGGATTTTACCTCAGTCCCACCTCTTCCCGCCTACTATTGGAAATTACCAATTTTATTTTTTCCACACCAGTGTTCCTGTGCTGTCAGAAGGGCGTCTTCAAAACGTCTTGAGACTTTTCTGGGTGCAGGCCCCTGGCAAGCCCGGCCAGCTGGCTAAGCACAGGGGCAGGGTGCAGCAAGGCCCCACGCCATCAGGCCCCCAGGGTGAATTATCCATGCTCAGGGGGCAGCTGCTCTATTAAACAGGAGAGAGGATGTAGCAGGAAAGCTTCACCCTTCATTGCTTAGCTTGTTAGTAGCTTTCCCAAATCCTGTCCTTTAAAACAACCGCATCCACTGTATGTCCCGGCTGTCCTGGAAAATGAGAGTGTGCCCCAGCACAAGGCAGATGTGGTGCGCTGGCAGGGTCAGGCCTTCCTTCCATGCCCGTGATCCCTTTCCAGACGTGGCAGCAGGTCCCAAAACCAATAGCTGGCACTTCTCTCTCACACCTGACTTGCCGTAATCCTCCACACACTAGACAGCGAGGGGAGGCCAAAAACACAAGGTCAAGGCAGTGGCAGCGAGAAGACACAGCTTCAACACGGAGCTGAGGATGGAAAGCGCTCAGTAGGGATGGGCACAAGGATGGCAAAAAGGAGTGATGGTGATTGTGGGTCACATTAGAGAGAGTGCTGGGGACGGGGATGTAAAGAGCATGGGAATAACAAGTTCAGATGCAGCATTGTTGGGCCTACAGCAAGCAGCTGGGAAGGAAACTGGCACAAGAAGTATGGGCAAGGAAGGAAGTGAGCCAAAGGCAGGAGGCAATAAAAGAAATCCTTGTCACTTTTGGAAAACATCGCCCTCCGGATCCTGTATGCTTCCAGGAGCTGCCCATTCCTCTGCTGCCACTAAATACCTACCCCAAAATGCATGCCATGCCTTCTTCCACTAGCAAGCCTACCTACTGGATGAGACCTCCTGCATTTCCTACAGCAGAAATTTCTGTAGGGGAACTACATTTTTCAGTTCTTCTAATGAATTATGGTACCAGAGGCTATAATTTCTGCTTTTATCCCAATTTGCTTTTTAAAAAAGCTTTTGACATGACAAAGAAATCACAATATAAATAAATAAATAAATAAATAATCCCTTCAAAACACTTTATTCCGGTCAGGGACTCAAAATTCAAGTAAACCACATTTCCTGTGTGTCCACAATTCTGCATTCTAAAATAGGGTTAATGTTCAGACTGGATAATTATATGCTGCATTTACACCAGATATTTGTCTTACTCAGTAAGAGACTGAGGGTGAGGTAAAATAGGCCAGGTAAGATAGAATCAGATTTCACCTGAGAATTTTCCAGAACTGATATCAGAAAGTCATACCAACATGCAAAACCACCATCAGAACTCATTTTCATAATAGAAACAATAACAGACGATGTTATTTCTAGTTGATGGCTTCACATCCACTCAATTTTTAACATTTTAAATGTTTATACAAATACCACCACATTTCTCCTTCCCCCAGCCCCCTTTTTTATTTATTTATTTATTTATTTTTGTCTCAGAGCTAAGCAGAATCAATAAAACAAGTGAAAATCTTGGTAACAGAAGACTTTCATTTTTTTAACTGACTTTCAAAATAGGTAGAGAATCACCCTCTTCACTTTCTTCTATTTTTGTGTATTGACCAGATACATATATGCAATCACACAGAAACGTATATTCTCCCAAAATTAGCATTATTACTTTATTTGGTGATTCATTACAATCTGAAAATCCAATAGTCAAAAAAAAAACTAGGCATAATGTTAAAGCATTTTACAAGCAAAATACTTTACTGTTTTCTTTTCAATTTGCATAGGGTGGGATAAGTGTATTGGTTAAAGGATACAAAGTACAGAAGAAATAAAACCATATTTCGTCAAACTGTACCAAAGTGTTATGATCCTGTGAGTGAACAGAATTTAAACAGCTATAAATGTCAATGGAAAACCATACACTTCAACATTAACAAGGCTGCCTTCCCATGACCGTGATGCATCACGAAGGCTGTAAGTCACTGAGCTTCTTATGTTGTAGATCATCCTACTTAAAAGAAATTAAACAGTTAAACAAGCCAGAATGCATCTATCTATGCTCATTTCTTTTCTACTGGAACAAAGGCCAGAATGGAGAGAGGGAATTTTTAACATCAGCTTCTGAAACCACTTACAGTAACGTCTGTCTCTTGTATATTCAGTATCATGGAGCTAACAAAGCTTTGAGCTTCATCCACACATCTCTGTTTATTATTACTGTGCTTCCAGGTAAAAAAAAAATAAAAATGTATTTTTTCACTGTGTAGCAACAAATTGTAAAAATATAGTGCTCCTATCCCATTGTAACCACATCTCTGTTCCTCCAACTGTACAAATCTGGCTTTAAAGTTTCACAAAACTAAAAAATAGTTGATCTAGGTTGTAATAAAAAAGAATATTAAATACCTTTGGTAAAAATAGATATATTTAACAAGTTTAGAAAAGCAAATAGTTATATTGTCAAAAGGAGAGTATAAAAATGTACACGATAAAAAATAACAAACAAGAAATCATCGGCCATAGTAGTAAGAATAAAGGCGCTGTTCTTTTCAACGTTTGCTTCCTTAGCTCATGTTATTGTCCAGTCTTCTTTCTAAAAGGCAGGAGCTTTGCTAGAGCATATGGAAAAATCCAGTCTTTCCTACCAGCATTAGACAAATTAAGTTTAATTCGGTACAAGACAGTCTGTTATAAACCAAGTTTATAAAACAGAGAATGCTTTGAGTACATAGGAGTTGTTGAACACAAAGAGAGATTTCAGATGTTTTCAGCCAGAGGCCAGATGTACTGGAGCTGTAGAAATGAGCCAGCCAGCAGGATCAAGTCTCCGTGATGTGAGCCTTCTAACTTAATTTTTTCTCCTAAATTATAAATCCATGTATTGTCAAAAAAACTGTGGGGGACAAAAACAATACATATATTTTAAATCCCTCATTGATGCCTTTCTCCCATCCTTTCACTGGGCCTCCAAACAGAGCTGTCACACAACATATAATCCCAGTTTGGCTTCTCCTCTTTTTAGAGCTCACTGTAAATCTTGAAGATGGAAGATCCCCAAAGCAAACAACTGAGATTACAGAAGGAGATAATGCACAAGCCCCATAATAGAATCAGCCATTGATTGAATGTGCTTCAAAAGAAAACAGCACAAATAAATCATGTTTATCCTTCAGTATTCCCTTTGCACACACAGTCACACTCCTCGTGGTGTTCCAAGGGTACATCTGTCAATGATTTATGCAATCCCCGAACACCAGTCCTTGGCTTCAGCTGAAGAACCTGAAGGAAAAGAAGGAAAGCATCAAGAGAACAGCAAGTGCTTTATCACACACCTAGACTATGAGTTAGACTGCGCTGGAAACACAATGGATGACAGGAAGCCTATTAAAAAAAATTAGCGTTCCTCAGCTGAATTTCTACATTTATTCCACCCACTAATTTTTATTTTTGCTTTTACGTCAATTCCTTCACAAAAGTGATTAAAACATGTTGAACAGATACTTGCTTGTATCAAAGAAGAGAGTCTTGCAGTTTCATATTTCTACTTCATTAACTTTAAGGGCTAATAATAGAGTTAAACCAATTGAATTATTAGGTAATTCAGTTGTAAATAATTTCAGTTATAACTTTATAACAATGGAAATGGGACAGATACTTCTTCCTTCATGGAGTTTATATCTACCACTAGAGAAAGTTGAACAAAGAGGTGTGGTTGTGATGTATCCAAACTGCACCAGTTAACAAATACCTCAGAAATGACTTAAGAGTTCCACAGAAAAGTACTTTAAAAAGATACCTTTTCTTTTTATGTAACACCTCATTAACAGTGGTTTAAAAAAAAGACTTATTTACTTTATTTAACTTATTTACTATGAGTGCAGCACACACAATGTTAAGATATATATTGGCACATTCCTGTAGTAAAAAGAAATTATTTATTTTGCTTTTAATATTTCCAAACATGCAAATGTAAAAAAAAAAAAAAGTGCATACCTCATGATATTTTTTGGTGACTTTTGTTGGTACACATTGGCACTCATTGCAACTCTGATGACAACAGGCACAGTTTCCACCACAACGTTTAACCAGAAGACACAATGGCCAGAAAATGGTGTCAGTTCGCTTCAGCTCCTCCCTCAGTGACACTGAGAAGTTGCGAGGGGTACAACTGTACAGTCGTACCTCCTCCTTTAGGAGGTTGAGATCAACCACTGCAAAGAGACAAACAAACTGGTGCTTTTCTGATTCGTAATACAACTTTATTGGTGGTAATCCAACTTGAACGCTGCAAAACCCTTGAGGAAAACTCAATTTTGTGCAGGCCATACAAGTTCAGCACACAGGTGTAATACTGCAGTTATATAAATAATATGAAACCTAAACTGAAAGATCCTTGTTTAGGAGTATTCACCAATTATTTTATAACTCTGGAGGGGTTGTTTCAAATTAAATAAAATAAGCTTTGGCTGCTTTGCATGTTGTTTGAGTTTGAGTGTTGCTATTCTATATTAATTACGGATTTGAGAAACACACATGACATTTAAGAACACTACAAACTTTCAAACACATTTTTGAGTTAGTTTGCATAAACCATTCCAACCTCACCCTGACGAAAAAAATGTCAATTACAGCTTTTTTTCAAGGGTGGTATAATTAAGTTCCTCTTGGATATAAATACTTTCTCACTTCTATGGACAAAGAAATTCAAGAAGTTGTATCATCACCACTGAATACTGTATAGACAACAAATAACTGTACAAGTATGTGTTATTAATCTTAGTATACTCCATTTTTCAGAGGACCCCTTCTCCTTCATAGTAGTGTATATATGAATTTCTGTTGCTTTTTAGGCATTGTTTTCATTTCATGTGTCTTAAATAAAATATTGCTCCTCTTTCTAGGCACCTCCCTTGAAATACAAGATAAAGTTATTCATATATGGCACCAGTTTGCCTATACTCTGGTTCCACTGTATCATGCTAGAGTTTCACTATGCCAAACTGCTAGTTCATGAAAAGATCAGAAAGAGGGCACACTACTTTAGGTTCCGCTTAGCTGCATAGCCTAGAAATAACAAACCTTGAAAGAGGCATTTAAGACTGAAAAACCTGGGATTGGTTTAGTGAAAAAAAATAACACATCTTTTAGCTTTGTGAAAATCAGTGCAACTTAACTCCTTCCAGAAAAGCCAGACTTATATTATCATGATCTGGGATATTTCATCTGAACTGCATCTCTCCAAACCTACCACCATTAAGGAACAGAAGTAGTGTCCAGTTCACAAGTGTATTCCAACTGGTTAGTATGATTTTATCTTCCTGAACAAAAGAAAAAAACTAAAACCCTATAGTAATACGGCTTTTGAGATTGTTGAAATATATATCTCAAAAGAGCAGAGTTTGAAGCCAACTGCTTCTGAGCTAACTCCAGAATAGACTAGGAATACAAATAACACAGTGCAGTTTAAAAATCGTATTATTAACCAGTAATGTTATTTCAGAAATCCTTTGTAGTTATTGCTAGTAGTTCATAAATAAAAAGCTATCAAACAAAGCTGAAATATGTTCCTGATCTGAATGGCCCTTTGGAGAAATACTTTTTTTTTCCCTGTACTAACCATGTAAAGAGCCTATAGATCACCACGGAGAACTTGAGTCTATCAACTCTATTTAAACATGTAGGGAATAGAATTTAGAAGATGCACTTCCCAAGTAGACATGCTCACAGGTACTGTCTCAGGAGCAGATCTTTGGGCAGCAATTTCATTCCACCTTTCTTCAAATATTTTCTTCACAGACCATATCCATATACTGGCACCCATAAGTCAGGGTTTACTGTGGTGAAGGGTAAGTTAAACACACTGAAGCCTTTTCTCTGCTGACATTTACAGTGAATGCCAAGCTGGTGCACTTCATTCCATCACTATCAGGTTAACATAGGCTCCTAAATAAACAATCTGATTTTTAAAAGTGAGGAGTGTGTAATAACTCCAATAAATTTACTGATAGGACACAACTCTGCCTCCCACACTGCAAGAACATTCCTTGGAGAAAGCTGAGAAGGGAGCAGAGAAAAAGAGACAAAACTTACTGGGGAGAGATCTGCTGTGAGAAATTAAAAATGATTTAAGTTCTTCTGATCAGCTAATAGCTCCAGGCTGAGCCATTTAGAGGGTGGACATGCCTACCTCCATTAATCAAGGACTGTGGAATGGAGAACTTTCTCCTGTTACATTTTCAAACATGTAAGAAGTGAATTGTCTGAATGAGGATAAAATGTCTTGAACACAAGAGAAATGCTAATTCTGTTATGCTTTCTACTGGTAGATTTCTACAGAGCATGAAGTTGCTTGGTACAGTGAACTTCAAGAGGCTAGGCTTATGTGTCCTAATACAACGTCTGGTTGGCCCTTCACCAGGAGAAGTCAGGCACTGCTGCCTTTTTTCCAGCAAGGCAGCTGATCCACAGGAGAGGGATGCCTGTGTGGCATTCAGCTTTCCTGATAACTCCTGTCTTTTCACAACAGCAAAAGAATGCATCCGTTTCCTGGAACTAGATACAGTTATATAATAGAGAAAAGGGCAATGTGCTAAAATAAGCAGGAAGTGTATTGCACATTTTGCCCCAGAATTGGAATGAATTTGAACGGAACCCCCTCAGACCTGCAGGCCAAAATTTTAAAAAGATTCTGTGCAAGAACTCATTCAACTCTTGGCCACTGACTTTTAGCATCTGTTGTTGTAATGATGGGCTTCAGGAGAGATGAAAAATGTCACATTTTGTTGCCATGCTTTACAGTGTATAAAGGTATATTGCTATTATACCTTACAATGAACCCTTGCCCTACCTTATGTAATTCAATTTTATTAAAAGGTCTGTGGCAAATTTATCTAGTGCTTATATAATCACTTCTTTGAAGTGTGTGAATGAAGCTGTTATTTTTTCAAAGAGTATCTGTCTGTCCAAAATTTATTTTAACACACTGTGGGCATGAAGCTAGATGAGAGAATGTATATATTCCCTTAAAAGTGTTTACTTAACCACAATAAAAGGTTATGTGGATTTCCCAAGTGCACTGAGTTACAGTACCTGTTATAATGTGAACATTTAAACACTCTTTCAACTTGGCTTCCACTCATGTATCACGTTTGACAGAACAGTCAAAGTTCTTTTGTTTAGCACTAGCTCAGGAGGAATGGAAGGTTCTGAAGTAGCACATGAATGGAAAACACTAACATAAAAATAAGGGGAGCAAGGAGGGGGGAGCAGAGAAAAATGTAAGTGCAACTGTCTAGCATCTTCTTGGACTTGTATCTAGTACCATATTAACCCTTCTTCTCCCAAGTTTTCATTTTTATTTTTTTCCAGTTGGAAATCATGGTTGGGACACTTGTGTGTGGGCACAGAAAGCAACAGAATGGTTTGAGTTCCGAAGCATCTTGGAGATGTTCTTGGGAGTGTACCTTCTTACTGGCTCCTACAATAGCACAGGGCTTTTTCAAAATTGGTTCCCATGCAATTTTTGGACGGCAAACAAGGATAACAGAAAAAAAAAAATCACTTAACATTTATCCTAGAAAAGTACTAAGTGCTATGGTTGTATTATGTCTCTGTTCTTTAAAAAAAAAAAACCTGCAGAATGTGGCCTGATGATTACGCAAAGATTTCTGTGGGAAGTGATGCGATCATTTTTTTTGCACTGTAATATATATTTTATTTTAAAGTATGTTTAATATTATAAAAGAATTCAGGACTATATTTAGACATCAAAGCTTCTGAACTTGGTGCTTCTTCTTTCCTGGCTATAAGTTTTTGAAAACAATTTATCCAGAGAAAACATCAGACGTAGAAGTTCTGTGGAATTTAGGTTATCTAAATATAGTTTTTCACACAAATTATTAAGTAGGAATAGAGGACAATACTCTGCATAAAATAAAACACACTTTCAATTAGACTTACATTTGATCTAGATGTAAACTGATATTTATCAGTTAACCAGGACAGTAATTTGTTTTTTACACTGAAATATTGCAAAAAACTTTTATATTTAACTATAAGAAAATAATTTCCTATAATTTGGAATCAGGAGAAAAAAAACAAAAACAAAAACATTTTAGGGCATGCACTTCTCCCAAACATTTCTTAAGAAGGTTTTTAAATACAGCAAACATGCCACTAAAAGGAATAACAAACGAAACATAAAAACACAAATAAATAGTTTGCTTTCCCTATCTATTGAATAGACCTAGCAGTTAATACTATGTCATCTCAACTGGACATATTTTCCGCCCCAAGCTATTAAATTACACAGTAATGCAGTCTGAGGGTGGTCTCTTCAAGATGAATGTGGCAATACCGTGATATGTTTATTCAGTGGAAAAATCTATTTCAGCGTCTAATTAGAAGTCTTTAAAAGATTTACTCTGATAGTTTCTTTCAAAGATATGTCTTGCAGGGAGTCATTTTTGTCTATATAGATGTTATCCAACACCTGCATTTTAGTTTATGTAAGGTTTCACAAATTACATTTTGTTTTTCTCCCACTTACTGTATGCTCATGGCATACATTTGGCAAACACGGAAACCCTTTAATTAGGAAAGCGTTAAATGACTATCTGAAAGACACAGTCCACTGCTGGAAGCTTTTAAATAGACTTCCTCCTCTTTGACTCTTAATTTAGTTGTTGTGTGCATAGCTGTAGCAACAGAGGTAGGGATGAAGGACTGAATTTTAGGCTCTGATCCAAGAATCAGCTGTCAGAAAATTAAATTTGAGTTACGAAAGGTTTCATCTCCTCCCTTTTCTTGCTGATCAGATGATAATCTAGTTTACATTTGCCAACAGAGGACTCTATTCAGTTACTCCCGTATGTCATCATTTTCTTGCTGCGTGGTGGGCAAGGAAGGAGGTATTGTCTGTGTGCTATCCATCCACATGGAATCCATAAAGATGAAATAGTGGGCAGCATCTGGATCACATGTTGTGGAAAATGCAAAAATGTCAAATGTAGATGGAAGAAAATGAGTTGCTGAACAAGAAACAGCTCCACAACTCTCAAAATACATAATCTACTTTATATCTGATTAATGAAGTTGAAATCTCCATGGTCAAACTGGACATGGATACAGTGATTTCATAAGGTATCACCAAAGATAAATATTTAGTTGACGTGGTGTAGGGACTGGAACAGTTCTAACAAAATAAACCAATTGTTCATACAATACAGTAAACGTATCGAAGCAAAAATGTTATCCTCCATAAAAAAAAAAGAAACCCACAAAGCTAGATTACACCACTCAGCCAGGATGCTCTACCACTCAGTGGAAAAGAAAGAGCTCTCGACTCCCTACAGAAAGGTAACCTTTCTGCTTATATTTTTTTTTTCACTCTGTTACTTTATACTGCTAAGTTCCTTTAAGCTCTAAGTTTAGTTATTGTCCTTTCTCAGATACCATGATCATAAGAATAGCTACCAACAATGATCTCTAATGTATTCCTTTCTTGGAATCAAATGTTTGAGGTGAAGAATGTTCTTAATTACTGTTTCTTTATCAAGAAAACACATCTGTAGAAAACTGCAAGGCCGAACAGAAAAGTAATTTACCTCTTGATTTTCTTCCATGAATGTATGCCTTTCCAAGAAGTTGCCACGTTGGCCTGTACAAGTCTTCCAAATCCAGCTGCCACCGATCTGGCTCAAGGTACCGGATAAGTTCTTCCACAGTACTAAATCCAGCAACGGCATTGTTTAATACATCTAATGGTAAAGCTGACGGGGGTAGCAATGATGGGCTAGGTGCTTCTGTGTGGTGCTGCAATCAAAGCCAAGAGAAGAGTACCAGTCAGAGGTTTAATGGATTTGCTTTGATAAAGTATTGTACTTTATGAAGTTACATAGCTGGGAAAGTTTATAAGTGGCTAGTTTGTTTCCAACGCACAGTTTACCTAATAAGACAAATGACAAGAGTCAAAAAGTGCCTAATTATTCTTCAGCGATAAGTGTAAACAACCTTCCATGAGACAGCTTTCCAACTTCTTACATTCCTAGCCCTAAAGATAGCATGCTGCTATACCTGTTCTTTGAAGAAGTTCACTAAGTGATGGACAAGATTTTAGAAATAGAACAGAGTGACTGTGAAAATATGGTCCCATTAAGCACCAGTTATGTTTCATACAGTGCTATGAATTATGTTTCTGGTTAAACAATAACTAACAGTAATAACATCTGACATTACTGTAAGTATTTCTCTCCTAAGGAAAAAAAAAAAAAACAACAAAAAAAAACATATTCCCAAAGCTATCAAAGGTACTTAGATGCTGTAACTCAGTACTATAAAAATCTCCATACTTTCCCACAGCACAAAACTTACTGACAAACTTGCACTTGCTGGTTCAGGGGCACTCGGCAGCAGACAATTTGAGCAAAGTGAGATTTCTGATTTTGGTCGCTCTACTATCCATTTAAAAACTATTTATTGATTTGCATTTTCAAAAGAATAGAAAAAGGCAGAAAGGGAAACCTAGGCACAAAGCTCTACAAACATTACATCCAGAGTACTACACTAAGGCAATTTATCTGAGGACTGCATAAGGAGGAAGAAAGATTTGAAACTACTGCTCATTTAGGGGACAGGAAGGACAAGGAATCTTCAAGTTAAATGTGTAATGTTACGTGCATTGTTGCCCTCAATTGTGGTGCATGCAAGATTTAGGGAATTTTTTTTCACTATAAACACAGTCAGGCTTTGGAGGAGGCTGCCCAGAGAGGCTGCGCCTGAGGTTTTCGCTGCCTGGCTGAGGGATGAAGCCCTGACCCATCATCTGACCTCAGAGCTGACCCTACTATGAGCAGGTTAAACTAGGGACCTCCTGAGGTCTCCTCCTGAATTTTCCCAGAACATCACATTAAGAAAGACGAACTGGATGTTCCTCCAATATGTGAACTAACATGCCTTGTGGTCAACATATATATATATATACATAACTATAATATTTTAAATATTTTAAATATTTTAAAATATTAACTTAAACTATTTAAATAATTTAATTTTCATGTATTTAATATAAATATAAAATATAAATATGCATATATAATTCCTCAGCAAACTTAGTGTGAAAATGGCACTCTTGGTACTCCAATGTGAAGTGTAAACATACTTTGTAAGAGCAGTTGTGTTTCTTTAGCTTTTCAAAATGATCACAGAAATAGACTGATGAGGAATTTCCAGCTATGCAAGAAAAAATATTTAATAAAATAACCCTTGCAGCACTACATATTACATAGCAGTTTTCTAAAATATGTATGACTACCATAGCTATATTTCATACCAATAAATATTTTCTCCCTTCTGTGCTCTCAGTTTTATTATACATACATTTTTGCTTTTGGCTAAATCTGAGGTTGAAAGGGCAGCAAATGGAAATAAACCACCACGCCCTTCCTATTTTTTGCTTCAAGGGCTTGTCTCTGTGTTCAAGAACTACAGAGACTAGAATGATCTGTTCTGTTTTTTAACTGGGAGTCTTGTAAAGATAACACAAAACATAAACCTAATGTACTGGTATTACTAACTTTAGTGTATTTTCAACTTGCTTTTTTAATCATATTTTCAATAGTGTGAGTGAAGTGGTTGCTTCCCATTCTGGATGAATGTGGAGTTCAAAACACTAAAGTATTTCTTTCCCTCTTCTATCCAATGCCCATATTAAAAAAAAATAACATGTTGATACCTCTATTAGGTTATGATAATAAAGCAACAGATTCTGGTCTATAATTTAAATATTTGCTCTTGGCAAAACATGCTACTCAGCAAGTTTCAAAATAGTGCTGTGACACTGTAATTCAGCTGGTCAAAAAAAATTACATTTTTTCTTCCTGTTTTTCTCCACAATGATGTATTTGTTAGCAGTCACATTTCCTGGTTTGAAGGTGCAGGGTTTTGCTAAGGGGAAAAATAAAATACGGCACAAATGGTAGAACTAGTACCTGACAAAAAAGTTCTTCTATTTTGTTTCCAGATGAAGAATTTACTTCAGTGTCTCACCTATACTGACAACTTTTGTTTTCAAATCAAATCGATGAATTCCGGATGAAAATCTGTTGATCTAGAATCTATTTTCACATTTCACAACCTCAAACATGCACACTTAGCAATAAATACACAGAAACGATTTATGTTATTCTGGATTCAGTAGGCATTTGCCAGAGTTAAAATATTATGAGGAAATGGTGAATCATCGTGCTTAACAGTAGCACAATTAAAGTTGTCATCACTTTCTCATCATTCTCAGACCAAACATGAAGAAAAATTAACTGAAACAGCAAAATCGCACAGCGTTTTTGAATAAAGATAAAGATTAATGTTGTATTCCCCAATAATCGTAGTCAATTTAAATCAAATACTTAAAATGTATCATAGATAATCAATATCATAAAACTACATGCTGTAATTTATGACATAATAACCTTTATGAAACTTCAATTTATAAACTTAAATATAAACGTTATTTAAAATCATACTGTATATTGCTTTTACTTGGTAATAAGTATTACATTTGTTAACTTAAATCTTTTGGACAGAAAAGGACAGCAAAAATGGTACTCATTCCTTTGACTAACATAATCTGTTGCAATTTTATACAATTTACAATTTCACTCGATTTTCTCAAAGTTTTTTTCTGTCCCATGCATCCTTGATTAATATCAATATTTTAGGTTTGAGACCACCTTTTTATTTTTATTCCTGAGGATGCATAATTTCCCTGAAGACAGATTTTGAAAAATACCTCAACAAGGTTCTTATTTCAACATGATTCCTCTTGTAAACAAAACACTCTGGCTTTTGTTTCTGTGCCCAGGAAACAATTTCAATTTACTTTAACAAGAAAAAAGATGCTTAAAAACAAGATAGAGCCAAAGAGTTGTGTCTTTACTGTTACTAAAAATGATTCAGAATGAAAACCAGAGCAGAAAACTTAGGATTTCTGCTACCCTGTAGAACAGCCAAGGACGACAATTAGTGTTGGATCAAACAGAATTTTCAGTAGGTCTGTTTATATTATATTTCTATGTGTGTACTTGACTCTATCAAAACAAACACCTTATAGAAATTCCCTAAGGTGTTTACAAGTGTAAAAGAAAGGCAAATAGACCAAATTTAGGCAACAGTTTAAGATACTGGCTTGGAAAAAAAGTAGAAAATAATATGAAGTCTTCACAGAAGTATCCAGCCCTGACGGTTATATGTAACAATAGGCCTCTGGAAGAAACCTAGGGAGTAAAATTCACATTATTGCACTCAGAACACAAGTTATGCCCTGTTGAAGGAATCAAAGCTACTCCATCTACCCCCTTTCCCAAAGGGAAAAGTGTATGACACATCCATGGAACACATAAGGCGGCACCCATCAGTGAAGCAGCAAATCTGAATAAAACCCTGCAACATGTGAATTTGAAATTACCCAGTTGAAGCTAAGACCTACGGGATGAAGTAGCGTGCAGCCTAACTTAAGTACCTGTGATCCATTTCTTGTTCTGACATGTATTTTCTGAGCATATAATTTAGGCCACAGCTTCATGGTGAAAAGCATCTGGCAGCAGCAGCTCCTTGTTATGTCAGCATGACTGTGTATGTGGCTGCATCATAAACAAGAACTAATCTTTCTAAAGAAGAACATTTCTCCTTTCCATTTTTCTTTAACCGCAAGCTTATTCACAGCGCAGACCTCCAACAGCTAAACCATCACAACCAAAAGCACAGTGGCCACTAACACAAACATTATTAGATTCAGTCTGGCCCTAGGAATTTCATACCATGGAAGCTGCCTCACAGCCTTGTCAAATCTGTAAAGTAAGTGTAATGGCAATTCCTTGATATCACAAGCTCCATGAGAGAATGGATACAATAAACACTTATTAGATACTCAGTAGTTTATCTGAAGAATCCAGAAGTATTTAGATAGATGAAGAGCAAAACTTTGGATATTAAACAGTATGTTATAGCCTTTCACCTTCTGCTGCTATCTGTGTGCTATTCCCTTGCACAGAACCTGCTCCAAGGATCAACCATTCAGAACAAAACAGCACTCACCTACCACTACACAGGATAAGCTCTTAAGCACCACTTGCAATCTAAGCAAAGCCTTCTTTTTGGTCCTGCCTCATAGGTACTGACTGTCAAGGTCCTGGTATTACCCCTCTCCAGCTAGAGGCGAAGAAAGAAGTAATTTTGTTAGGTTGCTGCTGCCAAGAGCGATGAATTTCATGTTTAACAATTCAACTGCTGAGTTAAGACTGGAACAACAAAAACAAGTGAGTCAAATACTTGGCAGGACAGGACATTTACAAGTAGTGAATAATGTGTCTACAGAAAATTCCCTCTCTGCATAAGAAATCCCTTTTTTCACTTCTTTTCTTGAAGAAAACATTGTCAAGAAGTTCCTGAGTGAAAACCCATTCATCAGTTGGCACAGTTTGGAGAAACTATTAAATATCAGTATGGTTTCATCAGGCTAGAAGGCACTCTGTAACAACAAAAAAGAATTCGGAGGAATCTCCCTTCCTCCCAAAATCAACGGTGATCAGTACTTCGAAGGAAATAACATATTTCTTCTAATGAAAGATCCTTACAGCTTTTATTAATATTATACAAGAACAGATTTAGAAGTATGCTATTAAAACTAGAAGTACATGCACATTCTTGTAACACAACAAAGAAAGGCTATTTTCTTCCTTTATAATCATAGGTAGCCCTCCTATTACCATCATTATAAGCTAGAGGGAGAGCAGATATCCAGCTCAGAAAGAGTTTGCCCTGAGGACACATAAGCTTCTTGGCATAACAGTAACTCTTTCTTTTCTCTTCTCCCATAAATAGATGCAGTAATGACTCTGAAAAGCCTCTACAAATCATTGCCTATCTGAAAAGAACTTGTGCTCATGTAAATAGTACAAAAAGCTAATCCATTTGTTAGTCTGTCAAGCAAGGATGTTCCATGGCTTGGCCGGTGGGCAACCACCAAAGTGGAGAAAGCAGGTTCCAGCATCTGCCCCTCATGCCTCCAGCAAAGAACAAGAAGGAGGAAAGGCAGGTAACCCATTTAGGCTACCAAAGCCATGGAATAAGCCAAATGTGTTAACTTGGATGTGAGAGATGTAAACCAGGAAGGCCAGGACAGTTCCTATCCAATGCAGCACTTGCCGCTTTGGCCAAAGTTGCTGTTGCCGCGGTGAGGATGACAAGACAGGCTCCAGTGACACTGAAGTAAACACCCATCTAGTTCAGCTATCCTCACTTCAGGGATACAACTTCTGCCAGTCAAATGACCAGCAGGTAGGGGAACCAACCCTCCTCAACTTAATCAGCTACTGCCTGTGGGACCCTGGACACAGGATGACAGCCCCCTCCTTCCTCACAGAGCCTCCCGCTCCTGCTGGCTTCCTAATTTTTCTTGTCTAAGCCTCACTTCATATTCATACAGGGCTTTCCTTTTATCTCAGTGAAAACCTTACTTTCTGAGTATCCATGTCCTTGCAGCAATTTATGTCTTAAAGCCAGAGATGGCTTTACAAACTCTACACCACTAGCTTTTTTTTAATGGGCTTCAAGTTGTACACCGTTTCTACTCTTGTTTCCATAATCCCCAACAGGAGAAAGGTCACAAGGGAAAGTGAATGGATTGCTTCCTGTCTGTCTTTTCCTGTCACAAGTGTGAATAAAGGAATAAAGACATATAAAAGTAGTGTTGGGAGCAGCCTAATATTTCCTCAGGTTAGCAGACAGTGTTGAGATAAAATATATTTGGAAAAGTCCCACACACTCCCCCAAATAGAGTTTCTGTGCTGTTCACAGAATTGTAATGGTGCTGGAAACAACTGGGACGTGCTCTCACGGAAATTGGCTGCCTGAAAATTGCACAGGATGTCACTAAGCATCAGCTTTCTTCCTGCAAATCACAGCTATTTGCCTGAAGCCTGTGCACCTTCACACCCTTTGAAATACACAGCATAGGAGAGAGAATCACTCATCTGAAGCCAAAACTGACACCTATCTAGAGCAAGTTCGTGAACTCTCAGAGGATGACATCGATAGCAATAATTTCTGGAGGCCATTTTCAAGAAAACTTTACTGATTTAGTTTATTCTCTTCCTAAGTTAATTATCTGTAATCACATATGTGTATACATACGTGTGTGTTTATATATGTACAAAAATACATCTTGCTTTTTCCTGTGACCACATGTATCAGCAATAATCCACACTAATTCATTTAGAAAATCAGAAGGTGGCAAAAAGAAGAAAACTAAAGCTCACAATAAGGCCTTCCATACAGTGCACTTCATTGTGGTAACTGTAGCGTCTTCTGTGAAATGTATACACAGAGAAGTATCCTTCTTGGATGTGGCTGCATGAAGTTACTGAATTTTTCAGTGTATCTGGATAAGTCTCAGTGAAGCAGCACACAGTACTTCATCAGGAATTCATAACCAGTACAAAATTACCAAATTTCTCTCTGTCTTGTCCTCTGACAGTATTACTACAAAATAACTCAGTGACTCCTGTATTCTTTTGGGCAAGAACTTTAATTTACTGATTTATTCTTTCTTTCAGTTAAGGAGAGGAGAAGAGACAGACCATTCTACTTGAAAGCTGTGTCACCAGTGTCTCTAGCAACTGCAGAGGTCTCAAACCATGACATGTACAATGCCTTCTAGCCCTAGAATCCACAAAGCTTGCAGACTCAGCCTGCTAGTAGTTGCAAGAGGAATCAATGTTGATACCTTTCTACCTTCACTGTGGATTTTTACCATATTCGATTACATTAGGAACTTGTGGCTGTAGTACTGAATAATAAAAGTTTCTAGACAGAAGACCCAAAGAAATGCAAGACCTCTTATGACTCAGATGTATTTTGACTCAGTAGCCAAACACTCAAGACTTACGTTGAATGTGTGTCCTGACGTACTGAGTTGAACAAAGAGCATCTAAAAGCAAACACAGTGCTGCAATGAATCAGGCCTAGAAGGACAGAACAAGTTATGGCACAAACTATCTCCACGACATAGAAAGTTTCAAAGTCAAATCGCTATGGCAGTTTTCATCCGCAGTCCTTCCATCAAGTAATTTTCTTTTTGTTGTTGTTGTTGTTTTCAGATTACTACAGATATGCAAACTAATTTAAGGTATATAATCCTTGGGTTTTGATTCCTATAAAGTATATTTGCGAAAGAGTAATATCTAAACCATAACTACTCCCAGAACCTTAATCCTTTGTAAGCACTGGCTTCTTGTTTATAAATCCCTCTCTTCTAAATGAGACTTTAAAGGAAATTTACAGTGAGCTCTCTTCACCCAGTGTGAGAAGAGCCATAAGAAAAAGAACCTCTACGTTTCTCTTGCGCTCAAATAGTGATTAAGACAGTAGCGTACTTTGTGACTGTTCATAACAACACTTTGCACTAAAATATTATTTCACGGGCATACAAAGATACTTGAATGAAAGACTAGAAAGCTGAATAAGAAGTGTTTTTTAACACCTGAATAAATAAACCCTTTGTAAACCCTTGATAACCTTGTAATAAACCCTTATAATAACCCTTGGTATATTTTTATTCATTACATGTTATTCTCTGGAACGTCCTATTTTGATGAATGCTGTCTTAAACCTGCAATTCCTTCCTACAAGGGAAGTCTTATAAATTATGTTATATATCAAATACTGAGAGAGAAAAAAAAATGCTTTTCTGAGTATTAGGATCTCATTATAAATACATTCTTTTTTCACGGTTCAGACCAAAACTCAAATTTAATGCACAGAGATCCTTGGCCCCAATATTTAGCTGAATTTTAGTGGAAAGACAAAACTAAAAGAATCCCAATTCAAATTAACTTATTTCACTAAAGCTTTGAAAGTATGCAAGTCCTGTATACATACCTGCTGTAGGCTGAAATGGGGAAAAGTTTACACTTCAGTTAAGGCAAGATTTGCAACAGAACAATCCAAATTATACTTTAGATGTGAAATTATCATCTAAATGGAGGAATATCATTGTTGGACAAGCAGTAATTTAAAAGTCTCACTGCACGAACGTGTCAATGCAAAAAAAAATCCTAAAACCACAAGACTACAGTGAGCATTTAGATACAGCAGAAGGAATGTTAGCTCAAATCTTACTGCAAATTGGGTTACTATGAATATTAATCACCTCATTTATATACACACCCAAAATTCATACAGGAAACGCACCTGCATCTGTTACATTTATGATTTATAGAAGGATTTTGTTGTTCTGTACACAAAGCTCTAGTTCTTGCTTGACAGACAGTCGTTTACAAGAACTAAACAGTCAACACAAGTGCAGTTGTTCTGAAGAGAGGATGTGGTCAGCCATAATTAAAGGACATCATGTTTGAAGGTGCATTTTTTTTATTTACTCATTTAAGTCAAAATATGTGAATACTTATAAAAAGCTTAACCAAATGGAACAACAGCAAGTGTTTGGAGTCAGGGAATGAACTCCTTTCTCTAAGTTCCCCCTAGGTATTAGAAATGGGTAGTTGTTTTTATGAAAATGTTTACTTTTCCCAGTAAGTTCATAGGAGGTTCATCAAACGTTAAACACTAGGAATGACTGTTTATTACAACTGGAAAGTGTATTTGGCAAGGGCAATGAAAATGACTTCCACAGTATATGCAATTTTAAGGTGATCCTTCAGTATACATACTAAATTGCATTCCACAACAGGTTTCTGTTCATTTCATATCACAATAAAAGGAACACACCCAACATTCCTGTACAGCAGATACTGCAAATCAGAGCTTGTCCTGCCTTGAAGGTAAAAAGTCCTTGAACAAAAAAATTACTTTGCAAGGAAGGCACCTCAGCTCTGTCCTCATGTATCATTCTTTAGTGTCATCAAACATGCTAGAGATTTACCGTATTAAGATTTGTGAAGAAAAGTAATTTCTGTAAATTTGCTTTATATGTAATAGATACATCATAACCCAATGACCCTCTACCCAAAGGTAGAGGCTATGACTGCATTGCCCATGTACAGATTCTCACACTGTTTGAACAAGCCAGACTTTAGATCTTTGAGCTAGCTTTTGCAGTCCTATACAGCTAGCCATAATGGTGATCTAACATACTCATAATGTCCAGCTGTATCACTCTTAACTACGTATTTTCTACTATATCTCTTAATTCCCATCTCATGTGACTTCAATATACTTCCATATATATATTTTATAAATTATGCACACAAACATAATTACACAATGTGTGATTACACAATAACTAAAAGGCAAAATAATTTGGAAACGTATGCTTAAATAGAGAAATTTCGCTTCCTAAGAAAAACATATTCCAAAACAACTTGCATTTAGAACCAAAAAAGATTATAAACAGAAGTTCAAAATCCTAAGTACTCCAGCAGAAGTCCTGTAGTAGAATAAACAGAGGTACAGGAGACCAGAAATTGTAACAAGAAATAGGAGACATCTTGTTATTCATCTTGTTATGAAAAAGGCAAATCTCATTCAGATGCATTCAGAACAGCATCATAGTGCTGGACTATTGAGCTGCCAGAGGTGTCTCAGCTGAAATACAATGTTCAGTTTTATCTCCAGCAGTTTTAAGATACAGGCAGACAGAAAACACTCAGAGAAAAAAAGCAAGAAGAAAAAGAAAACATGAAATACGATAAGATTGAGTGATACAAGTTTCTTTAATCTAGACTGACAGGAGATGCGATAACAAACATGTAATAGAGCATCAGATGATCAGCTGTTCCCTAGTCCATCAATGACAGGAAGTAAGATTTATGTTGGGGAAAAAAAAATCATAGTATGTAAAGCAGTGCAACAGATGATTGAGCAGATCTGTGAAATCTTTGCCCCTGAACCTCAGGAACAGTACAAATATCTAGCAAGAATAAACTGTCTGTCTAATCCCTTCTTAGAGCAGGAGAATGGATCAGAAAAGATCTTACCAAATTCCCTTCTAGCCTTGCCTTTCTGTGATTGTACTACACAGAATTTATCTCGTAATCTTGTAGTTTCAACAAAACGTGTAAGATTATGCTGAGGAAAATCCTGAATTCTAGAAACAAACTAATGCTAAATCATTTTTATATTTACTCCATTGACTAGACATAACCCCAATTCTTCTGTATACACTATCAAACCCTATTGCATTTTTTTCCTTTCAGTGATTATTTCTCCTTTTGTATATTTTAACCTATTTTAACCCTTAAAAGTTGTTATATTAATGCTATAACAAAAAGCAGTAACTGCATGCCTATATACTTAAATATAGAATATCTGCTGGGAAAAAAAAATATTTTTTTGTTTGCATGTCAGCCCACAAGCCTTTATTCACATGAGAATATGGAAATTCATAAAACTACTTCCTATTTTAAACTTTAATTTGGCTACTTTCTCTTGAAGAAAACGAGGGAGTCACAGGTTATAACCAGGACTTCAGAGGAACAGGTTTTTAATAAAAGTTGGTTGGTTGTGAGCAGAAGAAGTTCCTTTGGCAGTATCATTTACAATTTCTTTGAAACCTCAAAATAGTATGTAATATAACCCACTTAAGAAGATGGTTTTAGCATCAGCCATAAAATAAAAGTAGACACATTTCTTCCATGCTCTATTTTTTCAATCTGTATGGCTGCTACTTAAAATGGAGCCTTCAAAGATGGTTTGAAAGCAGACTGCTTCATTCTATTTCAAGTACTCTCCCATGAAGTTCTATGCTGCTTGCAGCATGAACAAATCCATTAAATTAGAATAGGTTGAATTTTAAGGCACCGCTACAAGTAACTGCCTCAGCCTGCTTCTTGGTATTATTTAAAAAAATAAATTATTAAAATAAATAGCCTAATTACTTTTATTATAATGCATAAATATACAATGTTTTCTTTTGCACATGCAATTCCTTCTCAGCCCTTTTTGTTAGACATGTAAACAAAGAAGGAAGGGAAATCTGCCAAGTAATAAACCCATGGTATTAACACATCCAGTGTGTTGTAGAGCAAAGTCTGATTCTCCTGAAGACTGCTAATAAATCAATCAATTTTCATTTAAGCCTGACAGAGGTTTGGTTATAACACTGTCACTGTCCACAGATGTGTTCAAATTACCTCCAAGTTTCCTGGTCAACAAGACCAAGTCTTGATTATTTTTAATTAGGGCTTGCTAACATAATATGAGTAAAACTGGCACTCTGTAACAAAAAAGTTTGAAAAATCATGTTATCTTGTCAACCAGGCCATTACTTTTCCTCATCAAGTTTTAAGAGAGTCTATTCAGGTTATCGATTATGGCCCCAATCCTACAAGCAGAATTGCTAGTACTGTCATGCTGACTTCATTGGATCTTGTCTGTCAGATGGTTGCATCTCCTTTCAGGTTAGTTCTCCGTTCTTGCACACTCACCCTGCTCTAAAGCTACAAACCCCAAACCAGTTATCTGCACAAGAAAGGAAGTGCCACACGCTAACGTAACACTGCACTAATCCTAATCCTTTAACAGAGTACTGTCCTACCATCTAAACACAGCGAGTTGTTTTTTTCCAAAGGAGTAATTTTAGTCAAAGTTGCAAAGCCTTCTGCAGGGTCATTGTTCATTTAATTTCTCAGGTACCCTTTTTAAAATTGTTAACAGCCATTTGAAAATTAATATTTATACACTTAAACATACTTTTCTGCTTTCATTTCTGCTAGAGTTTGTTTATGCTTAAAATATTTTCTTCCTCAGTCTCCTATTTTCCTGTTCACTGAATCAGGAATACTGGGTGTTTCTGATGATTTCATGGAGAATATATGGAACTAATTACAGAACACAGACATCAAAAACTGTAGTTTTCTAAGCTTTAATTAACCGCGGTTTCATGGGCTGCTATTCATCACAACCTAGGAAGTGGTTCAATGTGGGGTTTATTATCAGTTTAAATAGTCAAAGTGTGAAGCATTGATTCCACCTGAATTTTCCAGCCCATAAAAAACATGTTTTTCTGTGAACTGCAGACATTGATTACATTCTGTTGAATCCAACATTACATAAAGTCATTTATTGCATTAGTGTACCAGACTGAAAGATCTGGTGAGATCTTTCTAACCATGAGCTATCTGTTGATCCAGACAGAAAGTGTGTCTCAAAGACATACGATCACAAAGGTCGAGACCAAACCTTTTCTCTACAGATATCACTTGAATGCTTGACAAAACAGTTTCAGATATAGGACAAATAAGAAGATAAATTTTAAGTGATGGTAAAAAGCCATGTTTTAGAAGTACTGCAGGTGGGATTCCTTCCACATGATCTGCAAGATATGTTTAGATAACAGGAACCAATTCTGAAGGTTCTCAATACTAAAAATGACGTGTAATTGTGAGGTACTGCAAAAATTATACTTAAGAAGCAATGTTAAACAAGTCAGCTAAATTGACTAGAATGACTGCTGTGCTTTGCTGAAGAAAGAGTCAATCTACTACTTGGTGGAAATCTTTTCTCTGTAAACAGTCATATAGGTAAGAGACACCTGTTTGCTGAGGTGCTGTTATCATCATGTTCTTAGCTTTCTCCATTATATACTCATAGAACCATAGAATGGTTTGAGTTGGAAGGAACCTTAAAGACCACCCAGTCCCAACCCCCTGCCATGGGCAGGGACACCTCCCACCAGACCAGGCCCAAAGCCCCATCCAGCCTGGACTTGAACACTGCCAGGTATGGGGCATTCACAGCTTCTCTGGGCAACTTGTACCAGTGCCTCACCACCCTCTGAGTGAAGAATTTCTTCCCAATATCTAATCTAAATATTACAAAATATGCAACTTAATTTAAAGCAGTTTTGTATCTTTATCTGTGCAGTCACACTGGACAAACATGAGTTGCATGAATGAAAATTATTAATAGGATATGCCAGTATAATCCACTTGGGGAATGAGAGAAGAATTGTCATTTCAAGTACATCACTATAAACTTAATATAATTTGACTAAATTCATATGGATAAAAAATTCCCTCTCTAAAAATTATACTCGAGTTTAAAAGTTGGAAGAGAACATTTTGCTATTTGAAGTTATATTGTCTGCTCAAACAATAAGGATGTGGATTACCTTAACAAGAATTGCGTTATAACAGAATTCTGAGAAAAACAAAGATGCTTTAGTAAGCAACAAAATTACATATTGACATCTTTCTTTTTTTTCCCTATAGAAAGTACTATATCAGTATTCTCACAGAAAATTAAAACAGTATGAAATTTGAGATAAACACTGATTGTGATCTCAGTATTATAATATCAATGCTATCCTTAACACAATTTCCATCAAAGTTAAATTTGTCCTGGTAATCTTTACTTCACTGCTGAAACTGCTCCATGATGTATAATTCACTCACTCAGAAATTTAGAGGAATAGGTAGCAACAGTGGAATTAGATCTCTGTGGCCAGTACTTTATTCTCAATTTAATAAACACATACAGAGACACAATTATTTGCCAATGAATTAATCAATATATATTTTAAAAATAATCTATTTATACTTGGATAGCATGGCCATTGCTTTGATGATGTGGTCACTATTTTTCAGAGTCCAATACCTAATATTTCCTGTTGAGGGCAATGGGATCTGTTTGTTTGAAAATCTGTCTGTCAGCAGTCACACTATCTGTACAACATAAAAGAGTTAATCAAAACATCCAGAGATTTCAAAAGCCTATAAATTGAAAAGGGTAACATTATCTATTATTGAAATTTGAACTGTGTGTTTATCACTAGATGAATAGAAATAACGAACATTAAATTTACATGCAATAATAAAACCAAAGATGACACACTGTTAGAATAATGCTAAAGTAATTTAGCATTAGCCCTGACAAAAACTAGGGGAATATCATTTGTACTGAATGATCTGAATGATTTGTACTGAATGACAATCTGGCCAGTTTTCCCTCCTTAGGTAACCTGACCATAATTTTTGCTTTCTCCTTGAAACCTCAATATCTAGCAGCCCAAAAAAGCTGCCATCCTTTTCTGAAGCAGAAAATATCACTGGAAGGTGCAATGAAGCAGTGGCCTATTACACATGGTGTTCTGTGTCCAGTAACAGCCTGCAACAGATTCAGAATATAAAATATCACAGAATCACAGAATTGTAGGGGTTGGAAGGGACCTCGAAAGATCATTGGGTCCACCCCCCCTGCCAAAGCAGGTTCCTTAGAGCAGGCTGCCCAGGTAGGCGTCCAGATATATCCAGATATATCCATAATGAAAAGTTCACACGTTGCACCTATACAAGTTGTGGTCCTTCCCTGCTTCTCTTTGCGAGCTCTCTGGTTGCTAGATTAGGGCACTGATATTTGTAAGTGTTTGATTAAATAAAGAAACATGTCTTGGTAAGAAGTATTTTGTAAGAAAATATACTCTCACACTATTAGGAAACTGGATTTAAAGAGAAATTAAGAATGGAATGTGGTATTTTTTTTTTCTTAAAACTATATTGTTAAAATGATTTGCCTGTTTTCAGATTTTTATGATGACATCCCCTTATTATTTTGCCACTCCTCCAAGCATTAACCATGAAATTTAGACCAGACCTTACATACAAATTATCCACTGGCATTTCTGTATAATAGCTTTGTACAGTGTTGCTTTGTATAGCTCAATTCATAATGCTCTGCAGACTGGCATGATTGTTTTTAAAATTATCATTACTTTTTTTTTTTTTTTTGTAAACAGCCTGAAGAGCAAAGGTGGTGTTTCTGTTCATATTGAGACAGCTTTTCATTTATTGATCTCCTGAATTCCCCTACAATTTTTAAGCACTTGCAGGTAATGAAATATCAAACCTTATTGTGGAAATGTTTTTATTATTATTAAACAGCATGACAACTCTCTTTACCAAATTAAAGAAACACTTCTCTAATACAGTTTTTAAAAATACTAGGTATACTAGTAAGAGATGGAAATGGAGGCAGTAAAAGACAAAAAAAAAAAGAAAAGAAAAAAAAAGAAAAAAAAAAGATTATGCTTAAAACAATGGTCAACAACCACAATCTCAAACTAATCACAAAAGACCCCGCAATTGTACCCGTTATCTAAATGAAAATCTATCTATCTATCTATATTATTTAATAGCACTGTTACAAACATACATTAGGGTTTACTTTACGCACTTTTGTTTAATCTTAATTCTATGCAAACGTATAAATAAATCCTTAACTACATATAGGCATAGGCAAGTAACTTGCAAAAGTAACAACTGAATTTACTTTGCTCTTCCCCAACAACATTGCCTCAAAGGTAAGGCTGTAAATTAAGCGGGAGTGTAACGCTGCTCTGCAGAAGATAACCAGAACAGTTTGGTTTACTACAGCAGAGCAGAAGGCTGCCTGAAGAGTGCTTTGCCTCTGTACAGTGGACTTTGCACAAGGCTCAGCTTCACCTTCTGATCCCCTCTACCACATCACAGATGTGCAGGTGTGGCCCTTAAGCTCTAGTACTTTTAGATGCGTTTTGTTAGAAAAGTAGTAAATTACTTCCAAATTGTTTATCATTTTTCATCCATCTAAATATTTAGTTCTAAAAGTAACTCTACTTTTTATTCTTAATGATGATTGGGAATATAATTGAAAAAACATTGGACAATTTTTCCTTTTTTCATTGTACTGCTGATTTCACCATGTCTTTTAGTTCCTGGTGTAAAGCTGGGCTGTATTCCGAAGTCTTTTATAGCAGCAAAGTGCTGGTTTCAAAGTTATGAACCTTAACTCTACCTTTGTGTTGCATCAAGAGACATACTTCTATTTCAGAGCACCTAATTGCTAGTTTTCTTTTTTTCCACATGAAAGGTGCCTATGACTTTCTTAAGCAGAAAGGCAATTAAAAAAAGTAAGTACAGTATTTAAAGTTACATATATGGACAGACTGCGAACAAGAGAAGGATTATAGAATTTACTTTGACTAGAACACATGAATTCCAAACCAAAAAGGCATTACGCAGATGACTCAAGAACTGTAAGTATGTTATTATTAACCTTTGATTACCCAGAACACCTCGCATTGAAAAACCTGAAGACAACCATGTTCAGAAGAGTTCAGTAGATCAGAGTGATTTTTAAAAGATAAGTAAGGGTAACCATATTAACAGCTTACATATCAAAATCCTACATGTATGTGGCTAACTGCCCTGACAGCTAGCACATTTTAACATTGTGGCATTTGGTCCTTTCTTCCCAAAGAAATACAGATGACTGAATGACCTTGATAACTCAGGTCAACTAAGTCATCTTACTCTCCTTGGCTACCTAGTCAGTTCAGTCTTGTCACCCAGCAGGGAAGTTTGGGGTCAGTTGTACAGAATTAGCAGAATTTGTATCTATAACGATTTTAGAGGTTTCGAAGTTTTGATTTTTTTTAATATTTTTTTACATTCACACACATATATGATACATAAATGATCTTCTCAGTAAAGATCCAAACTGCAATGTATTAGAAATGTCCCATGACAGATTTAGACTGTTTCTTTTGACACAAAAATAGTTTAAATAGACCTACTGAAAACAAAACATTTGAGAATTCAGTTCTTCAGTTGTACTCACTACACCAATTATTCACCAAACCATGAAAATATGGACTTCTAACAAAATTACTGTAGCATAGCATCTGTCTTGCTAAAGACTGTCAGGTTGTTCAAGAGCTATTTGCCGTGCTACTAGAAGAGTGCTTTGAACAACAGATCTCCCCTGAGAAACTTTCAAGCTAAGTGCTACCAAAAGACACCAGGGCTATGTACTAGACAATAAAGCATTGGGTTGATTTAAATGTGCACATCACTACACTGAAATTCCCCTGATCACTTAACAAACAACTCTAGTGAGACCTGAGAACTGTTGCACATGGTGTCAGGACAGTTATGGAGTTTCCCCTAGGTATCCTTTCGCAGATGAGAGGGAAGGGCTATTAGGAAATATCAACTTTGCACTGTCTATAGGGTTATATGCAAAATTTCTTCCAAAGGGTGCGCCATCTGCTTTCATACATCCATTTTTCAAGTGCCATTAAGCCAGGTCTTTCATGCACTAAATTGCTCCCTTCAATTTGAAGCCTAGCAGTTTAGTTCTCCTCATAAATGATTCTTAGCATTTTTCTTCCTACAATTTATTGCCTAGTTCAAAACTAGAGTGAAATGAATACTCAAGCAGCCTGAGCCCCTGGAAATGTCTTTTGCCAAACAGAAATTGCCCTCTGTTCTCACGTGCAAGGTTTTTGCTTGTTTCCATTTTTTAAGCAATTAAAGTTCTTCGTCAATGTGTACCAGCTATCAGCAGTCAACATGGAAACAACCCTCCTGAATTCTTTCTCCAGCACCATAGTCAGAGATAATTGAAAGAACAGATTCAACAGCTTTGTGATTATCTAGACTTTCCCATGAAAACAAAACCGAAAACTTTTCAACAAATATCCTGGCTTCTTCAGCCAAGCCTTTCATCATCATCATTAAAAAAAGTTTTGAGCACTTACGATAAGCTAACAAATGACAGCTCATAATCCCCATCTGTAACACTAGAGGCCAGGTACTGCAAAGACAAGACAGGTGCAAATTTTGGTATTCCCATAGTGCTTATTATCTATTCCTTTTTAGAAAGGAAACGATTTCTCTTAATGCCACCACCAATACCCCACATTAATCTTTCCTCAAGCAAACTCCCACCCTGAAGCTACTACACAGTGTTATTACCCTGTCAAGAATTTTTCTCCTGAATTTAAAGAGGTGCTTCTGCCAGTCCGTGGTGTTAGACTGTGCAGTCATCTACAAAAGCACCTCCATTATTCCATTTTTTAGCTTGTAATTCTGTAATTACCAAGGGTCCTTTCAGATCTGTACCATAGGTAAAAAGATGGACAGATAAACTACACTAAGTAACTCTTTTCTTTGTTCTGTCCCCAAATTTCTCCTTTCATTTCTGCTTTCATCTTTCCCTACCAAAATTATGGTAAGAAAAAGCAGCACAGTACACACAAATAAAGAGTTACGGAGCCCCTATTTTATTGGGATAGGACTGTGGCATGACTAAACTAAAGACAGTAAAAAGGATAGGGACATATCATTGAACGTAACTAAAATAGCAAAACTGAAATTTATGGTGGTGCTTGAAACCTAGTACCAAGTGTACATTTGCTTACTTTTTTTCCACTATCAGGCATGTCAGACACAACTTCTCAGTATTTGAAACCATAAAAAAATCTAGAACTGTGCTAGTTACACAGGGGATTACTTTGAGAATAGGACAGAATCACTTTGGTTTGGGATTTGTAGAGAAGCCATCAGCACGCTTTCTCCAAAAGCTGCGAATAACATGTTGATCCTGGAAATTGGAAAAGGGATAGTCAACTAGACAATTATATAATGCTTGAAACATAAATATATATATATATATATATATAAAAATACAGATAAAAGTACCCCAGGAGGGGAAAGAAAAGAAAAAAGAAACACCCAAATACTAATGAAAAACGTGAGAGGTTTTTTTTTTGTTGTTGTTTGTTTGTTTATATCCGTTAGTATAATGGAGCCATTTTTCTCATTAAGAACTCAATCTGAAATGGCAAAATGAGATGAATGACAAAAAATTATTTATTTTTAAATTTTCAGTTTTGATGTTTAACTGTGTTTTACTCTAAGTACACAATCTCATACCCAGAATATACTGGGTATACTGGAAAATAAAAAATTATTTTCATTATTGATGTGTTCCTTGCTTATTAGCAGGTATAAACTTAATAGACAATGAAGTCAAGTTGAATGATACAATTAACACCAAAGGTAACTGCTATAGTAATCCACAAGGCTGGTATCTCTCCCGAGCCCATCTTCTCCATATTCATGTATTCTATTCCTTGCATCATTAATGCAGACTAGATTTTCCATATTAGTATCTTTCCTAGATTAATATAAAAATTATTATTATTATTTCTGCTTTTTCATCAGTTGGCAAAATATAGTTCTTTCAGATCATTCCCAAACAGAAATAATATTACTTAAGATCCCACAAACGCTAGTCAGACTGCTCCCAGAGTCATCACATTCCAGGAGAATTTTGAATTGTCTCTTTTGAAGAGAAAAGACACAAACACTCCTCCTTCTACCTTTAACTTGTCTTTCACACTTTTTGATATAAAACAAGAAAGAAAAAAAAAGAGCACACAAAAGCAGAACATATATGCAAGATTACTTGTAGAATCCTACAATAAACTAAGTGATAAACCATGTAAAATATGTATTTTCAAATTAATTATGGATGCACGAACTTGACTGAAATACTAAGAGAAACCCAAATAAAGTTTCCAAAAGTTTGCAATTAATGAAAATAATCACTGACAGTAATAAATATTTATTACTAAATGCAAGCCTAATAAAAGCCCTTAGCAGCTTATAGACATTAAAGACAAAAGACAGCATCATGAATTTGAAATACTTTTCCAATCTATTTCCAACATTTTTTCACATCTTAGGGCATTTAAGGAGGTTAAAGAGTGTTTGCACTGAGCTGTCCTAGTAACTGCTTTAATTTTTTTTATGGTGTCCATGCGACAAAATGAGATATAGTCACAAGGAAACATGACATTATGACTTTATTAGAAGATACCCTTCAAAGGTTCTTTCTACTTCAAAGTTTTCTTTTCCTTTCATTGTAGCCGCATGGATAATAGCCATCTTCATTTGTGTACTCTTTGTAGTTTTTTGATTTACATGAACTGAACCTGAAGTATGTCTCTATCTATGTATTTGTGGGTAATCTTTAATATCCCACATAAAAAAAAAAAAAAAAGGAATTCTTTAGTCCTCAGCACAAACCTAATGCAAAATCAAATCCTCAAGGAAAGAATTAGTACAAAAACCTCTCTGACTGGCAATGCATCATTCTTTGCCACACACAAAAATTAAATGATCGAATTTGCAACCTTGAGCATCTTTAGGAGTTTATTGATTTATATGGGCTTAGGTTTCACTGTACGTAATCAGTGGAAACTCTGCACACAGAATTTTTGTTTAAGAGTCCTTCACAACGTATGAAGGATTTTCACAGTCCTCTTTTGTTTCATGTGGCATTCCAATGTGCTAAATAACACTTGTATACTCTCCTGCTGCTTCATGCAACCTTGGCTTAAACAACCCTGAAATCATGTTATTTATCTTCCAGAAACTTTTGATTACTTCTTGAGAAAGTGCAGCTAAAGCCCTTCCTTCACCTTTGTTTAGGAGATCAACAATGTCCTTTGTGATGTTTCTGGATGGATTTTCAGTTATTGCAGCCAAAGTTAGGCCTCTCTTGGGCTTTGGTCCTGACATGTGAGATACACATCTGATATCTCTGGAATCTGTGGGCTTTTCAAAGGAAGGGAATGCTAGGTAAGAGCTTTCTTTTTTCTCTTCTTAGTATGCACTTTTTCTATTAGTATTTGAATTTTATTTGCATTTTTTCATTAAAAAAGCTCAACTTAAAAAGATTCCACAAACAAAACTAACATGCTCAACACCGAAAAAAATTCAAAGCTTAGCTAATTTGGATGAAATAGAGGAATAATTATTAGATGGCCTTAAACAGATTAGCTGCATAATATTAATCTTAAGTGTTACCGTTAATAGCAAGAGCACTACTAACATCATCTCTCCATCAAAGAAAAAAAAACACACCTCTCTTGGATTGAAATCTAGGTAGCCATACAGGTACTGCACCAAAATCACAGAACACCTGCCAAATCACTTTTAAACCAGGTCAGCCATTTAAGACCCTTCTCGGATTTTGCTCTTCATCTTCACTTGCATAGAAGAGGGTTAAGTCTGTTCTTAGCAAAGATCTTTGGCAAGATCTTTCATGACAAATGACATGCTACCATATGCCAAAAAAGAAGGGGGAATATAGTCACCCCCAGCTTCAACTTTAACTGGAGCTGCTTTGTTCTGAGTGCCCTGAATAATTAATAACTACTTTGGCAATCAGTCATGCATTCCTTAATGGCACCTCAGGCATCAAGTATCCCATTCACCCGCTCCCCCAAGTAAAAATGGACTTTATTACATCAAGTTTTCTATGCCAAACTCGTAACTGACATAATTTAAACTAAGCGAGTCACTAGGAAGACTGAAGCTCCAACACACTGTAGGAGTTTATAAGGTTTCCCTCAATTGCATGTGGCTACTATATGGGTTCGAGTTGTAACTGGGGACAAGTGAGGAGAGGAAAAGAAATATGGATTGCTTTTTGCAGTAAATTTCTAGGAGGTTTTGGTGCCAAATACATAACTTTTAATAAATGCATAGCTGAACAGTCAAAATGCAGAACAACCACTAAGAAGCCCCTAGTGAATAATGCAGCTCACCAGTAAGCGCTGACTAAGTGACAGGGCATAACATGAAAAGAGTGCCTAAGAATAACAGTCGTGCCGAAAGTAGCAGGAGAATTTTAAATTAACACAAGCTAAATTTTCATAGCAGAAAAAGGTTTTTCAATACTTCCTTCCACTTTATAGTATTACAGACTAAATGAACTTGCAGCTATAGAACAAAGAGAGCTAACCAAAATTGTAGAACATTCTTCTAGATGCACTCAGACTACACAATTTAAGTTGGAAGAAATTCAAGTAATTAAACTGCAGTTATCTAGACCCTCAAGAAATCTTCATGATTTTCTCAGGAAGCATTCTGCTTGTATACAGTATATGCACTGCTTTTAAGCAGTGCCTTATAATGCTGTGTTAAACCATCCTATAAAATGATGTTGCATCTAACGACATCGGAACTGCTGGGAGTCCTTTTGAGAGGCTAAATCCTAGAAGTAAGGTAACCAGATCAATAGCCGTTCTCCCCCTGCTTATTCATCATGTAAAAAGTTCGTTTGAAATATAATATACAAAGTAAAAATATATATATACGATAAATTACAGGAGATTTAAACAAAGCCATTCCTCTTGCTCTTTAAAAGACCTGAAAATGTGTCCGGTGCCCCTCTCTGTGTGTGGCCTCCAAATACAGAAACAAGCTTGCACTGTTTTATTTCAGTTTTGCTTCATTTCTCCCCAAACAATCTCTCATTGCTAGTCTACCAGGCATCTACCCCTCCCCCTTTCTTTTAAAAAATGAAAAAAAAAATTAACTGTTTAGGACCAATTCATTTAAGTGAATCACTAAGCAAATCAGATGTTTTTGCAATAATTATTTAAAATTTACACTTAATTCCTATAGCTGACAACTATAAATTTTAATTTATCTTGAAAGGTAGGATAATATAGCCTTACAATTTTAAGGAAAACACAACTTTCACTTTTCAATTGCTTTAGGTACAAGAAGCAGAAGATCTAATCCTGAAACTTAATACAGACTGCATTTACAATCCAGTCAGTTAATTATGCAACCTGAAATGTGAAATTGTATTTTGTATGGCTTATTAAAACATAACTTTTCAAGAAAAATCTCTCCATTAAAGAGATTGGGAAATTAATTCTCACAAACCTGTTGTTATACCATGCATTTTGAAGCTAGCTTTGAATTCCTGTGACAGGAAAGGGGCTGCTCTTGCCTGTTACATATGTGAGACAGAAAATAGCTTGGTTTCTGCAGCAGTTTGTATGTGTAATTCTTATGCATGTAAACTTTATTATTGGAGGGAAAGAGGGACTAAAAAAATGCATCCTACAACCCCAGCTCTTTTTGTCTACTGAATAAATGTTCAGCGTTAATGATCTAAATATTTTGAAGAGTAAAATTATTTTGAATTGTTGATAATTTAAATCATAGAATCATTTAGGTTGGGAAAGACCTCTAAGATTACCATATCCAACTGTTAACCTAGCACTGCCAAGTCTACCACTAAATCATGTCCCTCAGCACTACACCTACATGTCTTTTGAAAACCTCCAGGGACAGTGACTCAACCACTTCCCTGGGCAACCTGTTCCGATACTTCACAACCCTTTCAGTGAAGAAATTTTTCCTAATATCCAATCTAAACCTTCCCTGGTGCAACTTGATGGCAAACTGAGTCCTGCACTGAAGATAATTATACTTACATTTTGGTATTTTTAGGTGCATTTGTTCAATCCATTTCACAAAAATTGGATCATACATAAGTCAGATAGACATGTAGGAGATAGGATGTAATACTGGAGGGCACCTACAATGAAATCTGGCCTCAGCCCACACAAAGCATCTATTTAGTGTTTTTCTTTTACCATTTTCTAAAAGTAACATATTTATTAACTTCTGTTCTCTGTTATAAAAAGAGCTTAAACCCAGCCATACTCCAAGCTGGTTTGCATGCCGACTGACATTTTATTTAATTTCAAAATTCATCATCAATCAGTCATACTATTCTACTAACAAAAGTGTCCAACTCACAAGAGAGAGAATTATGCAGATCAAGCCCGTAATTGTTTCAGGTATAATACTTAGTTAGGCCTAAATATTTACAAATACTTACAGGAATACAACATGAAATAGCATGCATATATACTACTACACTTCACTTACATCATTATCAGTATACTAAATGTATTATCTATAAGATTATGTATTGTTGAATAGATGCACAGAATTATTCTATGCTTCTTCTCCATAACTGAAGTTTTGCAAAGGAGGAAAAGAGGGGAAAATGCAAAATGGCAATAGCAGTAAGCAAGCCAAATGCATCGAGTGAAGCACATGTCAGTAAGGTTAAAACATGGATTCTTTTGATCAATTTTTTATTGAGTTTGCAGATATTTCCGACCAACCAAATACCACAAACCACAAGATGACTTAGGAGATTCACAAAGTGAATTATGAGGAATTTAAAAATATTCTTCACTCTCTTTAAATACAGAATATCTATTCTGTAAAAACATGTCAGCTCCTGTTCCACTGCATCCTGATGCTTCAGAATGTTATCTCATCCTCAATAATCTATAAACATTGCTTTGCTATCAGAGATCTTTTACTTTTTTTTTTTTCCCCACCAAGTGACAAATTTGCTGACGGTCAAAATACCCATATTTTAGGCAGTGACTAGTGTTTAGTACCTGTGAGTTACAAGTGTTAACCAACATTCGAGAGAAGTCTAAA
This sequence comes from Anser cygnoides, assembly GCF_040182565.1. Lineage (NCBI taxonomy): Eukaryota > Metazoa > Chordata > Aves > Anseriformes > Anatidae > Anser > Anser cygnoides. The sequence continues at coordinate 49,149,774 of NC_089876.1, forward strand.
GTACATTTTTCAGGAAAAATGCAGTGGAAATTGAGTATTATGCATTTTCTACTTTGTCACTATAGTAAAAATATTCAGGAGAATAACAACTTTTTTTTTTTTTTTGAACTAGGTATAATCATTTGGCTGTGTATGAAGCAGCTGACTAACAAGAACATTAATTTCTTCAGTCTTCTTTGTAACTTCCCAATGCCCTTTAAGTGTCATGCAGCTGATTTTTCTTATGCTGATTTTTCTTCTTCTCAAAGCAAAAAAAAAAAAAAAAAAAAAAGTGGCTTTTTCACAATACTGTATTAGGAATGCAAACATTTTATTCAAGTTTCCACATAAACAACCGAGCCCACAACTTCCCAGTCCAAAGCCATCCAAGACGAACCACAAGAACACTTGGTTAGTTAAAAGACAGAAACAACATGTACAATTCTGGAAGACAGATTATTCATTACTGTTATTATTGAGAAATAAACAGTAATTAATCCTAAACTTTGCAAAGATTCTTTTGAGCTACCACTTCAAAGATTTTGTTTTCCTGAAATGCTCCAATCCTGAAACATGTTACTTACTGGCACAAGAAGTGTATAATGGATGCAGAATCCAGGTTGAGAAGGAAAATATTCATCAGACACAAATCTTATTCTGATCTGGTTTCCTTTGGAGATTTGTCTGCTTGGCACACTACTGGAACCACACCAGCGCCCTAAAACAGTGCCATCACTAGGCTCTTCAACTTCTACAAAGTCATACCTGAACAGAAAAGAAAATTACATGTTTATTTACTGGTAAATTTCTATAAACTTCCTCTTTTAATAAACAGACTGACTCTGCAGCTTGCATTTTTTATTATTATTTTTTAATGCTACAAGTATGCTATCAAAGCCAGCTATTTTAAACGTAGCTTCCAAGTTGCCACTGGCTTAAATACATAATAAAATCATGCAATGAGGTTAAAAAAATAAGAGCTAAGTTAGCACTTTGAACATGAGTACGACTGAACGTTAGTACGACTGCTTGTTCCTTTTATGGGAAACAATTACAATATACAGGATAGGGCAGAATGAAGTCAGAGAAAAAACTGAAATTGCTTAAGCCTGGCACAGTAATTCATACTGCAATATCACTAGAAATATACTGCATGTTACCAGGGAAAATTCAGTGGCTTTTTGGTACTGAAACCTGCCCTCTGGTAATAGTGGTGAGCAGGCTCCAGGAGGTTAAGGTGGTTTAGGGAAACTTGGAAGCACATTTCAAGCTTACGCATATCCCAGTGAGACATTTGTGAAGCAAAGACCTAAATGTACCACGTGTCAGAAAGAACCTGCTATTTTGGTACTACTGACAAGAGATATATGGGTTGGGAGCTTTAAAAGAATGAAACGTACATGGTTTGATTTAGTTTCATTGGTTTTTAACGTGTGGTCTGGGTATCCCTGGGGATCCGTGAACTTCAAATAGCTCCATGAAAGGTAAGTAAGAAACGCCAGTCAGTTGTCATCCATAAGCTTAAATACGCCCCGCAAAGGTCCTCGCTTCCCCTGCAGAATGTTTAGGGGCTTCTCAAGTCATAAAAACACTGAAAGCCACTGCTCTAGAAGGCATGTCTGGTTTTAATATTTTAACCTGTTTCATGTCAGCTCCCCAGCTGCCTACTGACAGAATAAACAGTAGGAATTTCAGTCACTTTTCCCCTGCTGGAGCTTGAAAAGCTCTGAGCCGCGCAGCACCCGGAGAGGTTGAGGAAGGCAGGAGAGTGTTGGTGAGAGAGGGCGACCGCCGCCACTGCCCCACTGCGGCCTGCTCGGGGGAAGCCTCCCGCTCTGTGGGGCTGCTGCGCTATCTTTCAGGTCCTGCCACGCATTGAGGACACCTCTCATGGAAATCTAAACTGGTAAATATCCCCCGGTCCTTTCCGAGGGTACAGACAGACCTACTTCTGATGACAGCAAATATCCACATTCTGAAAATGAAAACACACACACACAGCCAAACACACCGAGCAACGTGAAAATTATTACGTTAAACATTTTGTATTGAAGCTTTTTCTGGATTTTTTTTTTCAGTAAAGCTAATCTTTATAATGATTCCCAGTTCCCTAGGTTAGACAGCAGGCAATAAATTCTTGTGTTGCATGTTTGTGCAAGACTGACTTGCACATTTATTATCTCCATTTAAAGGACCAGTATTTTTTCCACTTAATGAGCATATTCATTGCATTCATTTCTAATTAAGTGTGTTCAAAATGTATTACTGCCATGTACTACAGTTTTAAATCTTTGTTGAACTTATGATACTAATTACTTCATAACCACCTTTTTTTTTTTTTTCCCCCCCTCAAACCACTAATTCCTTTAACTGATCCGCCACTGTTTTTACTTTATGATCAGGTATACAACATATCACAAAGGCAACTTGTACATTTAATTGCACTGCGACTTCAGAGCTCACCGTATTTATCAAATTGATTTTGAGCACTGAATTTTATTTTATTTTTTAAGATCAGGTTACAAAATTTCCAACAATAACCACCTTTTTATTTTTCTAGTTAAAAGAATCAAATAACTCCTCTCTATCTACTTTTCTGATTTGTAAGGAGTGAATAAGTTAATCATTATGTTTATCAACTTAAGCTGAAGATGTTTGGGGGTTTAGGCACAGTACAGGTATCAGTGCTGCTACCACAACGTACGCAGCACTTTCTGCTGCACCCATTGGTCTAATGGGACCCCTGAAGTAAAAGACAAATTCAAATTCCATAGTTTAAACCCTAATTCTATTAGTTGAGACACAAGTTAGAGGAGATTCTGAAAAACCCAAACAAAAGCCAGCTTTCTGAAAAACCCACCAGGTCCAGATAACTCTGTTTCTCTGTGATTTTAACTTCGGTCGTTCTCTCCTTGATCTCTGTATGTGGTATTTGTAAGCAATCTGTCTTTTGTAATCATAATCATTTCCAATTTTTTCAGTGTTATCAGTCCCACCTTGGCTGTGTTGTTTCTCAGTCACCCTCTCCCACCCTAATACCATTCTGACCCTCAGAAACCCACTTGTTTCCAAGGGATCGATCCAGACGTACTCTCAGCACTTTACAGCACTCGCGAGTTCTGCACCCAAGTGTGCACAATTGCCAAAACCCCTGTTTGCGGGATTTACTAAAACCTACTTTATAAGCCAGTCAAACGTAACTTTCTCATGGCAACTTGATACAGTGCATACAGCACTAAGTGGTTTACAATGATTGTTCCCTTTCTCTGAAGTCTCCCTCAGGACATGTAGACGATTTATGGGTTTTGTTGTTTTGCCTTTTTCGTTTGTTTGTTCAACAAACAGGTTTGGTGCTTGTAGACAAAGTTTCTGTTTTCAAAAGCAAATATGAGATATGAGTACTGGTTTCTTACTTCTGGACACAGACGCAGGCAAATCTTTAGGAACTCAGTCTACATCAACAAAAAGAGAGACCCTCACACATTTCCTGGACATCATGACACTTTTAACCCCTAACTTTATTCCCATCGGTTATCTAGGTTGAACATGCTGCAAGAGACTGCCAAAAGGATCTTCTGTGCAACTGAGAACTCCTAGCACTGCACATGTTGACTGAAGTTTGAACTTGCTGCAAAACACAACAAAATAAAGAGGTTTGGATGCTTTAGTGTTAACAAGACTGCTGTGCACAGTGCTGCGGCTTTGTGTCACAGGGCTAAAGAGCAGCAGGGACATCACAGCCATCCAAAACTATCTCCCCATAAAGAGAAGCTTCTCCTCAAAAAGCAAGAAAAGCAGGATAAATAATCTAGAATTGAAAATACATTTTCTACCTGTAATGGAGTTAAAAAAAAAAAACTTAAAATCCATGTTGAAACCAAAAATCCTTCTTTTTTGTGCAGTGTACAAACCAGAAAACACAACCTTCTTTGGCACAATGACTGAAAAAATGCTCTTGTGCTGCATCTATGTTCAATACATTACTCAAATATTAAATTTGAGTAGTCTCATCTCCTTTCCCATGATGAAAGATGCTTTTGCCCTTAGTCACAATGTCGATAATGCCCTCCCAGATATCTGATGCAGAATGTGTATTCCTTTTCCCTAAGGCTGAGATGCCCAGGACCCTGAATTGCATTAAAAACCTGAACAAAACAATTTATTTGAAAAGGACAAAGAAGCAATATAAGGAGCTCTGAACTTCAATGCCTTTCCAACCAGGAAATATATTTTCCAAGGGAATGTGTTTTCCTCTCCTTTCTCTATTTTTCTGTGGTTTGCACTGTCATTTGCTAAACGTTTTCTGACAGGCTGTTTACCTTGGCTTAAAGTTTTGTGACCTTTGCGCAGCCTCCCTATGCCTTCAGAATCCCACAAATATATCAATGAATGTAAGGTGCAGAAACCCACATGGTAAAACATTTTGTTGTATCAGTGACACTGGATCTTTCCATCTTTAATAGAAGTGCTAGACAAAAATCTAGAACACCCATGAGAACAGCTTGAGAAAAGTGAAATTTATTTTTCCTTCCCCATTTGATAAGCACTGACTTTTTTTTTTTAATTAAGAAAAAGGAAGTTGATAACAATCCCTGTCATTTTTTTCCCCTGTGGGATGCCGCATTATTTCTATTCCAGTTTGTTTTAAAGCATATGGAATTTCAAGGTTTTCCTGGTGACAGCAAAACAAAATACCTACCTCAGACTTGAGCCAAAAGCATCTAAGGTATTCTGGCAGTTCACCAGACAAACTGTTATTGAACAGAACTTAGATGGTTTATATTTGGGCAGCTTCAGTTTTGGTAACAATGGAAATTACTAAAAACTGTCATCATGAAAATATCGTTTTTATCTTTTTCCAAACCAAATTTTGTAAGGAAAGTTTCCTCTTCCTCTGCCATTAGTATTTGAAATAATTTTCATTTTTATTGCTGAAATATTTAAATTTCCTACGGAATAGAACTTTTAGTTTCCATCATTCAAGCTAGACTGTATGGCTGTATAGACAGAAGTGTCAAGGTACTGGCAAAACCTCACATGGTCTTCACCTCTTAGATCACTTAAATCACAGCTGCAAGTAATCATACTGCTCTTTGTGAAATAAGAGAAAGAAAGAAAGGAAGGCCAAGCATTTAGCTTGAAGGGTTTTTTTTATTATTATATTTATTTTTTAAAGTTTGCCTGCCTCACTTGTAAAAAATTCTGGAAGCCTTCCTCAATCAACTGAGATCTCCAGTAACACTTTATTGGGAAAATTCATGTTTATTTGGGTGGAAAGGGGAATAGTGGGGCATGACAGAGGCACTCAGGTCCACGGTATCTAATGGCAGACCCAATCTGTTTAACCAGCCTTGTTGTTGCCCATAGATTGATGCATCGTAAAATCTCCAGCAAAAATGGATGATGAGACATGGAGAATGCAAAGCTCATGATAAAGAGCAGAGAAAATGCAAGGACCCCTAGAAGGAGAAGTTCTTTGCTGTTACCCATACTACCGCTCCCTCTGAGGTAGTTTTCCTTAAAGACTGAGGCACAGAGAGACAAGATACATCATGTGAAATAAAAATCAAAATGAGATAAGAAATTAAACAGTTAGTTACAGTGCAGGCACTTATGCACTATTTTTCAGTTTGTGTGAGAGGAAATCTTACTTGTGGTAATTTTTTCCTCTGATGTGGCCACACAGTACAACCACCTGCCACCCAAATTTGCAAGACTTGGAATGGTTATTTAATTTGTTATCATTCCAAGTGCATTAATTTACTTCATACTGTTTTGTATTTATTGCCAGTACACCATATCCACCTGAAGAACTGTGGACTAGAAAAGACTGGCCCATCAGTCCAGCAAGAAGTAAATGCGAAGTTCCTGAAATCACAAACCTCTAAGGGTGCACATTTGTGCAAGTTCACTATTAATAACTCAACTCGCCACCCAGGTGGCAGAGGAAAAAAACTCTTCTGGCACAGAAAGCAAAACTTCCAGGAGGAAGGGAAGGGAGAGGGCTCACTGTCTGAAGTGCTGACCCTGTGGCAGCATCAGCAAGTACTCAGCGCAGAGTAAAACTTCAGTAAAGCTGACCCCACTCTACATTAACAGAAAATTTTGACTGGGGGCTACTTCGAGCGACAGTAACAACAGGATATTGGAAGAAAACTCTCTGTCAAAGACTACCAGATATGAAATGTTTAGTATTTAAATTATTCCCTCTCCATCTTGTCTTTCCAAAAGGAAGCTCTGAAAAAGAGGCTCCCAGAGCCATAGGACTCCAGAGCATTGGCAATTTCCCCCAGCCTTTATCCTTCATCAAGGAGGACTTGGCAGTGCCTTCGCTTTGCAAAGGTTGCAGATTATCCAACAGTTGAGAAATGAGTCACGTTCCACTTAGCAGCTGACAATTTCTGTCGTGCTTGATGTTTTAACGTAAAAACAGAAAAGATGTCGACACAGCAATGATTTGACATGCAATAAACTTTCACAGTTTTAACTGCATTTGCTGATCCTACACATACTGTGTTTTAATGGTGACTGTTAAGAAACAGCATACCCAGAAATAATCCAAATAAATAAGTGATGAGGTCAGCTTTTCATTCTCAGAAAATGATGTTTAATTATACACAAGCATCACTTCCAGCCAATACAGCAAATGAGTATATTATATAAAAAACGAAGCATCCTGCCATGCCTACATTTTCCATGAAATGAAGATACTCAAGGTATAAACAGAGAACATTTCTAACTGCCATTCACCAAATATGGACTGTAGTTTCTGCGCCAACCTACTCTGAATACATCTATTTTAGAATATGCAGCCCTGTACGCTAGGAAGTGCCTTATGGAAACACAGATTCATTCACAAATGTTATAGGGTTGCCATGGTTCTCTCTAATCTTTCCTCGTACTGATTAGTTACAGCCTGAGGCTCCTACCATAACCGCACAACTCCTTCTGTATCTCTACCTTGTTATTTAGGATACATTAAAAAAAAAAGTTTAATCCTCATATTACAGTTTTCTTTCCCTTCATTCACTGTATACGCTCGTAATCTAAGTGGTTTACATTTACAATGCTGCAAGCAAAAGGGAAAAATGAGACAGGGTTTAAACCCCAGAATTCAACTCTTCGAACAGCTGAATGCTTTTTGTGAAAAGAAAAGGATCCACTGGTCGTTCGATTTCAATTAACTGTTGCATAACTACGCTCCTGTCTACCAGGAAACATTTCGATTTTCTGTGGATCTGCTGAAAACTTGGGGCATCACGTGAAGCTGAGACACCTACTGTTTGTCGGGTAGCTGTTGCCACTTGGTGACAACACACTGGATGGAGAAAAAAACAACCGCTGAAAACATGTCCTTGCCCTGATGAATAGCACTTTGGCACAAAAACACATTCAGAGAATAAATCCCGACTGGCACCTACATGCACTGGTAAGCGCTTGAGCATCTCCAGCTGAAGCCCATGAATACCACAGACCACAGGTAACTTTTGCCTTCTGGGGAGAAAGGGGCATTAACTCTAAACCAAAACAATTCTGTATTCAGACAGCAACCCTGTAATTATTTAAGCATATTAACCTTGTCATACAGATCAAATATGTACTTTCAGGAATACAGCAACCACAGAATTCAGTCCTAGATAGCCTGTGCCACAACCTAATTTGTACTGGTATAACTTCTATCGATAATTTTTTCTCCATCACTTGAATAACTACCCTAGGATACAGAAGAAGACACTATAATCATGCATATAAAAAGCGGACATAAGAAAGGAAGAAGATGGTTTCCCAACTGTTCCTTTTAAAAGACTGACTGCTGGCTTTCTTAGAAGCTATCACTATTTAACTTCTTTGCATTAAAGACTGACAGGTATTTCCTATGCCACTCAGGATACAGCACGTTCAGCTGTATAATAAAGATCGATTGCATGCTACGAGTTGAACAGAGATACAAAACAAACAAACAAAGTGCATGAAATTTCATTTCAGCATTAATATTACTATACATCAAAGGTGCATTTGGGAAAATTATAGAATACATACAAATAGAAACATATGAGTCAGCTTGCAAACGATGCCCTAGTCTCCTTATCTTGGCCTTCATTGGGAAATGAAGTTTCCACAGGTAATAAAGTCTCCGTAAAGTTCAAACCACTTAGGGTTAGTATGCTAACCTCTTTGCAATCTGCCTACAGATTATCCTGTAGCCATCTAAAATACAAGGAATAAAAAATAAAAATAAAAAAAAAAAAGAAAAAAATCCACAAAAGCCAAGAAGTCACTTGGATTCCTCCCCCCCCCCAAGGACTAGAAAATGGATAATGTCTTGTACTGTTTCACTTCCAATCTGTCTGTTTTCAGCTACTACCTCATGTGTGGACCACAATTTTCTTTAATATCCTGCACTAGTTGTGAATAGAGATAATTCATGTAACAAAAAAGGTGCTAAGACAGTATTCTTATTCTGCTGCACACTGGTATTTCTGGCCTTCCCCCCCGAAATGGAACAGTGGGACAACTTACTATTTCCAGGTACTTATAGTATAACACCACATGGAAACGGCCGTCAGTTCAGGGTCCTACTGCACTGGGCACCATACTCTCCAGAGCACACTTCCCTTCATAAAGAGGCACCCCATTGCCCCCACGTAGCGTACCAGCTCAGTAAGCATCCTACATTATACAGTACTGAGCTCTGCAGATTTTGGAGAACTTAATGCCTTAGTAATATTCACCTACTATTCCTCTGCAAACCCTATAGAGTATTTTAGCTTGGGAATCATTTTAGCTTAGTGATCATAAAAATCACATGTTCTTTCTACACAGATTAGTATTTTGTAGAAAACCAAAAACACTGGTGGAGCTCAGAGCTCATATCAACAGTCAATGCTGTAAAGAATTCTTTCCAGTCTACTGTAAGCTTCTACCTGTACTCACGCTGTTCACCATAGTCAGTGTACCTCTTTCTGCTTCTCTGAACCTATAATTATGTTTTTATCTTTGTTTTTTTCAAGCAGCATTTTCAATATTTAGTCTAGTATCCCGTAATGGTAATTTTTCCTTTATGCACAACTCTTATATCCTGAAATGCACCTTTGGCTCCAGTCAGTGATGTGAAAAATACTGGCTAAGCAATTTCTTAAGAATATTCAAGAGTAAATTTTAGAAATTTACTACACCAACAAAGACGTTCCTAAGGGACATTTTAAGCTTGCGAAGATTCTCCCAGGGCAGTGCAGGTAGCACCCCTTCCCTCCAGCACCCCCAATGACACAGCAGCATTACCCCCCTCTTCCTTTTTCCTCCTTCCTGCCTGCCTCAATGGAATATCTATGTGTATTTAAATTATAACACTTATTTCTTTTGTTCGGTGATGCAGTTACATATGGTCTCCTGCCTGCCACAGTAGCATGCAGGATTTACCAATCCAGCACAGACCATTTATCACAAAGTCCAATATCCTGCTTCAGGACAGGCTCATAATTGCTACTTGAATAGAAAGTGAAAAATCCCTGTAATGTAACTGAGGAGTTGCAAAATACTGCACAAGGCAGAAAAAACCTGTCCCCAACCCTAGCAGGAGATCAGTTTACACCTAAAGCATGAACAGAGTTTCCTCTCACTTTGGTTTATACCTAGATGTAAGTTTATGGTCATAATATTATGCAGACCTACTTTTAATCCACCCACAGCATATGAATCGGAGGCTAGTATGAAACAGTATTTCCTAATAATTGTTGCTAGTTTACTGGTCTCCCTGTTCTTGTTAGTGTCAGAAAGGGGAAGAGATCTATTTAGTTGACCTTGTAAACACCCCAGGACACTCACACATGACCATCTGTCCTTTTTCAGGATAAGTAATTCTGCTTTTTGCAATCTCACAGGCATCTTCTCCAATATCCTGATAATCTGACAGCAACAGATTGATGTAAATTGCATTATATATTTGCTGGTGCTGCTCTCTAACTACACCTTCATTTGAGCAACTTTGTTATAATGTTGATGCTAGGCAAAGAAGGCGACCACAGTGTGTAGCCAAAGGGAGCAAGAGCAGGAAGAAAACACAGGGAGGAAGAGGTGGGAAGAGAAAAAAAGAAAAGCTGAGTAACAGGTGAGGAAACAACTGTCTGCCTTGGAATAGAAGAGCAGGAATGCCTGCTATTCCTGCTGATGAGGCAGGAGAAAGCTGCCCATAAACCTGACAGCGAGCCTACGGGCTTAACCATACTTAGACTTCCAGTAACCAGAAAAAACCTCAGGGAAGGAGCACGTGCTATGCACAAACTGAAATGCTGAGACACTACCCACAGTAACTTCAGCTTGTGCTGCTGGGCCGGCCTTTGTAGCGCACATTTCTCTTGACATCGGGGACCGAGGAGAAGCACGCTGGGAGGTGCAGGTGGCTGCACCATGTGCCCACATCCCGGAGCTCGGGCAGCCATGCAGCGCTCCCAGCGCTCATTTACCTCTATCTGTTCAGGAGCAGCGGGGAGGGAGCAGGGGAACTCCATCAACAGTAATTGTTCCCAGAGCACCCCAGACAGAAGCAAGACCCGGCTGTGCCACGCTCGTTTTCAAAGAAAATAACTTCAACCCACGCCGTCAGAAACAGAGCCAACTACGGTAACGTGAAACAATTTTAGAAGCAATAAATTAGGATTAGGATCGTTTACAAAAATATTTTGATACTGTGGACACAGTTTACTTTATTCAAACAGCTCGCTTGAGATTGAGAGGACCAGGAAGGAATTTTAAGGAGCCTAAAATGTTTTCTAAGTCAATGAGTGTAGTCTCTGGTGTGAAAAAGGAGTAAGGGATTATGTCAACTGCCCACTCGTCAGCAATCACTCTCCTAACACTCATCTGGGCTGTGAAAATAGATTTTAAATTACTTGTGAAATAATAGCCATTATAGGGTCCTGTAGCAATGGCAGATTCTAAAAACGAACACTGGATTTACATTAATGGAGGAAAAATGTGGGTGGGCAAGAATGCCGTGACAGCCCCTAGGTTTGTGCAGCATGTGCTCCTGATCGTGGCATGCCACCTCCACTGTCCTCCCATTCAGGCCAGAGAAGCACCTTTTTCTAATTCCCTTTGTCTTCATGAGCTTTGATTTGCTTAGAGAGTACAGTTTTGCAGCTATAAACCATTGCTGTGGAACCAAATTTAATCTTTCAGAAGCTTAAGAACTGTGTTTTATAGAGCGGTCTCAGTTATAACTGCACTATACTTTGGTCTTCAAGTTTTTAATCTTCTTTTACTGTCTTTGATGTCTGCTTTGTTACATTTAAAAAATTGTTATCACACAAATGGTATCCAGAAAATTTTAATATGCAGTAGAGAACCTAAAAGAATACTTATAATTAGAAGCCAAGTTTGGATTACAAAATCTGGTATTATTTTTGTCTTGTGCCATGAGTTTAATCATGATTCTCTTTCCTTTCTATGAATCCATCTACTTCAAGTGTACCATGGCAATTGCATTGCAGAGTTTCAGCAGGACAGGAGCTTAGGAAAGGCTTCACTCCACCTTGACCAGTCCAGAGCTTCCACCAACTGCAGCCTCTGCTGGGTATGGTACACACCTCTGCCAGCATCAACTACTGGCAGTAGTTAAACAGCAAAACGGGACCAGCTGAAAGATGAGTTACTGTACAAATGATCACTTAGTAATCAAAGAGACAATTTTACTGGAACCATGGGAAAGGCAAAAGAAAGGCCCTTCTAAAGTAAATAAATAACAGGAACCACAATTGTGTCCAATGAATGCAGAATAAGAAACAATTTTCCTTGTATTTAATTTCTGAAATGTGCCTAATCCAGACATACAGAAACAGATCCATTTACTTCTTTTGATGCAGAAAAACACTCATTTTTTCTTCAAAACATAAGAAACCAGGATGCACAAGTGTATTGGATTCCTCTGCATTCATTAAATTGAAATTATATTGCTACAATTGAACTCATATGAAAGAAATAACCTCTGCAGTTCTGATCTTTTTTCTTTTCATGTAAAAGAACAAGTTTTGGATAAACGAACTCTGGCCCCAAATTAATTTAAGTTCTAAAAAACTTTGATTCCTACAGCCCATTCTCATCCTCCCTTTGAATCAATTCAGCGTTGAAGCCTCTCTTGAAATGGTACCGCTATTCAGTTGTCTTGCATCAAATGGAACAAGCAACTAAAAATCAACAACAAAAAATCAATCACCAGAGAAATTACTCCACCTTGACTCAAGTTTCATGGCATTTTCTACACACTGTTCCTAAAATGCCACCTTCCTGCCAGCTGTAAAACCTTTATGTTGCTACCAAGGACTTCAGCTTAAATCACTTGTTTCATAACAGTTCTTTCCTATCAGTATTTCAATTAATCTAAGGCACTTGAATACTAGAACTCCTCCTGGCCATTTAAATTATATGACCCTGTTTCAGATTTTGAATAAAAGTGATTGACAAGGAATTTATATGTTGGGGGGGGAAAGGGGTAAAAAGAAATTGTGTATTGAAGAATGAGAGCTCATATGCTTTTTTTATAATTTCAGCTATTGAATTGAATTAGTTTGATTAGTTGATGAATAATTGAGTAGTTTCTATCCAAATGGATCTAAATATAGAACACAGCTACAATGAATTTTAACTTTAATATGATTTTACTTTTGCTGAACTTGTTATATAGATAATGATGAAGGAGACATTTAAGTATCACAGATAAGTACAGTCATCTAAGCAGAACCCAGCCCATCTATGTGCACAGAATATCACAAGGACTTGGTGGCTGCAGTTGAACACATTGAAATTCCAAGGCAATAGCGGTAAGAAAAGAGCTTTAAGGACTGATCTTCACGGTAACACATTTGAAGCCTTAGAGATTCTGGGGGGATTCCTCACTGTTTTCTGAATTTTCAAATAGAAGTGGCAGCAGCAATCCCTCCAACCTTGAAATGAGACAGGAAAAAAAAAAGCCCAGCTACTTAGTGACATGGGTCACCATAAACATCTGCACCCATTCCTCTTTAAATACAGTTATTTAAAGGTCTTTGTCCAGTTATTCAATGCCAACTTAAACTTTTTACCTACCAAAGGGATAACTTCACCCTCTGTAATCACTGTCCTTTGAAATAAAAATGTCCGCCAGAAGCATTTAAGACCATCAGACAGCAAGGAGACATCAAATGTTGAGAGGATGCATTTCATTTGGAATCCATGCTTGATAGTTTGTTCTTAGCACATACGTTAATACTGCCTCTACAATGCTCTCAAAGCAAAACCAGATAATATGAGGTTGTTTTTTGTTTGTTTGTTTTGTTTTGTTTTTCCCCCTGCAGGTTCCAGAAGAAAAAGATGCTGGATTTATTCTTTCATGCACGTGCTCTGTTGATGCAGTTAGGTGCTTCCAAGATGTGGGCCAAACAGAAGTGGAACACCAATCATCTTTTTTACTGAATCACATTGGAGCTGCAGCTATGCGTTTGTATTTTACTCTACAGGTTAGATGGAGAGATAATCTTGCAATCACAAGAAAGGAAGCTCCATGTGCTCTAAGTTACTCATTGGGTCTTATATTACACGGAAAGCTCCCTTTAGAAGATTATGTAACAAAATGTTTAGTCTTTTTATTGTGTTTACCATAACTCACCACTGCATAGTATGCATTTGACAAAATTTATGTCAAAAAGACAGCTAAGCAAATTTTTTCCTTCTTCATAGCCACTGACTACGGACAATGTCTTTATGTTTCTTCTAAATACACTTGTTTCAGCCTTGTTAGACTAAGTCAAATCTTCAAAATTTTTAACCCTTATCAACACTTTCCTAACACTACATTCAATAGGAACATACAGGACTGTTAAGCAGTTTGGATGATGGTTTCTGCCAAAGACCTTTGATGTTCCCAGAATGGAAGGGAACAGCTTGGGTGCAGTTCGGTCAAAAGACCTGAAGTGAAGGCAAGCAGCTTACAGAAACGTTATGGAAAAGGGAGGTAGCGAATTTATTGCACATGGCTCTGCATCTTAGAGCATCATCTTAATTAACCTCAGAGGAAGAACATTCCTGGAATTAAGAGTTAAGCATTTAATTTCATGTGAGAGGAGCGCAAGAGCCACAGTACTACTCAAAGATTTTATCCCATGTTACCACTGACAGCTGCCTTCAGGTTTCCTAATTTTCTTCAAGCAAAAGTTCTACATACTGCACATTAACCAGAGAAGTTTGGGGGTTCTTTCAAAACTTTTATAGTTCTCTAAGTGAAGCATTTACCTGCATCAACAGATTCACGTTTGCAGCTGCCAAAAGTCTCAAACAAAAACAAAGAAAAGCCTACAGAACAGACTATAGTTCATACTTGGAGTTATTAAAGGACTGAAGAGACATGGAAATGAATATACCTATCCTAAAATGAAGATGATGTTCAGGTGACATCAAGTATTCAACAGTCTGTCAGTTCCACATTCCACTTGTATATTGTAATCCTTATAATCTTATCTACAGTAATTGCACTTTGAATTTGAGACACATTTCCCTTTTATTAGATATAATAAAAGTCAAACAGACTGAAATCATGTGATAATTAGAAAGAACAGCTGCCACCACCACTGAGATGAACAACCATTGCCATTCTGTGCACAGCAAGGGTGAGTTTGGCGCACGTTACTAATGTAGGCAGGATATTTTTTTCTTTTCTTATTGCAGTTTTGTGATGTAACTCTGCGATGTACAACCCAGTCACAACATCAGACTGCCTGGTAAAGGCAAGCATAGCATACAGTGATAAAAGCTTTGTGATAAACTCCTCTGTGTCAGGAAGGCACAGATACAGCTTTCCTCCATGAAGACCATGTATGTTCTCAGAGACAGAAAGCAACAATTACAGAAACAAGCAACAATTGAGCAAAAAATCAATCCCTCCTGGTCAAGGAGAGTTATGGCACCTCCCCGATGATAGGAGCTGTCAGGCACAGAAGTCTAATGGCCTAATGATTAAAACAGCGTTGAGGGGCTAGCATCATGAAAATAATGAACTGTCACATCAGCAAAAGAAAAGTTGCTTTTCTTCACCAGAAAAGCCGGACATGCAGAATGTAAATCCAGTATGCCTCTGCTAGCTAGAAATTCCGTTATGTAAGGAAAATTTACCAGCAGTTCTATCATCTGAACAACGCTCCATGAAACAGCTAGGAGACTGCGTCCTTCTTTTGTGTTTGCTTCGCTTCGTGGGGAATTGTTTGCTCGTAACTTTTTTCTAAATCAAAGCGTACAAGCTGAAATCAAAGTGCACAAGACTGAAGTGACTGCATTTTGCAGAGATGTATGTACCCGTACCATCAACAAAATAACCTCAATCTATTCAGAAATAAATGCACAGATCTAGTTCCTACATAAAAAATTAAACATGGAGTGGAAAACAGCCATGCAGGATCACTCTGATCCAGATTCAGGAACCTACTTAACGTGGAGGCTACACTGGTACCTTCAAGGTATCTGCAAAGCATTACACTCATTCTAGATGAAAAGACCTCACAGAATAGCTAAAGTGTTGGAATTGACTTTTGAGAAATACAAATGCAGAGGCCACACCAGTCAGATGTTGGCTTCTAGCCACAGAAACAGACAAAAATTTTGCCAAAGCTTCAGGACGCATCTAGGACATTTCTTATCACTGTTTTCTTGTTATAGAACTATATTAAGCAGTGTTTTATATGGCTAGATGGGCTTTTGTTTTACTTTTCCCCCTATGTATGAGCAATATTGGAATGACTGACATTTAAGAAGCTTTTAATTATCTTAAACAAAAATACTCCAGTGTATTCTCTCAGTGGTCAGATAAACTGACACTACAGAGCCTTACAACCTACAGAGGAGGCTTTTGCATTGCACAGAACATGTGTCCGGAGAAGCAGGTGGAAGAACTGAGAATATGGGACAAGGACCACTGTAGATGACACATCAAGTCCTGTCATACACTTCAGAAGGGGGAGAAAGATAGCCTGTTACAAACTGCAGGATGTTGGAAAGAAAGCCTAGCATTTCTGTGCTGCAGATTTTACCTGGTTTCAGTCATGGGCTAGAACTATAGGATCAGGCCCCTATAAGCTATAGAGTTACACTAGCAATAACACATTAAATGTCGTGCCTTTTTTTTTGTTTGTGTTTTTTTTTTTTTTCTTTGACACATAAACTTGGCTTTGGAGAAACCGTTAAGTACTCTGCAGAAACAATAATGATTTGTGCCTTTCAAGAGGGCAGAAACACGGTGGAGTCAAAAATAGCATGGGATGCAGTTAAAAACCCTTAGCTTTTCTACGGAAAGTACTGGAAAGAAGTTAAAATAATTTTGCTAAGAACTACAAGAGCTAAGAAACACAAGACATTACTTATAAGGAGATATTATTGTGATAACTTCATAACTACTACTGATAATGCAGTAACTTAATTGGCTTGTGTAAATTGTTTTACGCAATTAAACTCTTTGCACTTCAGTTATTTCCTCCACTTGTCAATTACTTCTACTCACTTTGCATCAAAAAAAGGTACACTTTCCCTTCCTTTAGTGAGATTGTTACTGAATTTAAACTGCAGGAACCCTACCTGTGTTTTCTCTTTTGGTTAAAAAACAAAACTTTTTTTCCCCCCCAGAAGGTCATATCTTCCAAGGCAAAAAGCACAATATGTCCTCAAAAGTGCGCATACCAGGATTTGCATACATACAACTTCCTGGTATCCACACACATGTATGAGCATGATAAAATTAGAAGGGAAGATTATCAGTGACTTATTACTGTTTTTTTGATTTGACTAGTACTTTTGTATTTGTCACCTTGTTAACTTAAAATAAATGTACTCCCATTAAAATAATATTCAAGTTTAATATTTAAAATATTTTAACTTACCTCACTTTTTTCTTTGCAAGTGGAAGAATGAGTCACCCTACCTGGATTTTCTTTCATTTGCCACTTTACTCTGCCATACGCAAATAAAAGATAAAGCTAAGTTTTCATTAAAAAAAAAAAATGTTGTGCAAAGGGAGTGCACTCATCTGAGCAAACGTATGCTTATAATTCTTAGTATTTTATTATGTTTGACATGGCCTTGACAATTATTCCCTTCATTATTATGAAGATGATATCTGTCCATCTGTTGTGAACCTCAGCTTCCAAATTAAGAGTAAGTGCAAAAGTAACCTCTAAGAAATTCAAATTTGTAATCAAACATTGATATGTAATCAATGTTTGTAATCAGACATTGAAAAAAACAAGTGAAGACCAATTAATTAGAAAAACAGAAAGCAAGCATCAAATAAGCACACAGGTACTCAAAATCCAAAATGGAAAAAAAATAGAAAGAACTATTTGGAAAGGAAGGTCTTGTGTGAAATACCTCCCCAGGAACACATCAAAGCAGGATATGCCAAATGACATGTTTTATCTGTTAATTTACTGAAAGAGTTCAGACAATGCACCATTATTCATACATTCGTTTTTTTACGATCTGTTACTACGATGGCAGATAGATATGGGATAAAAGAGATTAGGATCTCTCCCCTTTCACCCACCCACAGGAAGCTCATACAACATCTGCCCCTACTGTCACAAAATACCTACAACGTGATCAATCAGCCAGCTTGGCCGAGAACTACATCCATCCATGTGCCTGTAGTGTCCTGGTTGTTTCTCTCCCAAGCTAAGTAGCCTTCAAATGCTAACCACAGGAAGGAAACACAGATTCGACAGAAACCTGTGCCAGTCATTTAGCAGACAAAATACTTACTGAAGTCATGAAAAAAACAATACCATTGCAGAATATCAAACAATGAACTACTTTAAGTGCTGTTTTTCATAGAAAATTGAGAACTTGACCATTAAAGGCCATTAAAGTATTGTATGGTAGTTTTGTTTGAACAGAGATGCTGTACCTTGCGTCTTGACCTGAATTACAAATCATGTAACGTTGTTTACCCAATTTTTCTCTGTAAAATTAGATACTCATTCCTCTAACATTGCCAGTAGTATTTTCCCAAATGTCAAAACCTTCAACTTAGAGAGAGCGATATTAAACATTCCACATTTCTGGACCATTGTATGTCTGGGGCCCAGATATTGAATGCAGATAGAGGATGGGGGGACTCCAAAGCTTTCAAGCATGAAATGCTTTACTAGCACTGCAAATAAAATCAGAAGCCAATACCTTAAGAGATGCATTTTCATAAATATATTGACATGCAGGTGTCATGTTTTTGCAAAAGCTGAGCAATACCTTTGTTCCATCCCCCACACCTTCCTTCAGCTACTGCATAAGTTTAAGTAAAAGTAAACTTACTTGCAAATGTCATCTTCTGGGTCCTCAAGCCCAAATCTTTCATCAAAAGTAAGCTGTATCCATACGTTTTCATCTACTGCTACTAATCTCCACACTAGTACAGTGTTGCGCGGGTATGTATGTGGAAACTTGGGGCTGTGAATACTTCCATTAGTAGTCACAGTAATTATCTTCTCATGCTGAGGATCCTGCACTCCTACAGTAAAGAGAGAAAACATGCATCAATATTGCATTTCTTCTCCTTTTCCTAAAGTGTCTCTATAACATGCACAGAAAAAGGCCTTTTGTTTTGTTTTCTTCTTCAAAGGAATTCCTGCATGGAAAAATACATATAGTAACAACAGACAGAGATAAATAATATTTTGCCGGCAAAAAGTTATTCAAGCCCAAGCCTCAGCTGATGTTCAGAAAGCAGAACACTAGTTCAAGTGGAGGTAAGAGAAATGTGGCTGTATAGTTCCTTAGACTCCAACACTTGAACCCAAGACTGGAGTCCTACAGAAGCCCAGCAACCCAAGGGACTACAGCACACAGGCTGCCAATGGCTTCAGGCATTTGTTACTGGAAACTGCAGAGATCACATAAGGTACAGGGAGAGATCTGCTCACACCTCACACCTACCACAGAAGGACTGGTTTCAATTTGTCTCTAGTTAGTGGAGACTCTTATATTTGTTGGGTCTGGTGATAAGGATTTTGATGGCTGCCTCCCTGCTGAGGGCTGTATCAGAACAGTTATCTTGATACAGGAACAAAGCTGGGACATGCTATGAGAAAGTCACCAAGTATACGAAATTACACATTTACTGACAAGCCCCAATAGAGGGCATTCCGCAAAATTCTTCAGCATTGTTAAGACTACAAAACACATGTAGAATTAAATGCCTTATGTGGCAGCAAATAAATTCAAAAGAAATAAGCCAACTACTTTTGATTTTAAAGCACACAGGAACAATGAAACTGCTTTAAAAAAAAATAAATCTCTTCAAGTGATGAATTCACAACTGCGAGTAATTACCAAAAGGAAAGGACTCCTTTGGTGTGCAGTAGCAGGGACTGTCAGGGACACACAACAGCTCTCTTCACAATACCTCAAACAACCTCATTCCCAAGTGCCCAACATTCCCAGGAACTCATACTCAGCAGCTGGAATCAGCTTATGGGGGGGGTTTAGCTGCAAACAGCAGGCATTGACCTAATCTGCATACCTTTCAACATCATGACATGCAATTACAAGATCCCTAATTGACAAAATTTAATGCCATAAGCACATCAAAGCATAAAAAAAAGCTATAACACAAAGCTTCTACTGTATTTAACTTTTTCTTAAAATGTGGATACAGGCAGGTTTGACATTGCAGGCAGTAAATCATAGGAATCATCAGTTACCTAATTAATTTTAGTAACTAAATATGCTTGCAGTTTTATACTGGAAAGTAATTCACATAATTCTCTTTTTGACAATTCATTTTATTCTGCAGTTAGTTACTTCATTGCTGTTTGTTTTATAAGCAGCATTATGATGAAGATACATTTCGAGCTATGTAAGATGTCTATGCTTCAGTCTACAATGAAAACATACACTGCAATTGTTCCTTATTATAGCTACATGTGAAGGCTGACAACTAAATGAATATATTGCAAGAAAAGAAGGCCACAGAAACAGCATTGCAATTTTAAAAGAATTAATCTATACTTAAATGTAATTTAAAGTCTGACAGACTTTTGCCTTCTATTCTGATGGACTCATGCTTTCTACTTGTGGTATGAAAATGGAAATTTTTCTTTTAAGTGGAATTGCTGCTTACATAAACTTGATGGAGTGTGGTTTTGCCAGTATCCACACGCAGTTACACAGAACTGACAGTACAGTCTTGTGTACACATAAGGGAGGACAGCATGCAGTAATAAGAGAAAAGCACAAAGAAAGGAGGCATGAGAGACAAGGTTCCTAATTTAGACACTTCCCTGGGTTTTTGTTAGCTGAGTCACAAGCATTTTTTCTCCAACGTATAGCATGTCAGCTGAGATCTCCACATTAAACACAGCAGCCAACAATAATAAGTGACTTTCCCAGTGACCGGTACACCAGAGTGTTATTTCCAAAGTATGCAGAGGAACACCATTTCACTGATGACACTATATTCAGTGGTTCTTTTTGTCTTTAAAAGCACACATGGGATTACAAATCACATTATATCTCACAACATGGTGTTTCCTTTTCCACCATCAATACAATGATAACCACAGCACTGCAAGTAGTCCAGGCATATCAAATGAGAAGTCACTAAAAAGGGCAAAAGAACAAAAAGGCATATTGCAATTTAGTGAACAGGACGTGCCTTCATTTGTGAAGGAAAAATGTCTTTTACATACAACGTTGTTCCACAAAAACATCACATTCTCATACACATCACTTGCTCCATTTCAAATATTTGCTCTTGCACAGTGGAATTTCTTCTCTTACAAAAGAATTATTTTGTATGACTACAAAGGCAAGTAATTGCTGTCACTGGAGATTTAAGCTTGCTATTTGTCTTCAGATAAGCTGCAATATTCCTTTTTATCCATTCTACGTAAACAAATTGTACCACCATACCATAAAAAGCTAGACTTCTCCTGAGTTCATGCATGTTCTGAAAATTTCTTTTGAGTAAATTGTGTAAAGAGCACAGCCACCTGAACTCGGCTAAGTTGACACTATAGTGCCTATTTTTGTGTGTGTGCGTGTGTGGAATGGCTTTACAATTACTGCCTTTATTTTTAGGGATAAATCAATCCACCTTACACTTAAAAAGGAATAACAAATTCAGCCAGATTTACAGCAATCGGCTGTGTAACTCCAAAGATATATACATCAGTCCCTGTTGCCATGACCTGTCTGCCTTTCTATTTAGCAACCCCCACCCACAAAAAGAAATATATATATATATATAATTGCACAGACAGCACTGATCAACTCAAAAGCATCTGTCTGGGTGAGCCTAAGGCAGGAGAGGCACCATCCCAGCTTGGGTGCAGCACTATAACATGACGGAAACCAGACAGACAGGGGCTTCAGTGAGAAGCTTCTTCGAGCGATGGGCAACAGAGATCACCTGCAGCAAAAGGTTCTGGAAACGGGGCACACCGGATGGGGAACAAACCCCTAAACCAGCCCTGGGATATGACACGGTTGGACTTATTAGGGAAGGACAGCACACACTTCACAGAGCCTGAAGCTGAAGAATGAGTCGCTGCAGTTGTCTTTGATGTGGTGCAAGATGCTATCACCAGATTTATATATCTATCAATGTAGAGAGCCTGTCCCTGAAAATTACAAGATTCCAGGCATTCTGAATGCACGGCTGTGCATTACCCTTTCACTGCAATGGTAACAGATGAAAACCCACGGTATCACCAAGCAGATCAGCAGATGCCACTGTAAACTGAAATTAAACCCACCGACAAGACAAGCTCATTCCTGCCTACTTCAAAGTAGGCCTCTTTCCCCATGGGCACAATACATTTCACAAAGATCAGCGCTGACACTTCTTAAATATAGCAAATACCTCTTCTCAGTACGTTATAATCACTACATCTTAGCGAGGGTCACAGGTAAAACTTGGACAAACTGAGTACAGCTCTGGAGAGTGAAGAGGAGCACCAAGGAAGGATCAGAGAAACAGCCTCGGCCCTGGGTGCCGCCACACTGAGGGCAGGTTTGCTGCCGAGGTACTCGGTAATGGTAATAGCAATTTCCAAAGCTTTCTGCCAAACCTCCACTAATTTCAGAAAGCAACTTTTCTGTAAATAGGACAAGATCAGAGTCCTGCTAACCATGGATTATCAATAGATATTTCACTGATTTTATTCAGTAGCCCTTAATTAAGAATAGCAGTTTTTAGGCCTTCAGAAACCACCTTAGACCATATATGGCTATCAATGCTTGAAAAACAATGTAAAACTCTAACAAAGAAAATTCTCAACTCTAAATATTTATGGATTAAGATTAGAACTTTTTCTGCTATACAGTGATGTTGTGGTATGTGAGAGTCCTCTGCCTTAAAATTCAGTAACAAAAGATGACAGTAACTATTTGTTCATTACCACAGAACTACAAAAAGGATGCATTTTTTATTATTTGAAAGGATTTCCTGCAACAATCCCATAACTTTTTTTTTTTTAAACAACACATTATGTACAGAAACAGACTTTGTAGAAGAAATCCTTTGAAATGTAACATAACATGCTCTTTTTTCCTTTTTACCAAACTTTGAAAAAGCAGCAAGCCTACTTTCAAAAGTAATAAGTAAATGAATACAGGAATACCTCTCCTCTTTCTATCCTCTGTCTCTGGTTCAGTTGCCTCCAGGCATTTCATAGCTATTATCTGAATGCAGCAGTCGAAATGAAATTTAACTCTTTTGCCAGGTACAAAGGAAAAACTGGAAAATGATCTGTTACTGGCAGAAAATTGAAGACAAATATCTCAGCTCAATATTGTTCAATGTGTAAGATAGGTATCAGGGTAAAACCACCCAAAATCATAAGGGTGTTTCTATGAAAGGAGCTGTGGAGACCTCCAGTCCAAGCTCCTGGCTGGGTTACAACTCCTGCTCGCACCACAGCAGGTCACTCAACTGAGGGTTAGCATTTTTTAGCCAACACCCAAAAACTTCCATGGATGGAAACTCCACAGTTCCTTTGGATAACCTGCTCCAGTGCCATACTATACCACACTTACTTCCAGGGTAAGATGCTTTCCTGATGTCCAATCTGAACCTCTCAACTTGCAATTTTGAGTTTTTTTTCTCTTGGAGGAGCAAGTTGTTTTGTTTTTCTGCTCACTGTGGCCCACAAGAAGAATTTAACTTGGTCATGGCTTGTAACCGCTCTTCAGGCAACTGTAGGCCTGCTATCAGACTGCCACTACGCCTTTTCTTCCCCACCTAAACAAGCCCAGCTTCTTCACCCTCCTCCACTCACTGCCAGCTGCCATTAGTCCTGAGCCTCAGAGCCTGACAGCCCAGCCGGTTTTCAGGCTACCCAGCAAGCAGTCAGCTCTCCCAAACCAGCATGCCTCAAGTACCACAAGAAATGCTTTTGAAGCACATAGGGTTTGTTTTCATTATCACCTTTTCAAGTAGCGAGCAAAGAAAACTTCACACAGGCTTGTTGTATCTCCTAAGATAGCTTTCTTAAGTAGTATGGTTTGTGGCTTCTCTGGGTTAAATCTCCAAGACATATCAAGCCTTTGGTGGAGTTTCCATTCGGAGTTGTTTCGATGCTTTGATATAGCACCTATTTGAAATGCTGATGTGATTCTTCAGCTATTACTAAAAAGTAACCACAGAGAGAAGTGTACAAACCAGTAACACAATATACACGTATGAGCTGTCAACTGTCACTTGATAAATTCACCTTCTGACTAGAAATCTGCTAATTTAAACAAGTACTTGCCACTGAAATTAAGCAAATTTAACAAACTTATAAAGTTTTATATAGATGTAAAGTAACAAATTGGAAACATAGGGAAAATATTACACCTTGTTCAGATTACTCCTCCCTCTGACACATACTTACACATGTGAAAAGGCATGTAAAAAAATTCAGCTCACACAACTCTAGATGAACATATACAGAATTGTATTTGTTTTTACTATCATTTTTAAATCCTACAATTTATCCTATTTCTTTTTTCCTTCAGTTATCATTTTGAATTCAGACTTTTACTGTTACCTGAGGCACTGAATAACATATGATTTATCTGCTGGCTAGTCTTTCTCCTTCAGCTAAGCAAAGGACATTATGTGAAGGGGTACGCACAGACAAGATGAGCAGAGAAGAGCAGCAGAACTGATCTTCAGGAAGCCAGGGTTTTGGAAGCTGGCCAATGAAGGAAGGACAAAAGGAAGGGTAAGAAAGCGCGGCGGGCAGACATCACTGGAGAGCTGAGCATGGAAATGTAGTAACAGATGTAGTGAAGTTTCCAAACAGCTGCATGACTTAATGTCTTGCAGAAGATAACCATGACTAGTCATACACTAACAAATCTTCTTTGATTCCAAATTGCATCAAGAAACAAAAATGAGTTTATACTTTATTTTACAAGTTTATAACCTTCAAGTATTCTGCCAGCCCTCTGCCTAGTGCTCTGGCTTCTGCGCAAAGATGAGGATGGCAATTAAACAGTTTTTTGTGTGTGTTTTTTTGTTTGGTTGGTTGCTTTTTGGTTGTTTTCTTCATCCTGTGCATGGCAAATCTTTTCAAAAATAAAAGAAACCTTTATTAAGATCTTTTTTCAGACCAATCTCTTTTGGAATGCAATCTTGGTTCTGAAATTCACAATACCTTTTAAAACTAGATAAATACTGTATTTTAGCCAAGATAAAGAATTCCTTTTGCTGAATGTCAGATGAGGTAACTTTCTGGTGTTATCACATGCTCTAAGATCTAATTACTCTGGAGTGTTTCAATAAGCACTTTATTCCAACGTCCACAGGTAAAGTCTTGGCTTCACTGGAATCAATATTCAAGCTGGCTTGAATATGAAAGGCATTCCATCTCTATTAAATACCTAATGCTGTTGGAATAGTTACTTTATAATAGACTGATAATAATATCATCTGCTTTTTTCAGTCATGGGCCAACAGTTATCCTGGAATAAATATGAATATGCAAAAGACCAACAATCCTCTAACAAACAGGATTCCAGTCAAGGACTGCACCCTAGTGCCATCCTCTTCCATTAAACTACAGAGCTGCTACCTTGAGTGACCCAAATCTTCTCAGACAGATAAAGCTGCAATTAAGGACAGAAAATTTTGCACTCTTTCCTTTACCCAAAACCCTTTAGATAGTTAGTGAATTAAACCAGAATCATGACTTGTGCTGGAGATGGAAATGAAGAGGAAAGTATTTCCAACACGAAGTTTTGTGAGGACTACACTACAGCTAATTCCAGGAAGAACACAAATATTCTTGAGTGCACTGCTATTCCAAAATGCACACTACAACTGTCCAACCTAAGATCTAAAAAGATATTGATAATTGTAAGAACGTACATATTTAAAAGACTACAGACCGGGTATAAAAGAGTCCACTTGACAAATGCAGATGGAATAAAACACTAAGAAGTGACTGATTCCACATCTGTACTTTTTAAGCAAAAAGAAAGCATATTAGACTATCAATAGAAGCACAAACTTCAGCAATATCTTTATGCTGTTTCTTCTGAAGATTATTCCATTAGTCTATATGGTTTAGATAACAGCTAGGCATGTAACTCATCTATATGTCATTACTGTATTAGATTCAGTAGAAGAATTATTCAAAGTTCATCAGTCAAGGTGAAGGAGATGGAAATAAAAGTACTTCTTGTATGCACAGCAAACGAACGGTTGTTTATATCCTTATTTTTCTTTTCTTTTAATGCTTTGCAATTCATTTGTATTGTTGTGATGACAAAAAAAGCCATAATAATCTGTAACTACTTTTTTTTTTTTTTTTTTTTTTTTTAATTCCTAGAGGAGGAGGGGGGTGAGAAGGGGAGGGAAAAGAGAAAAAAAAGGGAAAAGAGGAAAAAACACCATTCTGAGTGAGTCACTCCCCTTATCCTCTCAAGGACTAGCAGATAGTAAACAGCTTCATGATCAATAGTGTCAAGGGCAGACAGCAGATACAATCAACCTAAATACCTGACCTTCATCCATCAACAGTGTGAGGTCATCACCACTTCCTCATCTTCCCACAACAAAACCTCTTCCACTTCCTGAATTTCTTATAATAAAACCTTTCTTAACATTCTTCTTTTCTTCTATATTCCAGAGAATCAACACGCTATGTAATATTTTAGATGTTTTCAAAATCAGTTTCACAATTTTCTCTTTCACTGAGAAATAGGGAAGTTTTACATATTCTGCACTTCAGACCCTCTATATAAAATGACATGAACAGATGCTGAAAGCTGTCTGACAAAGTTGAAACAAAGCCTAACAGTATACATTTTCCAGGTATCTTAGGAAAATCGAAACAGCAAGACGTTAAGTATTATTTAATAATAAGCAGGTAAAATTAGTAGTCTCTGATGATAATGAAGCTCAGAAAGGGAGGAACTTGTGAAAGCTACATACCCAAGTGTTAACAAACACTAACAGTCTGGGACAAGGGGAACTGCGAGTCTCCTTGAAAAAGTACAACTTACTATACATGGAAAAAGTTGTCAATAATAGAGAAATGCTGTAAGGGTTAATGCTGAAAGAGAGCAGAAAGCAAGAACAAACAGTAAACCAGAAAAGAGTTGTCCACCTGGACATACCTACACCTACTAAGAAATAACAAAGTTATTTATTTACTCCAAAGGAAAAAAAAAATCTTAAATGTTTGGGAAATTTGTGTAGAAAGGCTAGTGAATATTTTCGAATATGTAATCTTTCCAATTGTTCTGCTACTCAAAACAGTTACCTTTTTCAAAGCTTGACTAAATCAGTTTCCTGTAGGAAAAAAAAAAAAAAAAGGCAAACTAAATTCTTAATTAAACACAAAGAAAACAACAAAAATGACTACTCAAATAGTATCTATGGCAACAACAGAGACTCAAGTGAATGTGAACAACATCGCATATAAATGCTCAAACCCGACATTTTGAATTTGTTTTCGATTTTATTAAGACAGAACTTAAAAACTACACCCAAAATTAGCTTTGTTAGTACTGGAGACCACACACATGCACACACGGTATCAGTCTGTCTTGAAAAACTGTACAGTCTGAGCAAGGTAGAAACAAACAAGGGAACAAGCAGCATTACCCCAGATTGCTAAATTGTGCATGACACAGGAGAGGTTACAAGTCCAAAAAGATAACTTCAACAAAACCACAAAATGAATCTGGATCTCTTTTAATCTCAGTTAGAAGCATTAGTTTCAATGCCAGCTCTTAAACCCTTGTATCTCATTTTCTAGTACTAGATATGGCTGCCAGTATGCTTTTAAATTCATGTGATTCATGTCCTTTACAAAAAATTCCTCAATCTGACCCAGTTGAATCTTGATCTCAAGTCAGACTTTGTTGAAAAGCAAGGCTTAATTTTATTATGCCCCTTTTCTTTATGGTTCCTTCAGTTTATATTGTGCAGCACTTGTTAAGAGTAGATACTAGTAAACATTTGGGAAAAAGATTATCCATGGTCCATGTGGAATTCAGCCTGAATAAATAGACTCCATGGATATGGTATGTGTTAACTAGCTACATCTCATTTTAGGTTTTATTCAGAGTGAAAAAATATATAAACCTGTCTTTAACAGGTTTCAGGAGGTTAAAAAATAAAATAAAAATAGTACCCTAATATTCAGAAATACCAGTCCTGAAATGTGTTGCTTTGCTTTTTCCATTATTTTGGTATTTGTGTGGATTTTGCTTTTAATTCTCCCACAGTACAGCACTATAATGATAGTGATTCAAGTATTTATAAAGATCACCAATCATATTTCAATTTCTGAAAATAAACTGTTCTTCAAAAAACAGTTCTGAGAAATACTACTGCTCAACTATTGGAAAATATAACTCTCATGGACGGTAAACATTTTTAGTCAGAAAATTACAGTGATGAAATTCTGTAAGAGGAGACAAAAGAAAACCAAAGATCTAAGGGTTTTTTGTACACTGCAATTGAAATGTGACTACAGCACATCTAGAGCTAGTTCTAACTACATAGCAAGACTAACCAACTATAAGTGAATCCAATGTGACATTCAGTTCGCTGTTAAAAATGCAGAGGGTCCTAAGCAAACTTACCAAGTTTGTGCCAAAATTTTTGTACAGAAATAACATTGCTACTGGAAACTCTACAAGCCAGATTAAAGCTGCCCAAGGCTTGCACTGTATGTACAGAAAACATACCTCGGGCATATCCCTATGTCAGAAAGGCAAGAGAAACAAAGAAAGTACTATAACAAATTTATTTGGGATCTATTTAGGTTATTTTCGGAACTGGACTACACCGTAGTCTCAACCACAGAAATACAAACCATTACATCTTTAATATCTATTAAAGTAAAAAAGATTTTAGCTGTTACTAACCTGCTAAAACAAAATTTTTGGAAGACCATAATGCCTTCATCTCATTACAATTTGATTCCTACGAGACAATTTGGAAGAAAGTAGTTATGCAATATAAATACCATCTACAGGAATGTCTATAATGCAACTGTTACTGAACTGGAAGAAATTTAAGCAGAAAGAACTCAGCTTCAGTGAGCACGACCATAAAGGTGTCCGCGAGCAGCCACAAAGACCATTATCTCATGGCACAGGTAAAGCAGTAGACTATTTTAAGCAAAACCACTTCCAAATGACCCTTTTGCTAATCTAGTATAGCAGGTGTTCTCGAGGAGGACTAACAGCAGGGTGCCGAGGACCATCACAGTTGCAACTTATTTCCCTAAGAAGATTATACGCACTGCTGTATGGAAATCATCGGTATACTAAGTCAGGCTTTAGTCCCCGGAGTGACCATAGTTCAACATATTTCACATTTAACTTCTTTATTTATTGACATACAATTTGTTATTTCCCATTTCACACAAGAAACTCAAACTTTTATCAATGGATCATCTAACATTACTCTCTGCCTACCTTTAATATCCGAAATCTTCCAGAATACTTACATGGGATAATCTGAAAAAGTTGCACAATTGTAAAAATGAAAAGTGCGACTTGGAACTCTCAAGTCACTCCAATATCCCTAGTTCAGGATAACTTTCCAATTTTTCAGCCTCTTTAAAATTACACAAGGGAACTATTTTGTTCGCAGTAAGGGACTTGGCAATGCTGTACAGAGATCGCTTCTTTTAACGTAATTTGATCGTTCACAGCATCATATCAAAAGCTACTGTTAAGTTTGAAACCCAGTGCAATCTCCAGGGATGCCACTTTCCACAAGAGTCTTTCAGCTTCAGTACTGCTCAGAATCATGTCTAAGCAACCTATGGATATTCAGTCAGATGTGTCACTTTACCTTTTTTCTTATCATGATGCTAAAGCATTATACCAGTTTTCAGCTTTCTTTAACTTCTTTGGAAAATGCACATGGGTATGGTGGGGATGAGGGCTGGGGAAATCAAGGTTTAAAATGCATTTTACCTAATTCCCCTGCAATTCTACAGAACAAGCAAAGGGTATAAAATGAAAACAGACCCCTTGTCTTAGTGGTGTGGCTTCATGACTCGCTTGAGTGGCCTAAGGGAACATGTCTACCGATAAATAAGAGATGCTTCTCTGACGACTTACACTATGTCAGCTGTGTATTAAGTCAAGATATTTGATGAAAACCATTTCACAGTCCCATCACATGCTTTTCAGATTGGGTTTTGGATGCCTGGTATGGTTGAGTCAATATCCTTGCTTGAACTCCTTGAGGTTGAAGGTGGAACTATTAATTTCACAGGCATAGAGCTGCATTTGCTAACTGTAGTTTTAACAAGCTGAATTCAAAGTTCACATCATATTGCATGCATCTCAAGCTAAGGAGGAAATTAAATCCCAGGACTCTATTTGTTAAAACAAGTAAAAGTGATTTTGCCTACTCACACTTGGAATCACTGTAAAGTGACTTAAGTTTCAAACCCCATGCTGTAATTATAAGAGAACTATGTACTTTAAGATAGAAGAAAGCTGTTATAATTTCAATGGATTGAAATTGTGCCTTATAGAAAGGC
Source organism: Anser cygnoides (assembly GCF_040182565.1). Lineage (NCBI taxonomy): Eukaryota > Metazoa > Chordata > Aves > Anseriformes > Anatidae > Anser > Anser cygnoides. The sequence goes on from NC_089876.1 coordinate 49,179,767, forward strand.
ACTGCATTTTTCCAGTGCATAGCAGCAGGTTGCCATGCAGAAGAGAACAGCTTTTATAAATAACATCTTGATGCACATTTCATTTATAACGTTATGCCTAAGAATTCTAATGTGTTCCCAACACAAGGTATTTATCAACGATGCCAGCAGATGAAGCTGGTGATTCAATTGCAAAACAAGATAGGAACATCAGGCCCTCAAGCTTATGCTCTCACGTAAATTAGAACAAACAAAACAATACATACAGAGTCTAACCCAGCACCAAAATTAATGGGCTGTTTGAATCACTTGGTGATAAACAGTCTACAATAGCTAAGCGTGCGGATCTGAAGCACACGTGGCTGAAGAAAAAATATATTTCATATCTAAAAAGTTCACCTCTGCAGAATTTCAGCAATACCGACATCTACAAGCTTTGATGTTCTATAATTTTGCTTACTTAGCCTACCATAGAACTGCATAAAGAATTATATATACACACAATGTTTAAGATGAATCTGAAATTTGTTAATTCAACGTTTATTGAAATTTCCAGCCAAGTCAATCTTTTCTCCTTATTCCTAAAACACATTAACTGAAGTCTATTTTATGAAAATCTTGCACAATAAAGAGTCCAAAGTGCTATAGCAGCTGTTTGAAACTGAAGGCTTTAAGCTAAGATTTTAATATGCCATAGGTAAAGTATTATCTGCACATCAAAGCCTCACTGCTGTAAAGAAATATGAAGTGCTGGATGCCAAATGTTGACTGTCTCCACTCTGAAGCTGAATGAGAGCAAAGATTCCTGAATGGAAAAAAAAAATCAACTGAGAACCTGGCTTTTAAAAAATAATATATAGATTACTAACACTTTAGAAGTATTTCAAACAACTAAGTACGGTGAAGAGTTGGTCTGCTGCAAAAGCAGAAAAGTTAAACAATGCTCTTCATAAACCTGTCTTGATAACTGGAGATTTTACTGTTTGAAGGCTCCTGCCTCGTTGACCTGGCTTCAGGGAAGTGATTTGATTTGCCTCTTGCTGGTTGCAATTTAAGTTAGCACAACTCACTCGCACAGTGACAGAATGATGCAGTTAGCTTCTGACAACTCTCTGTGAGAAGAGTATTTTAAAACATTGGCACTACATGTAATTTTCCTGAAGATGATCACTAAACAAACAAACAAAACCCAACCAAACAAAACAAAAATTCAAGCAAGGTTCAGAGGCAATTATTAAATCTAGAACTGTCTTTCGTTCACCTCACTTAGGTGTAGGTCTTCAGCAAGCCTAAGGGCATAAGAAGGCGAAGAGCAGAAAGAGGAGGAGGATTGGTATGTTCTGGTATTACCTATTTACATAAGACTAAATGCGTCTACACACTGTACACTCTTTCTGGCTCAGGTGCTGCTATTTATCCTGCCACTGTGGTCCTTGTCTGTGGCCAGGGTAGTGCAACTGATGTACTGCAAAGTCCGTCTCAACATGATCAACCCTGTTATCCAGCACATTACCAGCTATGTACTACTACTACCTGTTACATGCTTAACGACTAAGCTCAAACAAAAGAAACAAGACAAACCACGGAAAACACCAACTTATCAATGTCATTTTTGAGAGTATAATACTCAACGCTCTGGTCTCTCAGTAAGGCCCTGCATGCCTAAACAAGTGTTCAGACGACGAAGTCAGCTACTGAAAAAAGTATAAGCTCCAATATATATTCAAATATTATACAAGTATTACACTGCACAAGTCCCATATTACTGAAATGATTCTTTTCACTATGTCATAGACCCTTTGCACTGAGAAAAGTTTCAAATGAGCCTTTGAGTTGAGACATCATTGTTAAAAGAAGAAAATCTGAAACATAACAGATGAAAATAAATCTTGCTTTAAAACAGGACTTCTTTTAACCCTACTGAATACAGACTTGCTAACAGAAACGCTTTCCTTCATATGTTACTAACTTTAAGACTCTGGTTTCAACTCTCATTTCCACCAAAACCTTATTTCAGGGAGAACCTGAACTATCTACCTGTTAAAGATAATTAGACTAACTATGGACTGCATCCTGCAGTAATATACACATGTAGATTGGAAGAACTTATTTATTTACAGATTTCAATAACAATTTAAAGTGGGAAAAAATCCCTATATACAGAACTTTCACCTAAATTATTTAAACATTCTTGAATGAAGAACATGAGGCATACCAAGTTGACTGCTGCAAAGAGAAACCATGTGCATTTATATATGGGAATTGACTGAAAAATGATGAAAAATACTTAGGCTCTTCAATCAATTAATATCTGTTGCATTCAGCAGAAGTAGCTCTGTGATCTGTAAAGTCTTCTCAGGTTTTATTCTATGACCAACCAAGAAAACATTTCTAGGAATAGGATCTCATCCTAATCTTTTCCATGTTTATGGCCTGACTAATTATTGCTAAGTGCTCTTCTGGGAGTAATATCAAATCTACTTGTAAGATCCAGGGAGTTCACAGCACAAATGAGAAAGTAATTAAGAAGAACACCAGCACCACATTATCATCTCATTCTGAAACTGGCCAGATCTGATGAAGCAGCCTGATCTGACCAGGGTCTGGGCTAGCACTCTGGCTAGCGTTTTGGTCAGTATCTTTCTTTTCATACCATGGTATAAAGAAATTTCTTTAAACTTGCTGGTCAAAACAGTAAGCAGGACGTGCAGTTTACAGTGGTGTTGGCTCTCAAGCAAAGAGCAAATCAGCTCTTCTGGTGCACCGTTTTCCTCAGCCACATCCTGACTACCTACTGTATTAAGAGGATGCTACTTAACTGGGAGATAACAGATAGAGGAACAAAGGTATATTAGGACATTTCAGACATTTAGCGTATTGATAGGATTTCCTCTGGGAGACTTTCCACAAGGACTGAAAGTTTCCACAAGGGTCTGCATTTGCACTTTGTCCAGCGTTGCTTATTATCCTTACTACTTCTAGGGACTAATCTAGGAAAATATTAGGCAAAAGCCCAATTGAAACAAAGTAACCTTTGTAAAGTAAAAATAGTATAGATTAATAAAGGGGCTGGAAGCACAGCTCCTTTCTTTACTTTGGCAGCTTTTCACTTACAGCTCCCTCCAACCCCCAACAGTCGGAAAATCGGTTTTCATTCCGTTTGCTAGTACATCCTGCAGACGACAGTAAACCTGCTTTATCCATTTACAAAATCACTTGCTTTCCTTGCAATCGCTGATAAAATTCAAACTGGTAACAAAAACACTCGCTCACTCTCAGGCACGCACCATTCCCCCAGCCCCCTATGCCCTGCTATGGGACCAGAGCATCACTGGGGATGCAAAACTGGACACCCCCTCACAGCTCAGCCCCGAGTCTTTACTTGTTTCCAGAATCAAAGGCATTCAGTTCCAACCATTCGGATTTCCTACTCTTGTAACTCCCTCCCTGGTACTTCTCCTGGAAAATGATGTACACAAGCGTCGAGCCATATCAATACTTATCAGCACTTTCCAATTACATAGCCCAGGGACTTGTTAAATGCATCTTTTACAGCTTCAGTATTTACAGTTACTGTAAGAAGCGGAGAGAAAAACCTGCTTCCTTACTTCTGTTGTAAATTTCATTTTAATAATATTTATTCAAATTCTGGTTTTGAGCCAAAACAATTGTCTCTCCATGTTAAAAGGCAGAATGTCTCTAAACCTTCTATTCTAACTCCTGTGTAAATATAAATGAAAAAAAAAAAAAACTAATGACAAATACGTGCTATGTCTATCTACTCACAGAGATAAATCCTGAAAGCTGATGAGAGCCATCCCCTTTTGCAACACAGCACGTAATTACCTTTTCACCAGGCTCATATTACCAACCAGTCTGGGCTAGAAGACCGACCTTACATTGTTAACATAAATTCAGTTGTAATAATGGTGTAAGATTTCGTTGTCTTAAGTCAAATCACAATGTTAACCTAAAACTTTTAATGACCTCCAGATCTAAAGAACACACATTAAACTGCTCCTCTATGTGTATTAAACAGGTCAGCATTAAAGTCGAGATTTTACTATTATCTTACCATCAGAACACCAGAAATTCAACATGTTTTTAACTTGTTATTTATTATTAAAAAAAAAAAAAAAAGTAACCTGAGACTTTTTTCACTATTAATACCTGAAAGTTTAAGAGAGCCGCAGTCATCTGATGACACAACCTACTGGAACCCTTCTCATCTGCTCCTGCCCTCTTTTATTCCATTTACATTACAGCTGGTAATGTGGAAGAAATCCAGATGTTATTTAAAACAGCTGCAAATGTACTTCTATCTAAGCCTCCAGTGCTTTTACTCATACACAGAAAATGCTTATACTGTCATTGTCTATGAAAGCAGTGCACCAAAAAAGAAAATAGTCAGCTGCTATGCCTTATTAACAGCAGCCAAAAGGAACCCTCAGCCAAACTAAGATCTTGACCTAAACTTGGGTACCAGTTGGTTATCCAGTTATTCATTTAATGAAAAATTGTATTATTTTGTGCATCACTTCAGGGTTTTTTTTTCCTGTGAATTTCCATTTTTCACTGTATTTGACTTTTTCATTTTGATCCATGCACAACAGCACTACATAAGATTTGATCAACCTTTCTCTTCCGAGCCTCTTCAAAGTCCTATCTAAATCTGCCATCCTAGTCCGTAAATGAAAATGAAAGCCTGTTTTTTCTCCCATTCCATTGCCTCAACACAAAATCATGTTGTTTCCAGTCACAATACGCTTTTTAGATAGATTAAGTGGAAATCCTGACTGGTCAAAGTAGAAAAAAAAAAAACAAAACAATAAATGAAACTTGAGCATTAATATGTGCACAAAATACAACCATATTAAGAACAATTTATACAGAAAGTTCATGTTGTTGGTTTTGCTTTGTTTTTTAGTACCATGCTAATATCAGATTTGTGAAATAGAATAAGAAGTATCAAGTATCAGTGTTTGCATAAATAAATAGCATTTGACCAACACTGAATTACGAAGTGAACCAATGACAGATTAAGGTATGATCCTGTTAAACCTGCCATAATTGACAGTTTACATCTGGATGGTAAAAAATGATTCCAATTCTTTATGCCCGAACACACACACACACCAAATGTGAAGCAATACTTAACTGCCACAGTTCTATTGCTATGAAAGACTATAGGGAAAAAAATATATATATATCCACTTGTGATTAAGCAATTTCATCTTGAATGGCACTATGGAGTTTGCCAAATTTTAATTACTAGTCATCATACTTGTTCCCAAGACTGGTGTCTTTGCAAAGAAGGGAGGGGAAGCCACCAGTAAAGATCTGCCATTTACGATGCAGAACCCAGTCAATGCTTTTGGCCAAATTAAGATACATTCTCTATGTCCATATATACACACACATGCACATACATGAAGTATCCTACACGTGACTCTAAGTAACCCTATTTCTGAGGGCATCTGTGAGGACACACCGTGCCCCAGGAGGGCACCCTGCTCTGCCTAACCTGTGGAGGACGGCCTGCCCCAGGCCACCCACACCGAGGAGGAATTTGGAGGCAGACCCCATTACGTGGGCTCTCCGCAGTGCTGCTGCCCAGCTCTGTATCTCCCTTTCCTGTTTTCCACTGCGGGGTGCTCTCACAGCATTTTTGTGTAAATAAGCAGCTGAGTGCAGTCTGACGGAGTGAATAATAAAGGTACTAGCATGAACATTCACTACAAGGCATAAATTTCAGTACATTTGTTGTTTTCCACTTACAGGGACAAATTTAAAACTTTCCACAGAAAGCACAGAAAATCCCAGATATTCTCATTTCAGTATAGAGGTCAAAGGCCACTTCTCTTTCACCAACTTATGCAAGCAAAGGGAGAGTTGTACTGTCCTACCTTCTGCAGAATAACCCCATTTGCTAAAATAATAAATAAAAAGCCAACACTAAGTTGCTTTCCATTCTTTTAGCAGATTAATTTAAACTACTTTCATCTCTACAGAAAGATAAAAATCTAGACAACAGCAGAATATAGATCAAAACACCTTTACCCATCATAAACAACTCCAAATTATGGCTCACAAAACAATAACACTCCAAAGTTTATTCACTATGTCTTTGCTTCAGAAAGATTTTTTTTTAGACATTTCTTCTACAAGCTCACCTTCTCTCCTCCTTCTGCATAACTACAAGACAAGTCTAAAAACACAGAGGAACAAAAAAGCTCCCGAGAGCTGCAGTAATATTGGCATAATCATATCAGGGTAGACTATAACTCACCTGCACAGGTGCTTACAATGTTTGAGTATTTTGCCATTTAATTTCATTTATTACTACCTGGGCACTTGTGCAGCAAACATGAAAGTGCTGTAAATGCTTTCTGGAGAGAAAGATGAACCCTTTTGGCACCCAAGGTCAGCCTGCAGGACAGGGTACCACATGCAGGCAGTTAGGGAACAGAGCAGATAAACAACCTGTTTGTACAGCTTACTGTTGCAGCTGTCTTCATGCTCTTACTACAGCTGGACAAGCTATGAGAAGTCCACGACAATTAACTATTTTGTTTTCACTTTTCTTCCCCTCCATAAAAGATGTAATCAGTCACTTTCATGCTGAAGCTTGTGATATACATAATTACTGCCATGGTAATTTAACAAGTGATACTCAGTCCATCAGAATGGCACTTACAGTGTTAACTAATGTGCATCCGTAGTGACAAATCACTTGCAGTAGATGCTTCCAACAACAAAGGTCATTTCTCTTTTGTTTGCAGTACTAACTGATAAGGAGATTTTTTAAAAAAAACATTTCCTAGTAGAAAAAAAAAAAAAAAAACACTCCCAAACTTTCAAGATTAATTATTGGATCCTTATGCCTTGTTATGCATTGGTGCTGTCTCTACTCCCTTGCGGGGGTAACCTAGTAGGACTCTAACATCCTGCTGTTACCTCCTTTTTTCTGTCAAGCTGTATGTAAATATTCATAATTTTTGATAGCTGTATTATGTAAATACACTTTAAATAAATCTGTATAAAATATCTGAGAGCTTATCCAGTCTAAATACTATCCCAGTATTTATTCTCACTACTATTTGTGAGGTCTCTGATTTCTGTAATCACTCTTGCAACTTACAGCTCTCAAAATCTAAATGACGCACAAAGAGAGCTTCTGCCACCTCCCTGGGGTCTACTCTCAGAATAACACATTATTCATAATCATTAAGCCTACCAGGATGTGCTCCTCAGGAGTATCAGAGCGGCTGAATTAGCAACATTTTCAAATAAAAAAAAAAATAATTCTTCAGAGTATAACTTTTCTTTCAGACTACATCTGCCTGAATTCCAGAAAAAGAAATATAACAAAAACAGAAGAAGTAAAACCTGCATTTGCATGGCTCACAAATGGAAAGAGTCAACTTTTGTTTCACAGAATCCAAGTTACAGTTTGGAAAGTTATTATAAGCACACTTGCCATCTGTACTCGAATGCTAATGGCACAACTGGATTGACTGTATATGGACAGAAGTGGTCTCAGAAAGATTTGGATTACAAAACAGATAAAATATAACAGATGTGCCCATCAGCAGGCAGGCTGGCATTCACTCCACAGCAGCTGAGGCTTCCAAGAGTAAGCATAGTAGAGTAATTCACGTGAACTTGCAAGTCACACACAAAAAAAGGCATAAGTTCAAAAGTACCCTAAATTTGAGCAGAGGAAAAAAAAAAGAAAAAAAAAAAAAGGATGTCTGTCTCGGATAACGGATGATGAACAAGCTGTAGCTTTAAACCATCTGGTATTGTTCTACTCTGGGTATAGTCTCAGCTGACTAGATGCCCCAGCCCTGCAGTGATCTGGGCACATCAGCTCCTGCAAAGACACCGGACCCGCCACAGCCCGGGTGAGGAGAGGGGGAAGCCAGCGATGCCAACCTGGAACTACTTTGCTCACCTGGTCCTGAGCATTGCAACACCCACAGGCACCCAGTGCCAGCTGAACACTCACGCTGAGCAGCATCAGGCAATGGTGAGAATCAGATCTCTTTGCCTGTGGTCCTCGCCGCAGGGGAGAGTGCTGCGTGCAGCTGGCAGGAGAAGCACGGTGCACGTGGTTACACGGCCAAACCTCGGCTCCTGCTCTCGGGGCAAACGCTTAAACTAGAACTAAGCATTAGGCACTTCTATCAGCTAAGCACTGCTTTCTTCGCGGGAAAATGGAGATGGGGAAAAATCCTTGGGAAAGTCTCCTTGGGCTAGGAACCAACCAGTTTCTTCAATCCCATGTAAGGGGGACTACCACCATCTCTTGTTTCTGAGTAAAAACTACCAAAGCCAGTAAAAGATTTATACTACTATTTATTTTCTTTTAATCCGTGTGCTCTGACAGTGTTTCATTTGTAAAGATCATAATTTACTGTGCATACAACCAAGTCCAAGGGAGACAGAAAAAAAAATCCATCTTTGATATTTGCCAAGCTTCTACCAGAATGGCAAGCACATCTGACAAAGTTTTATCCTCTTTTACTAGTTCTGATAAAAATAAAATACAATTAAAAAAAAAAATCGACAGATAGAAATACTGTTTCCAAATAGAAAGACAGAATCTTGGCGGAAGCCCAGTTTTCTTCCACTCTACTTCATCAGGTCATTATGTCATTCTCAGATCAGTAAACTGCCAAATACTTCTGAAGCAGCCTTCAGGAGTACCAGATGGCATTATTCAGAAGTCTTATAGTCCTGGTTGTACCGGATGGCTCAGTGACATTAAAAATTTTATTTTCCATATGAAGTCCTACTTCTGACCAAAAGAATATTTCCACTAGAAGAAGTGTACGTGCTTAGAGGTGACGCAAGGCAGACTGCTTTTTGTCTAGTAAGTCTCCAGTCCTCAAATGAAATTAATATGTAGTTAGGTGGCAGAATAGTTAAACATTAATAGAGTATCTAGTTTAAGACTCCAAACAAATAGTTCAAAATCAGATGTTGGAGATTTAATGCATCCCAATCTAGTCTTGACAGTTCTGAAAATTTCAAGTTCTTGGCTCACTCTAGTTATTACCAACACAGTTTCTAGTCTTGTATACAAACACTTAAGTCTACCTGCCTTTTTGCCGCACTTGCAAACATAATTTTAAGAATAAGCACCAAAATCTCTTACAGAAGTTTCTAAAGGCTATTAGAAGTACAGTCTGCAGAAGAATTGAATGTCTGAGTTTAATGCCTGAATTTAAGCAACATATGAATATGGTGCTGAAAAAAAAAAAAAAGAAAAGAAAGAAAAGAATGAATGTTAATATCCTATGTAAAGGAGGTACTTTGACAATTGTCCTTCTCTCTTCTCAATACAAAGAGGAATGATATCTAATCCACTTTGACGCAACTGGAACTGTGTTGGTAGAATAAATGTCAGGTGTAAAAGCTGCAGTGCTTGATTTTAAGTTGTTCTCCTGGGTAATCTGGTCAATTGCTTAGGAAAAGAAACCAAACAGCTAATAATGGAGCAGGCTACTACCACTAAGGACTGATATGATGGATACCTTTGAGAATCAGTGCATAATGTACAGAACTAGACTTCAAGTGCACCTGATTTATAAAAGCCATTAATTACCGATTAATTTTTCAGAAGTCCATTACACAAAGAAAGGGCAACAGAAATGGTGAATGATACCATCCTGGCTGTGAAAGAGTTCCCCTCCTCCTTCTCCACTTTCTCCTTCAACTGAAGCAAAAAATTTAGTTCTATTTTCAAGCTATCATGCTCCTGTTGCTAAAAATGGGATGAGCTTAATCTAACGTTCCTAATTCTATTTTTTTTAGATTTCTGGGGGCATTTATAAAGCAATACAGGTTAACAGTCATGATCAGAATTAGCAAGCTAGCTGGACAAGATGAACACATGGTCTCCAGGAGACTGCATATGAAAAGAGCTGACATTTCCAAAACCTGCCAGTTGTACATGGGACAGATTGCTTTCAACAGCAGTCAAACATCACAATCTTTAGAAGCAAATCCGTAATGTAATGTCTCCAGTGTAAGATAATTTTAATAATGAGACAGACACAGACGAAGAACAGTTGAGCCAAAAATATCAAACATTACTGGAAACGTTTCTCTTATTTATATAAAACACCCAACAATGTCTTTGAAAGGTACTGAAGTAAATTAATATCAAGGCATGCAGCAGCTGGGGGAAGTCTGGTATTTAGCAGGGGATCCTCACTTGCAGGTCTTATTTCTCTAAAGCGACCACGAGCAAAAGGCAGTGCAGGTTTTTGTTCTTTGAAGATTATTCTGTGCTGTTAATTTTGATCACTCTGAAATAAGAAAACAATGTTGCAACACCTTGGTATGTTAATGGCAACTTTAATAGTTCTTTATATGGACTGTAAATTTACAAAATCCCTCAAAACAAACAAAAAACCACATCAATAAGATACTTTTCTCTCTGTGAAACGGCTCGTTATTTACAACCTCAGTTTTGAGAGCACTTATTCATGCGCTTAATGTTAAAAGCTGCAGTCAGTACCACAAAGGCCAACGAAATCATACACGTACATTTATATCTACAAAAAAGCACACAAGCAAATTGTTTTTAATATAGTTTTTGTTTTAACAGAGTATCTATAGAAACCTTCATTTTTTAAAAAATATTTTTAGATGACATAAAAGAGTGCCTCAGGTCAGTAGTGGTTCCTGCAAAGATTAATAATTGGTAAAAGACAGAAAATGAAGGGCAGGTATGGGTTTTTCTATTTTTTTAATTAACAAAAAAAATAATACAAGAAACAGTGTTGGGAGCACTGCTGCCAGTGTATGAGTGATTTTATGAAGCAGGATAAAGAAGAAACAACAAAAAAGTTAATTAGAACAGTCAACTCTTATAAAAAACACCAAAATTATGAGAAGCTGAGTTGATAGTTCACAATTTCCAATGATAAAACTGGATGTAATAAGCACCAAGGCACGCTCAGGCACAGTATCACTAAGGAGACCCTTTGAAAATAGCAGGTCAAACTTGAGCTGTGATCAGAAACGTAAGCAACATAGTAAGAATGTTATGCCAAAAAATAATAATTAAAAAAAGGCAAGTAGAAGGATCCAGAGAGCTGCAGTCAGCCTCAGTTCAATTCTCAGGAAACGACCAGAGCAAGTCCCAAGAGAAATTATTTCCAGACACAAGAAGGTGACTCACAGAACCAACTATGTCCTTACGCAGGCCGCATGCTCTCAAGCAACCCATCCTGGTGGGCTCTGTGGAAGAGCAGGCAGCAGCCCAATTCATTTACCTGGACTTTGGCAAGGCTTTCAACACTCTCCAACACAGAAGACACTGCACTTCTCCTTGTGGTCAAGATGAGGAGATACCGACTGGATGGGTGGACAACAAGGTCGGTGAAAAACTGACGGGGCCTTCAGGCTCAAAAGGTAGTGATCAATGAAGGAATCCATATCAGGGCTGACAGCTGTTTAATAATTTCCACCAGTAGCCTAGGCAAAAGGAAGCACCACATCCTCACCAAGTCCAAAAATGACAACAAAAGGGGGAGAAGCACGGGCAGGCCGGAGGGCAGGGCTGCCAGCCATAGGGGCCTCAGCCAGCTACGGGAATGGCCTCTTGAGAACCTCCTGATGAGAGGAGGTACCGAGAGCTAAACACGTACCCAGCCAAACAAGCTGATGGGATTGTGGAAGCGATTGCTCCCCTTGACTCTGCATTCGTGCATGACACTGCATCAAGAGACCTGTGCCCAGTGTGAGGGATGTTGACAAACTGCATGGAGTCTGGTAGAGGGCCACTAAAACAGCCAGGAGTGTTTCCAGCATATAGTGCAGGAGGAACGGCTGAAGGAAGGACATGGGTTTGGTCAGCCTGAAGAAGGCCATGGCAGCATCGAGAGACAATCTTCCACTACCTAAAGTGGGGTGACACAGAAGACTGTGACTCAGGGGTGCAAATAGCAGGAAAAAACTCAGTGCCTACACATGGCAACAAGACACGTTGACTGAACACGTGAAGCAGTCAAGCACTGGGACTGGCTTCCAGACGGCTGTAAATCTCCATCTTTGGACCCTGAGCAGCCCCAGGAAGCTTCTCCTTGCTGTGAGCAGGAGGCTGGACTAGGTAACCTGAGGTTTGTCTTCCAGACTAAATGAGTGCATGATTCTCTGAAAACTAACATGTAACATCCTCAATATGATTCAGTGAAGCCAGAAAAGAGTCAGATTACAACTCCAAAAGCTACAAAAGGACTTGTCATACTCATTAATATAACAAAGTTGATTTCTTCAAACTCCAAATGCAGAAGTTTAACCACAGTTATACCTGAGACCTGCTTTCTGAGGCACATCTTCCCATTACCTCTGCAGACTGGCTCCTAAGACACTCAGTGTTAGGAGTGTTGTCGGCATAGGGACAAAGCTCTGAAACATCTGATGATTAAGTAGGTGACTGTATGTAAGGCCAAATCTTTTCATGTGTGCTTTTCCTGTATGCTCCAGGCTGTTATCATAAAGCAATATAAATGGGAATCCGGAATACAAAGAGCCATTCAGAAATACTACTACTGTTGTGTGTCGAACTACTGAGAAAGGTATGTTTTAAGATGAATACAGAGCTAGATTACCTTTGACACCAATTCTGTTCATAATACTACAAAAAAAAAAAAAGAAAGAAAGAAAGAAAGAAAAAGAAAGAAAGAAAGAAAGAAAGAAAGAAAGAAAGAAAGAAAGAAAGAAAGAGAAAGAGAAAGAAAGAAAGAAAACTTCACTAGAACAAGAACAAGACTCATTTCCTAATAGGTGAATGAATTTAAAACCCACACACAAGGAATTTAAGTAGTGAATCCGAAAAGATAAAGTACCTAAAAGGCTCTATCCATGGGTATAATTCTTTCTACTTTTAACACCCACAATATTAAAGCAAATATAAGGGGAGAAAGTCTTAATCTTGAACTTTCAAGGGGTCTGTTTTCACCCATGGAACACAAAACCTTGCAGAAAGCCTTGCTCTAAGCTTTCCAAAGTAGAAGTCACATCTCCTACATTCACAAGCTGTGTTATGACAAAACCAATACAGTAGAACAATGCAGTTAACACTGAAAATTAACATGAAACTCCAGCAACAAGCTATAATTACATAGCATGGAAATACTATATATGTTAATACATATATGCATACATGTGCATACATGGAAAAATCTATGTTTATGTATTAATGATAAACACTAGCAACAATCAAAATCAGGGCTGAATTTTTTTCCCAACTCCCTCCCCCAAATCTTGAAGAGAGGGAAGACTTGACTTTTATATTTCAAAGGAAAAACCATAAAATCCTATATGTAAGTTATTAGTAAATGTAGCTGTCCCTCTGATAAGAAAAGCAGGTGTTGTTTATAATGCAAATGACATTTGAGCAGTATTGTCTGCATTAACAGGATTATGCTTAGTAGTTGAAGTCTGCAATTTTGCACAAACAGGATTTACTATAGGACTGAATATTGAGAAAGTTAGTAAAAGATGTATTATAGGAAGACAACTTTGAAAAACACAAGAACAAGACATTCATTCCCATGTAAGGTTACACTATCTCATGCAGCAACATGTACGGAAGTTATGCAAGATAGTCTGTAAATTTCTACTAAACAGTAACAGAAACTGCTAAAAAACTACTACTGAAATGCAGCAGCTTTGAAATGACCAAATCTCCTTAAATTGAACTAAGTAGAAGAGAAGAGTACGAAAATGTGTACCCATGTCATTTCTCCCTCATGAACTCAGAAATATATTTTTGGAATTTCAAACATGTTTTACAATGTATGTTCAGCAGAAGAGTGAACAGAAGCCCTATGATTACACCTCACAGAATTTTTAATAGACATTAATACTTTGATTTAGAATTATGACAAATTCTATCAACTGACACTCTCATCAGGCTTAAAAAACTATTCTAAAAATTTCCAAAAAGACAACCTTCAAGAATGCAACTTGTTCTGCAGAAACAATAGACTTAATGCAAGTTGCAAGAAATGAAGTGTTCCTTGCACTTAACAATGTCCCAGAGCATGCTGCTTAAAATTGATGTAGGCACATTCATCAAACATTTGCAGCTGGATCAAAGATGACAAGTTCCTCCTTATACAGAATTCATAGATGTATGTGCTATAGAAATATTCCAGTGAAACAAAAGGATGAATGTATTGGTTTCACCAGCCAGAAGATTACTACCTACATATCAACACTGAGACATTCCCAAAGGTCAGTTGTATAGATAGATAGATATTTAGTAAAACTGCAGAAGAAACCAATAGACACAGCTTGACCTTTCTTGCCACCATTCCAGTTCCTCTCTCAAAAAAGCAAGTGAATTGTTGAATAAAAATAACTAAAAAAATACAACGTAGTGTGATCTTCCTATGCCTTTTCTTGAAGTTGCCATGTTTTTCCACTTAGTCTCTACATGGCTTTCACATTTAACTGAACCTGAGTGCAAAAAGAGACTGCTTGATTGCATCCAAAATTATCTGAAAGAAGATAAAATAGCTATATTTCTCTTGACTCATAAGGTGTGCAGCTTCTTGAGCTGAAATGGAAAAAAGAGTCTCAGCTTGCATAAGCTGTCATCTTTCTATATTCTAATTTCTGATGAGAAATTGGAAAGTGACATTGCAGGCATGAATTAACTCATTATTTTATATAGTCTCTAGCAGTGACTTATATGCCTGTGCAAATCAAGTAGATTTTAAGTGAAATATCCACTCAACTCGATGGTTCAATCAGTTTCTTCAAGTTACCTTCTGTCTTTTTCCATTTATCTTAAGTCCACCAATCCTTTATGTCATATCTAAGTTAATGCCTAACACCACAGACATTTCCTGCTAGCAGTTGTTATACCATTATTCTCACAGGCTAATTTCTACAAGAATGGGCCCTTAGATTACAATGATAAATTGTAAAGTAAGTGTATGGAGCCACAAACTTTATGATTCCTTAGATAATGTTAGGTAAAACCAATCAATCAATACTAATGTGACATACCAAAGGTACTGAAAATATGCAACAGGGCCGAAGACAAATGAGCAATAAAAATATAAGATAAAAAAGATTCTTCTTTGCTAATGCAGAGGAGTCTCTGGCAGAGGTGGTTGGGCAAAGTCCTCTAGGCTAAGCGTACCAAATCAGCCACAGTGTGCTGCCAACCAGAAACAGTGTCGCTCTTTGGGATCCTCTTGCTTCCTACGCTATGCCCAGCTAGCTGGCAGTAAAGCAGATTTACAGAATAAAAACAAACCAGTATTATTTCTTCCTGACTCTTTTCTTCTGATTATCTTCTGAAAGCTTTGTAATTGAGCCAAAGGTAATTTATAGCCAAAGTTAAACAAAATGAACAACAGGAAACTGCAAAGTGTTGGATTTCTTTACGGGGTAGTACTCCTAAAGGTAGACAAAACAAACTGGCTCAGGGAGGCAGCTATAGTAAACTACGCTTCATTAAACACGTGAAGAGTATAATTCTGTTCAGTAAGCTTTTGTTATATTTCTGCTTCCTTGAAATAGAATTGGTCATAAAAAAGAAAAAGTGAGGTAACTTTAAAGGATTCTAGCAGGAAGGCATCTGTCGTTCCGCAGACATTCGATGCATTCATACCCTGTTAGTGAAAGGGCTGAGGGAAGTGACGGAAACTCCAGCTCCTCAGCACTGCACAGCAGCATGCTGTTCAAGCTGTCCCACAGTAGGATGGCCAAAAGAGGTTAGGGATTGTACATTTTAACACATTTCCCCCAAAGCCATGCTGTGGTCATTGCTCCTGGGACCAGCACTGCAGGAAAAGCATTTCCACCAGATGAATTTTCTCCTGTGAAGGACTGAAGAAATAGACCAGCAAACACATCTACACAACAGCCCACACAAACAGTTCACAAACCCCTTTTTTCAACGCGTGTATATTTCAAACACAAGAATTTCACTGCAAAATTACCACTACAGTGCTTCAGCAGCTCGCACCCAGCAGCAAGCTTTCACTTCCTTTACTCCTACATTCGCTCTGCACAGCACCTCCATTTGCTATTTCACAAGTCAAACCTTGTAAGTTAGCCTATACTTTCAGTCACCTCACGTTCCCTCCCAACAAATCACTAAAGAGATTCAGTTATATCTCTACGTTCAACTAGATTGACAAGTACATCTGCAGAAAAAAAAAGTAATGTTTTTTCCTCTCAAGGGCCACACTGGGTTAATCACCTCTCAGGTTAGCTGGAAGCAGCCAAAATCCTGCAGACCAGCACCAGACGCATCAGCAGCCAAGAGGAGGCAGGGTTTGTGTCCTTCAAGTACTGCCATTTCTCCAGCCACTGCCCTTACCGGTACAAGGTGCTGCCTTCAGCCCACCTGGGGAGCACACCCTGGCTTGTTCTCAGTCCATTTACAGCTCCTGTCTTGTCAGTGTGCTTCAAGGTCAGAAAAAAAAAAAAGAAGTTTAGACAACAAGAATGCTATGGAACAGCTTCTATTCAAGGAAGAAGAAAACCTATGACTTAGGATTTTTCAGCCTGGAAAAGTCACGACAAATGGTAGCAGGCAGAGCAGGGGGCTTACAGAAAGATGGGTGAGAAGGGGTACAGCCACTGAGGAACTGCAATTGCAGATGCAAAAGACAGTTGTTCTTCATGAAAATCCATGACTAACATGTAAACATTTTTGCAACAGAGTACTTTGAATACTGAAAGTATATATGGATTAAAGGGCAAGTTGGACTTGGTAACCGAAGTCCACTGTGCAGAGAAACTGCCTCCGACTCACAAAGTCTCTGAACTACAGACGACTAGAGCCTGGGGGTAAATTCAGTGATGGTATATGCTTACTCTCTTATAGATTTCCCAATCTATTACCTCTGGCCACTGCTCAGACAGGGAACACTGGCCTGTGCAGACTCCTGAACACACATATGACCATGTTTCACAGAAAGAGTTCCATATATTTGCAGGTTTTTCTTTTAATCACTTCAATATTCCACATTTCCATCACCAAAAACTGAACTTCCACCATCTCCATTATCCTAAATGAGAGGCTAGCGTAATGGATATGAACAGATATTGATTTTTACATTAGTAATTGTTCCAGATCAAATCAGAATTAAAGAGTACCTTGCCCTTATTCAACATAATTCAGTACAATAACATTGCAAAATGCAGAAAAAGGATGACCATCAGGTTACTAAGTACTACCTTGTAAACTGCATCACAGTCACTAATACAAACACAGGATGCTTAAACACAGAAGTTAGAGGCCTAATATATTCCAAACTACATAAGCACTCCCTTCAAATAGTGTTTTCTGTTCCCCTTTGGCAGGACCGCCTTCCCCGCTTGCCCACAGTGGTGCTCCTTTCTCTGCTCTCCCTCCAAGCACCCCAACATTGCATTCTCTGGTGCCCATACCGTGTTCTCAGCAAGAGGGATGAGGAGTGCTCCTACTCCCATTTTACATCATCTGGTCTCTTCTGGGATGCAAAAGCAGACGAGAACTACCACCCTTATTCAAAGATGAATACTTGGAATAGTAGGCGACCGTGAAACAAAACAAAACAGAAAAAAAAAGGTGCAGGACAACCGCTTCCCCAGCCTTCTCCCTCTTAGGACAAAAGCAGATAAATTGCATCTAAAACTACCTCATATGCCAAAGTGGGCATCCGACCACTGCTAAGTTTTGGAATGAGGAAGGTCAAGGCACTAGGTTTTTCCTCCTGTTGAGAAGGAAGATCAGAAACAGTAAAGAAATAATTGATTGGTCCTATTTTTACCCATGCAGGGCAGACAGTGCCTGTTCTTTTTCAGCTTGATGCAGATAACTAACTACATATTTCCTGCTGCCTATGATGAAAAAAAAGCATTACTTAACCACAAAAATACAGCCAGTGTTGACAAGAAATTGAGATGCAATTTATAAACAAAATACGATACAAATGACTTTGGCTTCCTTCACTGACATTTAGCCGCCAGTACATGAAAAGGTCCTAAAAATGAACTACAGACTCTAGGCTAAGAAACAATCATTTTCTGTTGTTGTTATTTGTTCTTCTTGGGAAAAAAGAGAAAAGGAAAGAAAAAAACTAAAAACATAAAAAAGAACCACACTTTGTTTATAGTCCATTAATTTCAGGCAGACTGCCCTGGATCAATATTTATAGTATTTTAACCAACTGTTGTTTAAAATAAATTATTTAATTCAAAATCCATTAAAAATAAATTCCCCAGGCTTGCAACCTCTGCAGTTTTACTACTGCAGCAGCACCAAGCGATTGGCAGCAGCGCGAGGAATGCAGGTGTTGAAGAAGAGCGCAGATGGGAACACGGCCCTTCAGAGGTCTTGCCTCAAATCTACCCCCAGCTTTGAAGATAAGGATATTTCAAACCTCCGCCGAACGGGGGGAGGGAGACAGCAAACAATCTTAACTCTTCTCTTTCAAGAAGTGTTTGACTAATAAGGGTGGTGGTCTCCTGTGCAAACTTGATGTTTGAGCTTGGGTTCAAAGTATTCTCGGGAATACACGGGCTCCTTTTACGCAGAACAAAATAGGTTTGCTCCAGCAGTTCAGCATACAGAGCCCTGCATTAACTGCTCAGAATGGTAAAGTGGCCCATGCAAAAAATCTTGCTCCAGAGACTACCAGATTAACAATGTGCAGGGTGGAAATAAAGCTCTTGTAACTTTACTAAAGAGCTCTCAGATTCACATTGCTTCATATACAGAAGGCTAGCCATATCTGCATTCTTCTCCCCTACAGAAAAGAACAGCCAAAAAACCCCTTCTGCAGTCCAGCTACACTGATGAGACCTACTTTTCCAACATCCGTGGGAAGTGTTGCTCTTTTTTAACTCATCTCTTTAGATGGAAACTTTCCTCTTAAAGCACACTACCTACCTATCTCCAAGAAGCCACAGAGAGCAGAATCTGAAAAATGCAAACTTATTTTGGACATAAACGTATTATATTACTTTCTAATTCAAATAGTTATACGCAGCAGCAAGTTCAGATTTGCTAAGCACACATCCAACGCCACCAAACATAAACATCTTCCTTACAACCCGTAACAATGGGCACACCACTTTCAAATGCAATGAGCATGTGCACCCAAACCACAAACATCCATTCTTAGCCCGAGATGCTGAAGCCCTTCTTCCCACCGTAAGCACTGACTGCATACTCCTCAAGCAGCAAACTCGCCTATCTCAGCTCCTCCTAATTAGAGGACAAGGCTAAGCTGCTGTCTAAATTTAACAGGGAAGGCTGAGTTGGGAATCTTAATTCTGGCCTCAAGAGTGCTCCAGGCACGTCCATGTCCTCCAGGCACAGCCCACAGCTCTCTGATCCTCCAAAGCCAGTAGCAGGACTTCTGCCTTCCCTGTCTGCAAGGAGCTGCTCAGCAGTGAAACTGTGCTGAGGAGCTCTTCAAAAGCCTTGCAATGGAAAGCCAAGTCATTAGACAAAGATTTTGTGACTTTCCTCAACATCACCAAATAACCATAAATTCTTAACAGCATCCCTTCAGAAAGAAGTCTCAAGAAGCGTGCACTTCCAGCCACCATATTCTACAGCATAAGTAATTCACTTTAAGGGAAGTGGAAATTAAAAGGATAGTGTTGAGTATTTTGTTTCCCCACCTCTCCTTTCTCCTCATTTACAGCACAGAATTGTGTGGAACTTGAGAAGAAAAAAAGGAAGAAGTTCTGTCAGAAATAATACAATTAGTGGAGATTGCTGCATCTCACTTCATGTCGTTTCTGGTTTTCAAATCTCTCAGGAACTCTTTGGGGGTGCATGTTAAAACATGTGCTCATTCCCCTACTATAGCCAACCCGCATGATTTGTGACATACAACTTTGAATTAAGAGCTGTAGCCTCGCTACCTTTGTACCATTTACCACGTATCAGACAAAGAAAGCATTATGCAAAAGACTGAATTTATATCACAGAATTTCACAAAATGAGAAATAAAGAGGATTTCCACAAAACACGTCTGAAAGGAAAACAAATACACTGGAAAAAATTTCAGAATCGGTGCTTTGGTCCTGTTCAGTATCTGAAACATGGCTGCATTACAGACAAATCAAAGAACAGAAACACAGTACCTATTAGAAGGCTTGGTTTGAACTGAACACCATCAAAGTCCTTAATTCAATGTGTTTTAAATTGCTAGTTTCCACATGGAGCTCTTGACCAACCCGCATATATCTCAGATTCATTCTATCAGTCACATTGTTTATTCATTTTATTTCGTCTGCTTCCAAAGAAACACTCCTCCTTAGAGGATGCAATTTCTCCAGTGACAGGTGCATTTCACAACCATTCAGTCACTTCTTTTTAAGTGTTCAGTCATTGTGTATTTAAGTGTTAGGTTTAAATTTCAAAAGGTTTTGTCTAATTGCATGTATTCTAAAAAGGAAGGAGCCATTCACAATCCAGGTTTTTCCCATACCACACACAACCATTACACATTTCTAAATGGAAAAGGTGGGTAAGAAGCAAGGTAAATTTCTCAAACTCAACTGCATCATAATTAAACACAGTAAGCAGTTAAGGGGAAAATACAGGAAAGACAAGTTGATTTATAGTTAGTAAATCTTCAGAGAGGACAAAGGTTTTTCTTTGAAGTTTGAGGAACACAGCTGTCACTCCAATTTTGACTTCAATAACTCTTCCTTTGCTGCAAGTAGTCATATTTGTCTTACAAGTCAATCTTACCGTATCTAAACGTTTTACTGATAAAAGGTAGGATAACCTGAAATTGTTCAAATTAAATTTGAATGGTCCACTGAACTGTTAATGATGTCTAATCCCTTCCTTTTTGAGAACTTGGATGTATTTTCCAGAAGGCTGTTGAAGCAACTACCTTCAAATAAGCCTAAGAAGCTTCTTAATTCTCAAAGAGATTCAGAACAAGAGAGTAACCAGATCCAACCTGAAAACAGGAAAGAAACCTAGTGCATAATTCTACTTAGCAAGTTAATGTAAAACACACAAACCCAAGTTTTGAAAATGCAACCCAATACACTATATATACATGAAGCTTATGTCATGAGTTTAAATACCTATTTCACAAAACATTCCCTTACAATAACACTTTTTAAAGATGTTCAGACTCTGTTAAATATTTAAAAAGCTTTCAGATTGAAAACTGTGAATACTTTTGCTGACTGCAATGCCAAAATAGTCACCAAACCCTCTTAGATCTAGCCATAAACTACCTTAATGTTAATTATTAACCATCTTTAGAAAACTTCACATCTAAAAAAATAGAGAAACATTAATTTGTAGAAAGATTTGAATCCACTTACATGCTTTCACATGTAGCATAAGCAATAACCTAAAATACACATAGTTTTAAAGGCAAAAATCAAATGTCTTTTCACCACCAGTGAACAGCTTGTAAGACTGAAAAGTACACAACTAAACAAATCCAACACCTGCATTTTACTATTTACCTAATGATGTTGCTTCATAACATCCAAGAAGCTCTTGTTTTAATGTTCTTGGAGAGGCAAATTAAAAAGCAGCATTCCTTAAAAACGGAGAATGCAGGTATCACTCAGACATATTCGGGGGCTGAAATAATAAAACAGCCACACCAGAATTTATTCCAAATGAACATGAACTCAGCTGCTCTTAAAAAGTAAAAAATGTGACTGTCATTAGATCCTCTAAAGCAAGATTTCACATGGTGTGAACTTTAGAATATCTACACTGAAGGACAGTGGCTCAAGTGCATCTCACACCTGGTTCGCTGCTCATGGAGGTCGAACGTCACCAAGTTCTCCCTGCTGCTTTCTTCCATTGGAAAAGACAGTGCCCTGCTTGCTCAGATCACGAGCATGCTCCAAAATCAGCACTATCAGCCAGAGACTACTCCTGAAATTGTAGTGACCGCTAAAATGGCTCAATCTTATGTTATTTTTAAAGAAAAATCGATGTATTTTGTCACAAAATGAGGATGAACATCAGGAGCACTGTATTCTGCACTTTCTAATTAACTGTATATTGAGTGACATAAGCTTAAAATAAATGTAAAGCTGTAAGTCGTTCTTAGTGCTCTAGGGACCAAGGGCTCAACAGTATCTTTCACCAAATCTCTCAAAAGGATGGGTTAACATGCTCAGCTGCCTGCACTGCCTTCCCTGTACCAGGGATCTTAATGGTGTGTAAATACCATTCTGAACTGTCTTTAATGAACACAACATATTTTAGATTTTCCCCACTCTGCTTCCTTTAGGAAGATAAAGGTTACAACACCTGTCTGAGAACAGATGCTATAATACATTTTTTGTAGATATTGTGTTTCTGCAGCATAACTGTATATAAAACACTGTCTCATTCTGCAGTTCTAAAATGCAGAGGTAGGAAGCTAAGCAATTCTGACAGAAATCTCAAGGGAAGCATGTAAACCAGCCATCTCTCAGATCATGTATCCCCGTCCTAGTAAGAGGTCTTCAAATGATTATCAGCAGCTTCCCTGAAAGCAATGCCTGACAAAAAGAGAAAGCCGATGTATATTCCACTGCTTCACACTGGGAATAAGCACTCTGTAAGGTCCCTTGACAGTTTTCATCTTAGGTAACTCTTGGCAAGAGGACAGGATGGGGCATGGCAACACAACACACACACAAAATAATTTTTAAAAAAAATCAGCATTCACAGCTTTCAGCATCCCTTTCATATTCTTTAGATTTAAAAACTATATATACATATATATATATAAATATATTAAGTGCAGGACTCTCTTAACCTCCAATGAGTAAGAGGCAGCAGAGAAAAATGATGATTTTCCCAGCTTAAAAATATTTGTGTAAGCTTTTTAGCTTGTTGCAACTCTTAATTATCATCATTCTCTCACTGCAGCTCCCCAGGAGCTATAAAGAGACAAACCTTGCAATGTTAATCAAAAAGGTTAGAATAAACCTGGCTTAGAAAACCAGACTAAGAACTGTTGGTTAGTGAACTGACTCCGGATCAGTTCTGAACAGCACTGGTAGCACATAAAGCTGTGTCTTCAGAACAAGCATGCAAGTAAAGAAGTACTAGCTTGAGGTTTTCACTGAGCTAGTGCACAAGTTAAGACAACTGGCAGTCTCTAGTTCTGTTTCTCCCTAAACAGAGGGAACTCTGAAGTGCACTTCTGTAAGGTAGCTTGCATTTTAATGAATAAATAACATTTAGAAATCAACAAGAGCGGGAGAGGAAATCAGTTTTAAAGGTCTGGCAAGGCCATGGAAACCACACAGCCCAACATATGCAATGCATGGCAGAAGTTCACCCCATCACTCTTCTCAGGCCCAGTACCTTCTGGGTGGATGCAGCACAAGGCTGTTTAGTTACCAGTTCTACTCATACTCACCTAAATAACTTTTTTTTTCCTCCCTTAGAAATTCAGTTCTTTCTCTTTTTTTTTTTTTTTTTAACCTTTATTACATTTGCCTTAGGTATTGCTTAGGTAAAATGCACACATTCAACTCTTAATTCCCTATAAATAACTCTGCAACTTTCCTTTGAGCTTTAGCCAAGCCGTAACAGTATCTAGCCCCAAAACCAAGCTGGCTGGAGTGCTGTGCTTTAGAGGAAAGTTACAATTGCCCAGCATCTCTGCTTTTCATACATTAAGTTGAAAGAGTGTTCCTTTACTACCACATAGCCTCACAAGTTTTCACTTCACTTCTCAGAGTCCTTCCTGACATAGCTATTTTCACTGCTTCTTCCTTGGCTTGATATGACTGGAATATGACCATTTAAAAAGGAAAACACTGTCTTCTATCCACGTTTCTCGGCTCTTGGCTATTTGGTGTCCATTCTTTAATCTGTGAACTTTTTGATCTGGGAAATATTCAGAGGCATTCTTAACTTCAGATTCTGCTGTAAATTTTATTATGTTATTGCAATAACATTTTTCATCTCTTTTACTAGAAAGAGAACAACATCAAAACACCACTATGCAATGTTAACACTGCTTCAGCTTTGCTCTTTCCAGATTCAGGTGAGCTGAAGAACTGAATTTGAATTGACTCCTAATTTAAATATTCATAGAACCACAGAATGGTTTGGGTTGGATGGGACCTTAAAGCCCACCCAGTTCTAAACCCCTGTTATGGGCAGGGACATCTCCCACCAGACCAGGTTGCCCAAAGCCCCATCCAGCCTGGCTTTGAACACCTCCAGGGATGGGGCATCCACAGCTTCTCTGGGCAGCCTGTGCCAGGGCCTCACCACCTTCTGAGTGAAGAACTTGTTCCACGTATCTCATCTAAACCTACTTTTTTTTTTTTTTTTTTTAAGTTTAAAACCATTACTCCTTGTCCAGTCATTATCTGTCCGAGTAAAAAGTTGATCTCCATATTGCATGAAGTAAGTTCAGCTGAGTAAAAACCTTTCAGTCAACTTCCTTATATCCTTCCTCACAGCCTCTCTAGTTTCTATCTCCCTCCAATCTTCAAACAGGAATTTGAGTCAAAAAAAGAATCTTTAAAGATAGATATTAAAAGATTATCCTGCTGCAACAAAAAGTGTGAATTGCTCATTAATAAAGTTCTATAGTTCAGCAAAAAGAGCAGCCTTGCAGATGCATAACCTTTTGCTGTTTTGCTCAGAGAAGAAACTAATTCATGAAAGTTTCAGACTATGAAACCTTATCATTGTTACTGCTCTAAAATGCATCTAATGGAGCAAAGGCAGGTCCTTTATATAAACCTCTGTTGCCACCATCTCCAGATCTAATCCTGCACTCAGTGAATTCAATGTTTTCAACTTGCTTTTAAGGCAACTACTGATTTTTCAAGAATTAATTGAAAGACACCAACATACATTCATTTTTCTTACCTACCAGTAAAAATAGGTTAAAAATAAAAAAGTATCATAAAACATCATTATCTCATTCTAACATTTAAGTAAATTATGCAAATATAAATTAATCAGTTCACTTCACACTTGACTGTAAGGCATTAGGACTAAGCAATACTTCAATGCTCAGTTTTTCCCCTTATATATTCTGTTGTCACTGATAATGTTCCATGGGGAAAGCTGGCAGAAGGCATCATAATTGCCTTCACTTGCACATTATCAAATTTCTTCTCATACAAACTTCAGGCTCCACAGGAAAAAAAAAAAAAAAAGGGAATACAGAAAATTAAATATAAAGAATACAACAACTTAAATATATAGCAACATGACTTCCTCAATATCAACTACTCCTTTGAAAAAATGTCATCCCATGGAAACTTAACTTTTTAAAGACAATTCTTCATGTGAATTTTAATACATATCTTTGCATAAAATACTATGCAGCAATTTAAAGGAAAAAAAAAGTTGCTGTTTTTCCTATTTCAGCATGGGATGTCTTCCAAATCCTTTTATTTTATATAAATGCTTCAGCCAAAAGTTTTTCCTCCAGTACAGATGAATGGTTTACGTTAGTTGGACTTTGGAGCCTTTCAAGACTAAAAACATATGCGAGTCCACTCTAAGGAAACATTTTGCCATAATCCAAGATTAGGACTTACAAATTAAACATACAATCTTGAATAACCCAGAAATTTGCTCAAGTCTACATATCTGTACTTTACTGTAGTGTTCCTTATCCTTGTCCTACAGTAGGGCAAGCTTTTGTGGTCTCTGGACTGTACACCTAAGCCACAGAAAACAAAAAATATCAGAGTAGAAAAAAATAAATTACACAAATCCCCTCCATATAGTTTTATTTATAGAATTATGAAAAGAAAAAAAAAGTCATTAAAATATGAGCACTGGAAGACAGCAGCTAACCTCACAAGAAATATTGACATTTCAGGTGTGTTTCCTGGTATTCCTTGTTCTTGGAGGAGAAAAGAGAAAAAAAAAGTGGATTCCTTCAAATGTTGCCAGGAAACAACAACTTAAACATTTTTAAAAGAAAGGAAATTCAAGTTTACAATGTCATGCAATGTACTACACAAGGACATTTCCTCCACATACCAGGTGTATCTAGCAAAAATACAGATACATTGCAGTGGAAGTCGGTCTGCCTTGAACAAAGTTTAATAAACTTGTTCCAGTGCCAAAAAAATGATTGCTTGATGCTAAGAACAACTGTTTTATATTTGTCATTCTGAGGAAATCATAAATTGTATTCTATTTTTAAGGTTTGTGTTATTCAGAAAACTTCTGTGTATAAACATTACAGAAAAAAATACATATTGGTTAAAAATACTGCATAACAGTAATAATAAAATAACTGAAGTACATGTGAAACTGCTTGTAGTTCTTGGCTGGTCTTTTGCCTTTGCAAAAGGACAACACAAAAGAAGGGAAGCAGGATTAATAGTATATGTGGTATGAAGACATTGAAGTAACAAGCAAAGTGTGAAATTGCATTGCTAAAAAGGCAAGTCTACATTATCTTCTCGAAATGGAACCTGACAATTGGTTTCTTCATTGTATGGCTGCATACTGGCAGGTGTTTGTTTTTTTTTTTTAAAAAAAAAAAAAAAACAGACTATACACTTTGGCTTATAAGAACTAAAACAAACAAAAACACAACACTAACAAAAACACCACCACAGGCTTAGGCTGAGCAGGGCCAATTATGTCAATTAGTTGCAGTCTCTTAGACATCCCGGAGTATTTACCATTTTGCTGTTCCCGAGCAGATGTATTTATCAGTATGTGCATCTGTTCTTCTGAATCTGCCATTTCTTTCATTTTTCTGTTCCTCCACAGAAGAGGAAAGGAACTGATAAACCTTCTCTTTCCTCTGATTTCCACATCCTCTCTGATCAGATGGAAAGGAAATGTGAGAACTAAGTTTTTCCTTTTATTCCCCATCTCTCAATACCCCTCTATATAGGAAGGCACAGAAACCACCCTCAGCCACCACAGTACCCCTTGCTAAAGCTCTACATTTCTTAAGACTATTTTCCTGCTCTGAATTCAGCTTCTTTCTTCTTCACCACTTAAAGACTCAGACTCAAGTTTCTCACAAAATTCCTCAAGCAACTACTCTGTTGCTCACAAGAATTTCCCATTACACTATTTGAGAAAATAAAAACACAGAGTATGTATCTTTTAACCTCGATATAGGACAAGAAAGACAAAGAAGTCCTATGCTACCAGCTATTGGAAAGGAGTAGTGAGCACCAGGAACAAGGACAGGTGAGATATAAAGAAAATTAAAATTTAAATTATTTAGCTTAACTTTGGGCACTGAGCACGCTAACGAGAAACACCATGAACCCCACACGAGGCACGGGAAGAAAATGCTCTGTTTGCAAGAGGAGAGAACAGAGCTTAATACATATATAGCCGAAATGTTTCTCCCCAAAACCTGTTATGTTTTTTTTTTTGTGGAGATTATACCAACAGGGAACACTTCCCCAGGGAGGCCCGCTGAGGCGTGCCTGGTGGGCCTCTGCTGCAGAGCCCAGTGCTGACAGGAGCTGAGCACCACAGCCTGTCCAAGGCCAACCAACACACCTGGAGATCAAACAGCAACTTTGTTTAATAAAAATTAAAGAAAAAAATCCCTTGCGATCTTTAAAGGAGAAGCGTTTTCAAGATCTGTTTTCTGCGTCACTGCTGCCTGAGGGATTCACAAGCAGGGCCTCCTGTCAGAGCCATGTTCTCAGAGAGGTCCGAGCGGCACAAGCACCACTCGCGGTCAAGGAAGGGATCCCCGGTGACTTCAGCAGGCTTCTGTGTGCCCATAGGCACTGTGCATAGCTGATAGCTCAGCCACCCTCTTGTGCCTCCTGTTTTTATTCATTTAGATGTATATTTTTTTTAACTAGTTGCCCGAGATCATTTATAGCTGGTTTTCAAGGCCATCTAAGAACAGAATCTTGTTTCTGCATCTTCCAGAGAATTAACTCCAATTTCACACATGCTGTACATGAACTACAGCCCCCAAATCGAAACAGATATGAACTGTGCTTCAGTATGCAGAAGATTGTCATTACTATCAGAGTCAAGTACAGACGATTCAGAGCATTTTAGCATTAGCAGAAGATATAGTACAGGCAGTGTTACAGTGTGTGACACTGAAATTATCATGCCTCTTAATAGTTTAACTTCTAGAAGTAAGAAAAAATCTGCGATTTTTATTAAATTAAGAAAAAAACAGCAATTTTATTCTTGTAACAAGCCTGAAATTATGTAGAAACACCAGGTTCAAGTTCAAGTGACAAAAAAAATACATCAAAGCTTCAAACCAAGATACTCGTTCCATATTTTATCCTCCAAGTTGGGAAGGCTGCTGTTTGTTCGCTATGAGTTGCTGAGGCAGTCATTTTAAGCCAGGTGTCTCTGACATTTTTTCTGGCCTTTGTCCTTTAAACTCTTCTGCGAAGGGCTGCTTAGGAGGTAGACCAGGGAATAATAGTAGCAGCTCTAAAAAAATAAATGCCCATTGCTGTATCTGCTGGGGTTTGCAAACTCTTGTATATCACAGGCATTAATTATGAGATCTGTAATTCTCAGGGCACCTGAAACTTAACGCAGTCCGTTGTGACGATCACCTGCTGACATGAGCAGGCATTCTGAGGTCACGAGGATGGTCCCGACGCTGTGAGCATGCCCCCAAGCAGAACCCAGCTGGGACACAGCCACAGCCCATGCACAGAGCAAAAGCAGAACCATTCCTTGCAGCAGGTGGCGAGACAGTTTCCTGCTTTAGGAACGCCTAGCACTGACCTGCAGCTATCTCAACCTGTGTTGGCTCATAAGACCTTGCTTCGGACCAGACCCAGCCATACAGCTAAAGATTTGGCAAAGCAGGTAGTGCAACTGCTACTGCGTCACCACAGCAACTGTGCCCGCGCAGAGCAGCAGGAGAGAAAAAAAAGCTATCCTTTTATTTCCTGGGAAAGAGTTCTCTATCTGTTCCACATCAGGTCAGTATCAGGTCTAAATCCCAAGTAATGGAGTACATAATGCAACAGCAGCATTTTACTGAAAGCTGAGATTAATGCAGACGTAAGAATTTAAAACCAGTTCAAAATATTCTTAACAAGCCTTGTACTATTTCACTGCATTTGAGGGGGCCAGAGAGGGGCAGTCCCTTATTTTAAAATAAGCAGAAAGGTTTCCCATATTAGCTTTTGGGAAAAGTGTGCATGGGATTCGACGGTTGCAGCCCAGTATGAAGCTTTGAATAGAGCAACTTTAAATTGATAAATGTGTGACTAATTCACGGATTATTTAAATAGCATGCACGATATTATACGGACGCTGCTCAGATTTCTACCACTAAGGATTTGTCCATGTTCTTTCGGTGAATTCCTGCTTTTACAGGGATAGAAATTAATATTTTGTAACCAATCTGGAATGGAATGGCTTGCAACATTTAATTTCAAAAGCGCTGCTAGTTTTGTGTACGCTTGCATATTTATAGGGCTAAAAATTCAACCATATGCACAAATTTAAGATTCTGTGACCCCAAATTTATAGTACATTACACGTCACCTGTCACTTCACTACATTTGTTACTTCTGAGAGCTTTGCTTGGTTCCAGGGATCTTCAAAGGCTTTTCTTCAAAGCTGCTGGGTGTGGGGTGGATACCAAGTTTTGCTGTTACAGCATTTTCCACAGAAATACCGTATATACAGACATATGCTTACATATATATGTGTGTGTATATATGTATAAAAAAATGCATACCACTTGCAGAAAAAAATCCAGGCCTTATTTTATCATCTTTTTGGCCAAAACCAAATACCCCTTCCTAAAAACAAACTAAAAATAGCTCCCCCCCCCCATGATAGTTATGCTTCAAAATGTCTCTTGCTTCTATTTACTGTTGTGTGTCAGCTTCCAAACTGATCTGCATCTCCACCGGGTTATCAGGCAACTGCAACAGCACATCTTGATGTACCTACAAATCAAGACAAGATGCTGTGCATAACCAGCAAAGTAGTCAGCTCTACAAGTTTCCAGTTACCAGTTTCACTGACTTTCAATATCTGCAAAACAATATTTGGGATTTTTCAGTTCCCAGTTTAGTTGTCCAAGATATTCTACATTGCAGGACCATTCCATCAGCACACTTTCTTAATTTCCTATTATTTTCAGCATTTATGATTTTTGCAGAACCTGTTTCTGCTGCTTCTCTGATGAGTATATATTTAATATATATATATACACACACACTTCACTGACAGTAAAAGTGTAGGAATGCAAAAATAGATTTTTAACACAAGCTCATGGGCCAGAGAACATACACATTACAAGTATGTTATAAATTAGAGCAACAGTTCAAAGTTAGTGTGTGCAACAGAAATTTAGATCTCAGCAACTTTCAGATTTTACTTCTAGGCCAGGAAGTCTGTTACTACTAGAAATGGAACTTCATCAACCACCAGTTATATGATCCTGGGGACAAGTTTTACCCAAAGAAATAATATGTAAAGTAAACTATCACTGTTATTAAAGGATAAACAGCAAAGACTGATGAAGCAATTCAACAGATACCTTAGAAATATACCCCTCATGAGAAAATCCGTGCCCGCAAACTGATCTTATATCTCATGCATATCCCAGAATGTTTTACAAGTTATGTGTAATTTATTGCTGTCTTGCATACATCCTATCTGAGGGTTTCTAAGCAAGATCAGCCCTAAATGTAAAAACCAGCGTAATTCAAGCAGTCTCCTCATACTGCTTAACCAACCACTTTTAGAGCTTCTGAGAGGACCACCTCTGTGAGCTTGACTTTTAGTAATAAAACTAGCATTAAAAAACCACAAAGAAAGATAATGAAGTGTGGAGGGGGCTGGGGGGGGAGATGAGACTCCTATGATTCATGTTTTAGATGTAAACACGTTGTCCAATTTGTAAATAGCTCTAACTGTTCAGTGCTGGTGTCAGCAAAGGACAGGGCTTCAAGACTCCTGCCATGTTGTGATGCCTGCCAACTCAGAAGAGAAGTAGTAAAAAAAAATAAAAATAAAAAGAGTAACAGCGTCAATAAGAAGCACCAGCCATGGCAGTTCAGTGCATTCAGTGTCATTCATTTCACCTTCGTGCACAGGAAAAGAAACTCATCTCACACGTAACATCAGGGCTCTTAAGATCTCCAGGTGTTCTGAACTATTTCTTGGCTTTCAGTCTAAACCTATAGGGTAGAAATGATCTTACAGAGCACAGCAACATGAGAGATCTTTTAGATGCATGGACATAACGTACGGCCACAATTTACCACTTCAACAGTAAGATGTTAGGACGCTGATCCTGTAAGCTCTTTGGCATTTCATCGGGATCGACTCCACTGGCTGTGACTGACCCCGCTTCTTGTACAAAGCTGTATGCCAAAGATCAGGGGTTAGTTCTGCCTCCATACACATACCCAACAGGATTTCACTCCTGCCTTCTTACGGAGGAAAAGACAGCTTGGTTGAACAGTGCTGCACTGCTTCGCATCCAAAGGACATCGCTCATCCGCCTCTCGTGTCCACGCAGTATTTTAATGCTGACAGCGTGCCTTTGATGATAAACTAAAAGCCTTTTCAATTTTAAATCTTCTTATCGCTCTGGTTTAATGTCTCCTCAATTTAAAGCAAGAAAACTCTCCTTTTATGGTATCACGCCGTGGGTTTATATAATAGATGGCTTCCCCTCCATGAGAATTTGGCTGCAACAGCCTTCAACAAGTTGCTTACATGAAAATCCAGCTTTTCTCATGCTTGTCATGCAATTAGAGTTTTGTGGTCGCTGAGTATCTACATGTTTATCCACACTGCAGTTCTTAATAGTACTGTTGTACTAACAGTACACTTCTTTGCACTGATTTGTAAGCAGAAAAGATTTGTACTGGAAAAGACGGGGGGGGGGGAGCAGGGGGGGATGAGAAAAAAACATGCAAGTATCTTAGAACTCAGGGGTATTTACATCAAGGTAAAATGGAAAAAAATGGAAAATTTGTTAGTAACAACTGGAAATTGGAGTTATGCATCACCCTTACTAGACGTTGCAACTCTTTTTTATATAAAAACAGAGCTTTCCAACCTTGCAGCAATTAAATTCAGCTCTAAATTGGGATAACACTACGACGGTCAATCCCAACTCCAAATTCAACTCAGCTGAGTACGTTTGTAACTTCACATGGACTACAAAAAGCAAAATCTTGGAAGTCCCAGTGGACAATGTTTTAGTTTACTTTCTTTCCATTTAGGTAAGGCCAAAACCACTTTTTTGTGTGGAATGAAAATAAATCAGCAGAAAAGCCATCAAGCCACAGTTTCCAGCACATCTCCTTTACAGGTCTGTCCTACAGTGCTACGGACATGAAAGCTGTTCAACTACAATGCTCTTTACCCACATTTACATTTGTGAGTTTACAAGACACACACATTATGCTACAGTATGCTCGTACAACAGAAAATGAGACCACATTTACTGCTTTATCTCCACTGATACACGAGGTACCTAAATGAGAAGGAGACTTCATTATGTATCCTACATAGTAGGGATACATAAAGGTGCCTCATAAGTATCCCACTATATCTCAGTTTTATTTTGTTTGCATGCTTCTAGAAACCAAAGCTATACAAAATTGTATTTCAAATTTGATGAATTATTGAGACAAATGCTGGGGTAAGGAAAACAAGGGTGAAATGAAGTCAAGAGTTTGAACTGACTAGCTCTGACCAGAGTACAGCTACTTTCCTAAGTTTGTATTTATTAAGTGGAATAAGATGCTAAAAATGCAGCCCAATAGCAGCAATACTATCTATTGATATTTATATGTGAATTATCAAAGTCTAAGAATTTAAATACTTTACTGTATGAATATATTTTCACTGGCTCCTTGATAACGAAGCACTATAAACATAGCTCTCAAAGCCATATTCCACAGATATGTGCTTTTTCTTTCCCCACTATGGGCTGTTCTTTTAGCAGATCAGCTTCACTCAGAGCTATATAAATGAAATAGGCACTGTCACTGCTTTGTGGAGAGCATGTACATGTAAAATGAGCATGACATACAGCATGATTACCAGTTAGAGCCCAGGTGAGAAGTTCGGCCAAGGAGCATCACCTGCCTTGGGAGACAGCTCATGTGATGACAAAGCATCACCTCAGCTTGCTGGAGGTGAGGTATTTCTGGATATGCACGAGAGCAGAGCTTTAGGCAGTCAGTAACTACTGCTACTTAGGGCATCAAGAGGTGTCAGCTACCTCCAGGGCTAGATCATGTCTCAGCAGGAAGATGTAAGACAGTCATTTTAAGATGTTGAAGGTGATATTTGGCAAAGACCATAAATACTTAGCCAGAATCACAGGAGAAAAACCCTGGGAAATCTGGAGACTGAAGCAGGCTTCCAACCCAAGGTCAAGTGCCTTAAGTACAACAAAACCTCGCCTTTCCTCATGCTTATCCTGTGCACCATACAAACTTTAACCAAGACAGAGAAAATACCTCTATCGATTACATCAACTTTGAACTACGTAAGTTCAAAAATATTCTTGTTTCATCACAATTTTAATAAATTAATAGCCTTAAACCTGAACTTGAGCAGTAACCAGGACATGCTATTATAAATGTAAAATCGCCAATAAAATCTACTTTAGTTGAGTCTAATGTACTAGTACTTAGTAATACTGCCTCATCAGTTTAACAGTACTTCAGTTTCCCTGTCCAAAAGCTTAAAAATCCTACTGTAATACTGGTTTTCCATATTCTGTGAAAAACACAATAAATATTAAAAAATAGTTACTGTCTGCTGTGAATACAAGAGGTTGATCCTAAACAGACAGAACTGGAAGAAGTTGTGAAAGCAAAAGATGCAACAGCTTCACAGTTCTGACCTTTAGAAGGACCCAGCTCTTTAGCAAACATGAATTCTTTTGTATTGAAGGTGAAATGGCAAATATTTCCTGTTATTAAGGAAGGTTTTGGATTACTTTCTCTTCACTCAAATGCAGGACTTCAGATAACTAACCACACTGACAATAAAAAGACTGTTAAGACTATCCTAAAGCTG
The DNA here is from genome assembly GCF_040182565.1 of Anser cygnoides. Classification (NCBI taxonomy): domain Eukaryota; kingdom Metazoa; phylum Chordata; class Aves; order Anseriformes; family Anatidae; genus Anser; species Anser cygnoides. Next base: position 49,213,740 of record NC_089876.1, read on the forward strand.
TAATAAAAAGCAGATCACACTGCTGTTGGAAAGAACAATAAAGTAGCACGTGTGGTCATCACAAAAATTGCATTAAGCTTTTTTTGGTGGTGCAAACAATTTCAGGGCTCTGACAGCAAAGAATTAATCATCTCCTAATTTCAGGTAAAAATGACAACATCTATGGAACATAAAAACTAATGACCTACTGCATTAAAGGTGAAGAGATCTGAAAATAGGCTGAACTTTAACCCTTTGGTGTCACTACAGCCAGAGCTCCCACAATTACAAATATAGCTCAATATAACAACTTCGGCTAGAAAAAGCCTGTGGAATGTTTAACAAGGCCTTGAATAACAAAAAGGTTTTGTCTTTGGGCCTTTGACTGATAATTCCATAACTGCAGAGTTCTGTTCCTTAATTTTCTACATACCACTTTTTCAGCTTCAATGATAATAGAGAATGTCATCTGCCTCATCATCATTCCAAGCAAGAGGCAGTCTTTAAGTAACCAAACCCACTCCTATGTGGTTCAGAGAAACAAGCGATATTACATGGAGATAGACAATAAGCCAGCCAGAAAAGGGCCCTCCAGTTCAGCAAGTACAGGTAGTCAGGTGCAAATTAGTATTTTGTAGCCCCAGTTTGTGATCTGACTGTGCTAGAAGCTCAATGGTATAGTGCAGCACGTGCTTCTATTTCAAAACGCCCTAATGTAACAAACCTATATAGTATGAACGTATAGTACATGAACGTGATACTCATGTAAAACATTAATGGGCTCCATGACACTGTGTATGGCTAACTGTGGAGCGAGTTTACTAGGCAATCACAGGAAATAGATCAATATGACCTTTGAGTAGACCCCAATCCATCCTCCTGCCTTCAGGAACGACATCATTAACCATCAACTACAAAATCTCACAGAACAGAAAATAACAGCTCCTATAATCAGCTACCAAGAACAATCACAGCAGGCTAGAAGTAGGAAAAACAGTACAACAGGGAATCAATGTGATATGCAGACGAAAGGAGGAGGGGAAAAAGAAAAGGAAAATAGCAAAATGGTGTCCTGGCTTGTAGAGTGAGACTTCACAGAAGTCTAACATCAATAAAAAAGGCATTTAACTCATCTGCACTTTTTTTTTAAGTTATGTGCAACTCCAGCTAATGACACACAGCACACCTTGTGGCTCGAGCGATAATGGAACACCCTCAGCGACAACAATAGCTGAGTTCTAGGAATACACCAGATCCCCCTGAGGCCCGATTTTCTCTGTTTTAATCTGGCTCACTTATTTCCACACTTAAGTAATAGCTTTGCTTCTTGCCTCTGGCTGAGCAAAGTTCAGGATTACGCCACTAATTAACTAGTGGCTCTGGGATTTTTAGCCTACACAAAGTAATGAAGAGCTAAGTTGAGAAACTGCCCTAGAAAGCCTATTATGTCAGTGATTCTTGCTTCTGTGGAACAGAAATTGCCTTTTTGGCTCATCTTAAGGCAAGAGATCATCACATAACTATTTTCTCCCCAGTAAAGCTTTCCCAACTTTCACACATGTAAATTAGACAAGAACATGGGTTACCAGCTGCTTCGCGAGCAAGATATGGCAAGCTGCAGGTGAGAGTTCACCTGGAAGTAAGTCAGCAATAGGACAGAGTTGGCAAATCCAATCTTCTTGGGTGTCGTGCCATCATTCTTCCCCCCAGCTCTTTTCTCTGCTCAGTAATCCCCTGGTGGCATGCAACCCGAAGAAGTTCATTTCACAGACAACCCTTTACACCATATAAAAAGAGGAGACTAACACCCCACAAAACTTAAGAGTTAGTGGCCTGTGCAAGAACTAGCAAATACAAGCACTACCTTCTCTCTCCTTGAGAAGTGTTTAACTACATATTTTCAAAAAGATTACATAAACACTGGGCAATGCAAGAACACGACCTTGGAGAGAAAGCTCCCTAGATCATGAAAGCATCTGCAAGGTAACCTCAGGAATTTAATTCTTGCCCGAATCCCCACTCATACTGACTGACTCAGAGAACTTACGCACGCACACACAGCAAATTTAGACTTCTGTGGTCTAAACTGAAGCATGAGCCAATTGGGCATTTGCAGAATGGTACAACCAGAGACAGCTTAAATGAAACAGAGCCATAAGATACATTTTTATTTTATTTTTTATGTACAACAAAGCACGCTACCCAAACACTTGATCTCACGTCACAACTGAATATGTAAAATGTTTGAGAGCACTAGAACTCAAAATATATTCTTATTATTTATAATGACACATACTGTTTTTAAAATCACAGCAAGCTGAACATTGTTGTTTTGACCTAATTAAACAGGCCAGAAGTTGGAAAAGTAATGGCAAGTCTCACATCTTTCAGTGTAAGGCACCTTCAGGAAACTAAGTTAAAATTTGGCAATCTATCCCTTTTAGTAACTGGCAAGAGATTACTCCTCCTCCTGTAGGCATTTTTTTTCCTCTTTTCCAGCAAATATTAACATTTCACAGCTTTATCTGAAGACAGAAAGCAACTGGTTGAAGGAAAAGCTATCTGAAACCTTTTAGTATACCAGCCAGAGTGGAGCACTGTGTGTATCACAGCATGAGCACTGAAAACATTTTTTAATAGCTGAAAAAGCTATAGGTCTTGAAGGGTATTTCAAGTGTTTCAAATGATCCACTCCAGATTATTTGCAGTCTTCAAAGCTGTGATTATCAAAAGTCATACAGTCAGTGGAAAATGAAATTCCACCTGGCCACATTTTTTGTATTGCACATTACAGTTTCCCTAAAGCAGTTCACCATTTCACATAAGAGAAAGAAAACATTTCATTTGCTATGCCCTCTGCAGCTAACTTGCTTCATCAGTACACTGTTTCATTTGTGCCTTCTATATAATCACTGAATGTAGCAGTATTTTCATTTTTAAGCAGCACTGACACTGAGGTGTTCTGCATCCAAATTAAGGGGCTGGATATCAGAAACTGAATGAAAGATTTATTTGATAAGTGAAAGTATAGGCCTGGTAATAGCTACTATTTATTGAATATTTTCATATGTAAACTTCAAAAAAAATTACTCTTATTGCTAGAGTGTGTTGATTCACTATGATCAAGTGACATTAAACAGTTGGGAAGAGTTCAATCCCCTAATAAGCAGCTATCAATTGAGTCTCTCCTGATAAGCAGACATTTTGAAAAGAAGAAACATGGTCATGGGAGCTTGATCTAAGTGTTATTTTTAGAAGTAAAGCTGACTGAGGCACCTCTACTTACCAGGAGCAAAGAGTGAAAAACCTCTTATTCCAAAGTATATTTCTACTGCAAAAAGAGACAGATTTTTTTTTGCCTTCAACCCCCCAAAGTTCTTTATTTAAACTCAAGTTTAGGAAGTATTATCTCCAAGTTTCAGAGCGGCATACTTGGAAATGTGTAGTTCTCCGGGCAGCTCGCAGGCAGGGGGAAACACCCCTTCCTGACCATAAAAGGTCCGAGTGCATGTTCTCAAGCGGAAAATGTGTGGGATCCTATTTACAAATGTATAAATACATGCCATTCCTTTGCGCTCACAGGCACAGTTGAAAGCCAGCCAGAAAAGGAAGTACCAGCAATTCGATCCGAGATTTCCACTACATTTCCCCTCGCGTGGGATCACTTTGGCCTGTATTTTCATAGAAGTCTGATTATTTTAGTGAATGAAACCACATCATAGTCTCCAAATCAAGAAAAAGCACAGGAGGGCTTTATAAACATTTCAGTTAGTGCAACAGACATCCATTTCTCTTCCTTCCTCCCCCCAAAACCCTTAGCCCCTCCTCGGAGGGATACAGGAGGCCAAGGAAGAAATCCCAGCTGGTCAGCATTGGGTCCAGCAGCAACCAAGACGCATCTCATGGTGAGTGCCTTCCCCTCTGAAGTTTTCCTGAGGATGAGACCCGCTGGCAAGCAGCACGCCAACAGCTCATCCCTGGGGACATTGCTCATGGTCCCCGTGAGCGATGGCTCAGTTGGACAGCTGCAGTGGAGGGGGGCCCTACCCCACATTTGTTCCTCCTCTAGGAATCCATACAAGGAAGAAAAAAAGAACTAATAATTTAGAAATTCAGCTGGCAGGCTATCTTTAAACATAGAAAGCAATCTTGAAAATTATTTCTCGTAAGACATCCCAAAGGCAAAAATGCTTACCAAATTAACTTCCCAGTGTAAGCTTAAAGCTGAGCTTTCAGTTCTACAATTGAAACATATCATGTTTCAACCATGTCATCAACATTATGTCTAGAACTGCAGAATTTAAAAATACTACCAGAAGACAAGTAGCTGCTATTACCTTGTGCTTATCTTTTCACCTCTACCTCATGTGGTTAATGGGAATTATCCACCAAGTAGGTGTTATTTATTGTGTATGATCACCAGAACTTCAGATCAGAGAAGCCACCAAATACACAAGATTCCTTTTTAATACACTTTTCTGAGAACATGTATTTACTTCAGTTGCAGTCAAAGCACATGCAGAATGGCAGCCAAGTGATGATTTCAGAGAAACTATTAAGGTACATCCAGGTGAAGCATCTGGTACTCTAAAGAATCTGTTTCTCTTTATTTAGAAATAAAGAAGAGTCCTAGAAAATACTTAGTTTAAAAAGGGGAAAAAACTCATTCACCATTATACACAAGGTAGACAGAACATACGACATTAGCATTAAACTCACTGGTGAGGCACTGGCACAGGCTGCCCAGAGAAGCTGTGGACGCCCCATCCCTGGAGGTGCCCAAGGCCAGGCTGGATGGGGCTTTGAGCAGCCTGGTCTAGTGGGAGGTGTCCCTGCCCATGGCAGGGGGTTGGAACTGGGTGGGCTTTATGGTCCCAGCCAACCCAAACCATTCTGTGGTTCTATGACACACAATTCAGGTAGGATAGAGGGCAAAGGAAAAGGATGGGAAAAGAGCACCTCCTTTGCAAGATCTAAGTATCATTGGCTACACTGAAGAACCTGCCTACTTCTAACACTGGGAAGTTGAAATAATCAAAAGCACAAATGATTTATTATCATTATGGTTAAGACAAGCATCTCCAGGTCTTCTGCAAAAGAAACTTTCTCACACCCACCTATATGTCCTTCTCTCACATTAACAGCAAATGGGTCACAATTTCCATGCCACTTGCACGTTTCATTTAGAAAGCTGCCATTCACCAATGCCAGTACTGAAAAGGACACTTCAGACAAACTAGTAGAGGAAGTGGACCTGTGATAAGGTAGGAGAAAGTCTCCACTGCTTTTAGAATATTAATGGAGGAGTATACTCTGGTCCTGAAGGTTTACAAACCAAATGAAAAAAAAAGCTATGGGAAGAAAAGCAAGGCCAAAGCAAACAAACCACCACTTGACACCACAACCTAGTGTTCAAGTAAGAACACTTCAGAAAGTTTGCTTCCCATTTTTACAGTCACCACCTGAATGCCAACATCTCTTACCAGCACTAACAATGTTATACTCGAAGCAGAACATGGAATCACCTTGTTCCCGTGAAATTTGTGGCTTCGTATCAGTGTCATTCCCACCACTCTCAGGTCCGAGCACAGCACAAAGCAGTTTCTAAGCATCTTTTCCATGTGCAGAGCTGCCTCTCCTTCAGTGACAGGACTATACTGCCAAAAGGGAAACCTGAGTACAACAAACCTGCAACAAATACACAGAGAACCAGAGAAAAGACTACCACTGCAGAGAAGACTAACAGCGTACTCCTTTCTTGAGCATTGCTTTCCCATATTTTTTGATACCTGGATAGCTATACAATACGTACCTTATATGCATTTTTATTCATACCTACTATACCCACACACATATATGAGTGTTTACTATACACACACACTATACAGGAGAAAAATGTGGAAAATCCGAAGCCTGGAGCAGATCTCAGGTGAAGGCTCCACAGCAGCAGGTCAAATCTTAAAATCGCAAGCAAAAACAAAGAGCTAGATGATATTAAACAGAATTATCCAAGACTATATGTGAAGCAACCAAAAGAAGTTATTTCTTTATCTGGGATGTGGTTAGACTACAAGATTTCTCACCACCAGAAAATGGAGATAGAAAAACTTTACAAGATTTCAAAAAATCTTTTGGGCTACCAAACCCCAAAAATCTGTTTACATCTTTCTTAAGAAAATTCGGACTATGAAATTGGTAGAAGGTAGGATAACAGATCAGGGAATAGGATAACAGATCAGGGAATTATCATGATATCCTGGATGGGTACCACGTTGAGCCAAGCAGACCTCTTATTTGGCCTGGTATGCCTGTTAATACCTTCTAGATATTTCTCAGGGAGTTGCCTTGGCACACAGACCACATTACTAGTACTTTCTTTTAATCTACAGCATTGTAGATCACAGAATTATACTTAACCTTATCTCTTCCTTTTGGCCTCATTACCATTGATGATATTCAAAATGCATATATTACTCCATACCTTTAATTACCTTTCCTTGCCTAGCTTTAGTAAGATTGTTTCATCTCAAATACAAAGCGTTTCTTTTTCAGTACAATCGGAATAGTTTTCTTGAGTTCTCCTTAGCTTAATTTTTAATAAGCTAATTAACCCTCACTTTTACATCTTTAAAAACTTCCAGTCTCAGAAGGTAACTTTGCAATTCTTAACTAAAGTTTTCTTATTAAATAGAAGCCAAATGTTAGCGAGCTTTTTAATTGTTCTGCCCGTAACTCTGATCCATTTCCCTTCTTCTTCTTAAAGATCTCAACCATACTTTCAAATCCCCATGCCACAACTGCTACAGCTTCTTCTCCTCCGCTTTCCACAACAGGTTAATAGTGAAACATAATAAACGGTTATCTTTAATCACATCATTTTAATCACATCTTCCATGTAAAGATCCCAAGCAATTCTAAAATATATCTTAAGTTGTGTAAGACTGGGCAACAGAACAGCAATTATATTCTTAAAGATCCAACAGGGGGATAATCAACTCAAAAAGCAGCTAATTAGTGACTGCTCTAAACCACTTTCATGAAAAGTACAGCAAGAAAATTAAGTATTTAGGAAGGAATTCATGGGACCCAAGAGCAATTCTTCGATTAGAATTTGGTCAGAGCAGCATGTTAGTCCTGCTTCAAGTGGTAGGTGATTTCAGCCACCATCTCAATCCTCCTGCCTGAGGGAAGGAAAGAAAAACACACACAAAACAAGGCAAAACCAGCAACTACAGGAGCACCACCATGTCACTTTCAGTACAGTAAGGACAGAAGACTATCACAGCATCTCCAATCCCCACTCTAACACTTTATATTTCTTCAGCAGCCTGCTCAAGTAGCGATGAAACTCAATGTCAAGTAAATTACAGAACAGAACAGGATAAATAGCTAGACTTTGTGCTATCCACTGCTCATGCTTTATTAATAGCATGGTATCATTCAGGTAATACAAAATACAACTGAAGTGCTATGCTGATAGATGGTCATTACCTGAAGCCCCTGGCAATATTTTTGCATCAAGGAAGCGATAAAAATGTCTTCTAGTTGATGATCCTGGATGATTTTTTCAGGTACTTCAAGAAAGTTGTTAACACTGCCTGACACCTAATGCATAGCTACAGCTGGCAGAGTTATAAGCCAGTCCTTGGGGTAGCGTTCTGATCACTTGGTAACACCCTACAGTTAGATTAAGGCATTACCATTTTCAAGTGAAGTCTTTAAGTAATTCCTGTGTATGTGAGAAAGCTACGGAAAGAAAAGAGCCGTACCAAGCCTGAGAAGTTATCGGCATAGAAATATTTCATTTTAAGAGCAATGGTGAGTTATCATCATCTGAAGCCATTTAGAGAATTTTTCTAGATGCAACCTCTTTGAATGTGGTATTGTGCACATAAAGGGAAAAAGAGAAGGAAGAGAGCTAGAAGCAGCTGGGCTGTACAAAAGCTGCCATTTAGCTGTATCTGTCCTATATACAGAAGACTTCAAGAACAATTCCAAAAGGTAAAGAAATCCCAGAAGAGCAAGAATTTTTAAGAGGTGTTCCCTCGTCTTAAGAAAAAAGAAACCTAGATGTCAGAATGAAAGCTGATTCTTTGAGTTGGATCTCATTGGCTTACAGAGATTTAAGTTTCTTATAATACTGTTTCTTTTGCTTGGTCTTTCGCTTGGCTTCTGTCACTTCCACTTCAAGTCAGTATTAATGGAACTGCAGAAGACAGCATCTTAATAGCATCTCTTCCCACACTGCAGAGAAAGCACTTATTTACAAAACCCAGATGAAAACCGTCAGGTGGGTTTTTTTTAAATGTAAAATGTCTGCAGAAAAATTACTTGCTGAATATTGTAAACATTAGATTGACATCTCGACAACATACATGGGTTTTTTGATTATCTATTTAAAGACGATGTTCAAGTTCTGATCTGATCATTATAGTTATTTTTAACAAGCTTTCCTATAGAGATTCTCTACTGTTTCCTACAAAAGGTAGTAGTAACAAACAGCTTGGTCCTCTGAGCAACCGATTACATTATATAGACAGCGTGTTCTTTGTAGTCAAGAGATCTTGGAGACAAGAAGTGATTTGTTCTGTTCAGTTTTCAGGAGCCAAAACATAGACCACTCTGGCTATATGCAGGACTCTTCTCTCTAACCCAGCTGCACCAAGGGGCATATGCTAGGTGAGCACTAAAAGCTTTCCGTTGACCATTAAAACATTTATTTCTGCAAAAGATGACTCCAGGGGGTTCAGGACAGTTCACAGTCAGAAGTTACCCAAGCTCCTCTTCCTCCTCCAGTTACCCCATCCGTACATAAATGCACACCTAGCCCTTTCTGAAAGAAATCTTTTTGGCAGGTGAAAGCTGCTGACCTTCCTTCCCAAAAATTAACACTTTAACCACTGCCTGGATGACACACTTCTCCCTTAGGGCTCAGTTTATTTAAAATAATAATAAGTCTCACATACCCACCCCCCCAAAAAAAAAAAAAAATTTGTTAAAGCTACTGTTTTCCCAAGAGCCTTAAAATGGCTCCCCTTGCATTTCTTTTCTTTTACTTCCTTTTCCTCCTCTCACCATCTTACCACAGGAACACACTTGTTTTCCACTACTCCCTCTTTAACCGGACCACCCGCTGACCTGTATGGTCACTTGGTGCATCACAACAGGGAGAAGGCTTTCAATAAACAAAGTCAGGCATAAAAAGGTCTTTCATCTAAGAGATCAGAAATTAAAATTAAAAAAAATAAAGTCTGTTGGATGTTGTTGTTACTTGCAGAAAATCAAATATAGTTTTCATGTATAATATAGAGTTTTAGACCAAGCGCCTGTGAATCTAGAAACTGGCGTACAGTGACACTCAATGCTCACTGTGACGAAACAACAACTACCGTTACTGAAGACTTTAAGTAATTAGCGTAGTTTACATTCTCACAAGCTTCTTTGCAGCCCTACAAATTGCAATTTATATCCACAAAGACTGCCTCCCTAGAGTTTATAAATACAGGCACTCTTAACTGTAAACACAACTCTTGAAAGAGGGCATTATGTTCCCACTGTTATTTTTTATTTATTTATTTTAATTACGGACACGAATTACTGCTTACCAGAATCACGTGTAACACAAGCTCTGAGCAGAGCTCCTCACCCCTTGCAAGTAATTAACAGTTAAGGGAAAGGAGGAAAGAGGTTTTGGTGGCAACCTCATTTCTCCTCAGAAACATTTCAAGCCTTATGAAATGACACTCTTCAAAAGTGCCAGGAATAACAAAAACAAAACGTGATTGCCCTGAATCCATCTAGGCAGCAAGGTGCCACTGCACAGCTTGTTATGCTCTCTCCTCTTGCTTTAAGGATGGAGCTCCTAGTGGCCGCATAAGGATGTGCCAGATGAAAAGCCACAGGGACAATTTCCAGAGAGAGGAGCATGATTTTCCTGTTGCCATTAAGTTGTGTTCCCCCCACCCCAGTACTTGGATCCCGATTTTTAGAACTATTCTCATTTGTTCTAACTAATGAAAATTACTGGTGCAAAGTTGTCTCTTAACTACACTTAAGAGACATAAAAGACAAGCAATTCAAAGGCCACATCTGACATTTTGATTGTGGGGCACAAGGAGAAAAGAGAAAAAACCATGGAGATTGCTCATGTTGAGAAGCCAGTACTGATAAAAAGCTCTGAAGCTGCCACTCTTCTCTGTGCTTCATCAGACATAATAATACCTGCATGATATTGAAGAATGTTTCTGTATAAAAAGAGCCAAAGTAGGGGTTGCTCTTCCACTCCCTGGATATGAGCTCTTTGATTAACGTAAAGAGAAAATGGCACAGTGTTCATTTCTTCCTCTGAAAGAGGTAAGCCTACGCTCAAGTTGATCATCACGGGGTAATAATTCCAAAGTCCACGACTTCCCCAGGACGTTGATAATGAAGCATGAGAAGTTTGTCACACACAAGTTCTGTACTGCGAGGAGCAGCGTCTCACAGCTCCCACTGCTACCCATGCTGGAGAAGAACAAACCACACCACAATTCTGCACTGTGTATGAAAAGTAGATTGCAGTCTGCTATTTTCAGCTTTGGCATCCTCTCAGAGCAAAAAGTTTCCTCGTTCCCCCTTTCAATACCCTGGCATGATGTAAAAATCAGGTGATGTGTCTAGCAGGCTTGTAAAATAAAAGATATTCAAGCACAACGTTATGAGAAGCGTTCAACCACATTTGGTAATCATCATTCAGCCATTTACCACAGTAACAAAAAGGCTACAGAGAAAGACAGTTTCTTACGCAGTGTGGTTCACTGCTAACATTTTTTCTCCAGTAGATAGCTTTCAACATTAATTTCCTTTTCACATCCGTCCGTACCTTTCAACATACACCATGTCTCTACGTTACAATACAGCCAGTGATGTTCTCACCGTCCTGCAAACCACAGAAAAGATCGTTTCTCCCTTAGCAAAGACAATGTTTTTTGTTTGTTTTTTAACACTTACACAAATTTGTTTTGATTTCTTATCAGCTGCACAGAGTTTCACATCTGTCTATCAGTACTTTAATCAGTGAAAATGTAAATGGGGTAAAAGTCCTACACACAGATTAGGAAAGGCACTGAATGAAAGAGCTATAAAAGAAAATGCTGAAAATATGGAAGTATGATTAGCTTTTATCTTTCAAACACTACCTTCCATAAATAAACTTTATTACACTTCAATCATTATTAGATTTATTTTTTTTTCAGATAAGAAAGCAATTCACATGCTGTAACTGATTTTTATAGCTAGACAACCACAACCACCATAGCAAACATGAATACAATTGCTGAGCTTATTTAATTTCATGTTCTATGAATATAATCAAGTCTGAAAAAGAAGCTCTCTTGCTAGATGTTTCCTTTTTCCAGGCTTTGAATTAACAGCAGTGGCTTGATCTTGCAAATTTGCATCTTGTCACTTCTTCCTAGTAACTAGGTCCAACCCTTTCCCAGCTTCAGTGCAATTCTTCATACATTGAAGCAACTTCTTGGGTGCCTTAGTGAGGAATTCTTTGCATCTTTGACACCTACATAAAGTACTGTTGGTGGACAAATTCAGAGACTAGAGCTAGTCAACCAGTACTAAACTATTTGTAAGGAAATATTCATTGTTAAGGGAACAGTAAGTACAGTAAACTGCTAGTGCATAGGATAGCATGCATTACAGAATACAGCATGTTTCGAGCTGCCTTTATGTTAAGGATTTGACTAAAGCAGTGGCAGCAGTTAACTAAATGAAGTCTATTACCACAGATAGGAATTACTTTACAAGATCTTCCCAGGGTAGACTTTGAAGCAATGAATATCCTGAAAATGAAGATGGAAAGGAGCTAACATACATGAAAAATCAGCTACCTGTGACTAAAATCTAACTGCATTGTATTGCTGTCTTTGGCACTGCATTGCCAAGGGAAGGCAGTAGACATCAAAAGAGAAATATGAAGGGTATCGTGACTTATTTATCAGACCATTCACTTAAAGAACAACAACAAATGAAAAGGTTTAAAAACTTATTCCACATTGGTTTCTAAGATCCTGAAGAGGGGCAGGGGTGACGGGGCTCCGAAATCAATAGCTACTCTATTCTGCGCTCAGTAGCAACATCTGGGTGCACATGCAAATTCCGAAGCCAGATGGAGCGAACCAGCTGCGGCACACAGATGAGATACTATCCCTCTGTGGAGCAGAGCGGCCACATCCAAACTGCGCGCTGGGTACGATCCACGTGTTCAGCAGCCCCCGCCGCCTGGAAATAAATGAACGCAAGAACAGCTGACACACAGAAGAGCAGGGAAGATTCCTTTCTTCCCTCACCCTGGAAAATGAAAGTGAAATGTAAATACTGTTTGTCATATTACCTAGCAGTAGTTGATCTTCATGTCTACAAGCAAGACTACTATTTAACCCATACACTATTTCATTTATTGTATGTTTGGGAATCTGTTTTAACATACTGCTAATTCACTTTTAATATGATCAAAATAGTTTTAGCTCCAGTATTACCACTGCTTGCCTGCATCAACTAAAACCAGGAGTTCTTGCTTTTTAAAAGCTACGGAGAACATTCTCATCTGAAATGCAAATACTGAACAGAAAGATTAATAAGCACTTCCTGAAAGTGAAAAATGCTGAACAAGTCAATCTAATCCAAGAATATACCTCAATAAAAAGAATTAGAACAAACAAACATTAAGCACACACATACATAAAAATGTCAGAATAAACCACATACAAGTGCACGTAGCTATAAATTTTAATTACTTAAGACCATCCATTAAGCAACTGCTGCCAGAAATAAATGCTGCACTGTTACAGTTGTCCACAAGGAAACTACGCATCCATTCCATTGTGAAGTGTTTTAAACACTTTCAGACAAATCACAACCGGTAACAAGATCAGGCGTCTTTTTGTTCTGTTCTTAAAATAATGAGCAAGAGAATTCAGCTTTATGCAAGGGCACTGTTCCAATCCCGACCCAGTACTCTCAGTGGTAGTGCTGTAGACTCTAAAGCTTAATCTCAAAGAGAAGCTACAGATCCTGTAAGACAGTGTCAGATTTACCACAACATTGGTTTCTTTCTCCTAATGCAAAGAACTCTACCAGGTCCAAATTTTGGCAACATGATTATGTTAAAAGCAGTTACAATGCAGAAACATCTCCCAGCTGTTTCAGGTGTTAGGTATCATTGTTACACAGCACCTTCGAGTGTACCTTGACTAATGAGACAAATTGGAGAATCAGATTCTCACTGATAAAGCAAGCACCTGCTTTAGAAAGATGTTTACATTTCTACTTCACAACAACACAAAACCCTATTTCCCCCCACAGCAGTAAGGTAATTTTGCAAAGCAGACAGATGCTTAAGTAAGACAGCTTTCTTCTCTGGTGCACTCCAGAGAACGAACATGTGGCCCACTTGAGGTGCTAGGTGAGGTTGCAAACAACCTCAGAGCTCTCCCTTGAGATGAAAATTAATGAACTCAAAACCTCTCTGGCAGCTCTGGCTGGAATCAGCTCAGGACACCCACCTCCCCGCTGCTTCTTGTTAAGAATCTGGTATAAAATAGCAATCTCCAGTTGAAAAAAACATAAAAGGTGGCTGTTCCCAACATCTCATGAGAGTCTTTATGTTATCAATGATGCAATAGACTTACGAGAGTATGTAGAGATGTACTGACCTCTGAAACACTCTGCTGGCACAGATCCTTACCAGTAATGATACTGCTCATCACAAATGCAATCTCCACTTCAGAAGAAATAACTACAAGGCTGAACCAGCACTTCAGGTAAATACTTTGTGAATTCCTATGCCAGCAAGTACCACCAGAAAAACAGGGACTGCTTAGCAGAAGTTTTTCATAAGTTTAAGAGAAATTAGAGTTGTACACTCTAATCTGACTATAGATGTGCACTGCTCCCAGGGGTCAGGCATTTCTGAATGTTATGAATAAACTGCAGGCAAGGCTGGAGTGCATAAACATACACACAAACATCTTCATCACATCTGCCAAGAAAGCAGAGTGAGAACAATGCAGTCAGCATCACGAGAGCTGAAAATCATTTCACGTTTCGAGAGCACGTGTGTTCTTACAAAAGAGCCCATGCCTACTAGCTGTTATACCTTCCAAGGACAGAACAGGCTATTTTAACTGATAACATATTACCAATTTTAACCATCATCCAACACAAACACCACTCATCTCCTACAGAACACACAGCATTCCTGTTGTTTGTTTCCTACCCGTTTAGGTAAGAGTGCACACAGGTTTGTAATGCACGTTAAGCAACAGTCCTGAACAAAGTTTGTCACAGCATTACAGCACCTACCGGGGAGAAACTCCACAGCTGGTAGGCTGGAGGGAAGAGGAGGAGATATTTCTTCTATTAGATGAATTTTAAAATAAATGTACAACTCTAGAGATGTTGGAATGATGAAAGTCTGGCAAAGATTAATCGGTAAGATAGCCAGTGAGGGAGCTGGTGGACTTCCCCATAACTATCAAACACAGGATGGAAACAAACAAGCCTAGAATGGCACTAAAGGCATGGCACTAAAATACCTTCCTCCTTCTTTTTCCCCCCCACACTAAGGGAAAAGTCTGAAGGAGACTGAAAGATGTCCTTTTACCATGGAGACTGAAAGGCTATTTTGGTGTCTGAGATTTATATTAGAAATAAGAGAATGCCTATTCTCAGAAATTATTAAAGAAGTGGCAGTAAGTACTAATAAAAGTTTTTTTTCCATCTTTTCTTGCAATTTTGCTGTGACAAAAAAAAAAAATCATAGACCCAGCAAGAATCCTTAGTTATTTTAAAAAGTAGCATTTAGGTAAGATCAGATACCACAGTTTCATCTCCTTGTCTAGGAATCGGGTTTGTTTTGAAGCCACTGCTTGTTAGTTCAGTTACAAGGCTTTACTTCACTTGCAGGTCCACTATAGTTCTACAAGCAACAAGTATTTGCAGGTGTGAGTTTCCTTGCATAACAGACATTTAAGACACTTAAGCCTTGAGATATTATGGTAGACCACCTCCCAAAACTGTATTTTTGAAATACAAGTTGCCCATAATATAAATGCAAGCTTTTTACCATCTACACAGACAACAGAATATTCTTCTGAATCACTTTCTGAAGGACCTCTTCAAATACTATACAATCAGACATATACATTTCCCAAGTAAGTCACTTCCACAGCTACATTATTCTGTGTGATACATGCACATAGGTAGCCTCACCCACGTACGGTTCATTACAGCTAATGTCAAACTTGGGCTAAGTTTTCATTCTGAAATGACCTTCAGATTTTAGAGAATGAAGAGTTATGAAAGGCAGCTGAAGTTGCATTGCTAATAACAGAGCTGAGTGAGCAGCCACATCTCATGAGAAAGAAGGCACTCTACAGTAACCAATACCAACGCCCCTTCTCTAAACTTGAAGAAATTGTACATAGATAAGCTTATTTACACTGAAGTAAATAAGTCTACATAATGTTTTTTTAATATACAAATATTAGTTATCTTCTTTTGCATTTGATTCCACTTTCTCAGTACTTTCTGAAAAATGATTAAATGGCTCACAAAGGTCTTGTGAGTTTGTGTGCCACAGATACAACATTCAGTACTTAAATTTGGTCCAATGTAAGTTTCTGCAACTAGTAGAGTTTAACTTGGACCACAGTTGCTGCTGTTCGGTACAAACCTATTTATATGAACAGAGCAGAGAGCCAAAACAGTTGCTTTGTAATTACTTCAGGCATGTTTGAATCCAGGAGGGAAACTGTTTTAATTTATTTTCCCCTGGAACACTACAAAGTTCCACTACAGCCTTGCAGTGTAACCAGGCGTATCAAGAAAGAGCCTTCATTTACCTAAAAAAAAAAAAGATCAAATTATACTACTGAATTGTTCTTCTATTTCTCTGCTTCAGCCTGAATGCACTGAAATGTTTGAAAATACTGTTTGAGAATTTGTAGTGTCAGAGACATTTTGGCAGAAAAAGAAAGTCTTGTTGAGGGCAAAATTCAGTCAAGATGACTGTAAAATCTAATCCACACCTTTGAATTTGGACTGAATATCCATCACTTAAACATCTTGTAAATGACCCAATTTGTTTACATGGCCCTGTAGCTTTTTATGACTTTTCCATAAAGAAGTTATTACATCCATTCCTTTTATTTTGTTTGAGAGCATTTGAATGAGCCCCAGAACCACAAGCAAGTGAAACAGACTCTCTGCAGATGGAAGTGGCCTCATATAATTCACCACTACTGGTAAAAGACTCAGAACAACACTTTCAGTTTGGAAATGCCATACCTCCACACACAGCAGAAGAATTTCCTGTGCCATGTGTCTTTTTTAAGTGTTTAACTATTGTATAAAAATGCACGCTGGTTTCCTGTCCATCAGAGGAGGAACGTAGAGCCACTAGGACTTGGGTCTCCCGTTGCTTTCACCAGGCGTGAAAGCAGTAGGACAGTTTCAACATAGTGAAATAAACTGAGGGGGGTGAAACAAGCAAAGCTTCCCAAATAACAGCTTAATAACAGACAGGAATTTTCTGGGAAAGACCAAAGCCAAAGATTAGGATCAGCAATAGCATTATCCATTATTTCACAAAACAGAACCTCTTCCAGCAAAGTCATTTCCCCACCTCATGGGCTTTTAAACACAACACTTAAAAGGCAGCAGACAGATTAACAGGACTGGATTAACATGGGAGGTATGGCCAAAGTTTCTCCAAGAACATTTTTCCAGCTTAACTTACTCTTCAAATATAACACTCCCCAGTATTTTACACCTGGACTTTCCCCTGACAGAAATCTACTGCTTTGCTGATGATACGTGCCAAACCGAGTAATGGTTTAAAGCTGTAGAGTACCAACAACTACAAGAAGGGCACCACTCCTGCACCAAGTCTGAAGACAATTTATCAGATTACAGGACCAACTCACTCATTAACTGCAGTATTTGACCTCCTGCATCACTGGCATCTCCCAAACAGTTTTATGTAATTTATTATCAACTCATAGTAAGAATGACGGCAAAAGCAATACAAAACAAGACTAGAAGTACAGGAAACACAAGCAGCAGTGTTTCCTTTTACCAAGATACCTTTTGCTTTCTGCAAGACAGGCTTCACATTTCAAGAACAGCTGAGTAAGGGTGATATGGGAGTTTCAATCCAGCATCTGAAGTTATCACAGGCTACGCCACCCTCCCTCACTCCCAGCAGGCGTATAGTGCTGTAGGTCCCCTACAGGAGGTCTCCTTACAACAGCTACCCAGCTAGCAGCACCATTCACCCAAAAACCTCGAGCCACATGTCCCACGGCGAGGCCAGCAGGGAACACGGCCTACACCCCACCACCATCTGGCCAGCCTCAGCATGTACCATGCCATACTCAGAGCATCAAGCGCAATGGTGCTCGAGCAGAGCTACATCTGCATGCCGTTTTAATACGATCGATAACCAGTTTTCACAAACTCAACAAGTCTTCTGAACTCTTAAGACAGACAGGCCTTGCTAACCTTGATTCAGAAGGCCTCAAGTATCCAAGACCAAGGAATTAGTTGGGCTGTCTCCTTCACATCAACGTTTTTGATACTACTTATACTCTGTGTACAAGCCTTTATCCATAAGCGTCTAGCAATCTTTCCGGCCTTCTCCCTTCTTACCCATCCCACCAACTTGCGTAGAAACTGGTTAGGTTATGAAAACATGTAGAGGTGCTACTGTACACAAGCTAAGTAAGATGGGTATCTTCACATAAAGAAAAACTGCTTAGCGTGCTGTAGGATCACAAAATCAACCGCAGATAACACAGCGTAACAGTGGAGATTTATAAAATCTCGGCACAAGGATGTTTGGAAGACAAGATCAGAAGACAGATGAACCCTAAGGCTAGGATGTCTGTGGATGGAGGTATGAATAATGTTTCCTGATGTTGCCACCTTACAATAATATCCTACAATCTAACTAAGCCTCTAGGAAGCATGACGTTTATATTTTAGCTTCACAGTAGCACATTACAAATTTTTTACTCAGCTACTTGAAAAATGCATTTCACATTCAAACACAAGCTACACAAGCTTTCCAAGAAGAATGAAGTTTCTCATTTCTCAGTTAATTTCTCAGAAACTCCTAAAGAACTAATCACTCACACAGATACATAAGTGCTACAACATCAAGGGCAGTTCTACATGGTAGTGCTAATCATGTTTTGTTATGTAACTCTGAAGAAGTCCTACATGTTTCCTCTAAAATCTATTCCTGTACAGGACAATTTCTAAGAAACTTGCACACTGGGAAGCGTACTTTCCATGACACACATTTTGCAACTAAAAGCAAAAGCACAGCTCTCTATTAAAGCAAAGGGCTATCTGTAAAGCAATTTACTTCCAGTGAAGGGAAGCAAGCTTGGTCAGCATGTACTCTTTCTAGTAATCAGGAACTGCCAGGCGCAGCAAAAACTAGAAGAAGCAACCGCCCAACAGCAACAAGAACCCCAAAACCACCCAGCTATAATGCAAAACCACTGCTGTAGGGTGCAAACCGCTACTTTGCTATTACTTGTTGACTATGTAATAATTAGATTCAAAAGGTTTGGATAACGTTTGGCCTCTATAAAAGATGTTATGTTTATATGAAGACAAAGTCCAACATAACACCTTTGGTTGTATAGCTGTCACTTTCTCAAGTTATATCCTGTGCTATTTCTCTGTTATAAAACACCATATATGACTGAAAGAAACTAAAAACCCCAAAACAATGCCACAAGGCCTTAAAATCTCTTCTGCAAACCTAATAAGAAATAGTTACTGCAAAAAATGGATTTTCCATGTTTCTCCCTTAAAATTAAACTCAAAATATTTAAATATTTAACAAACATAAAGAAAGGCAAGAATGCCTATATATCTGGGACAAGTAGCAAATGGTCTGTACCTTTAATACCTTCTCTTTTATCTACAAGACAAAAGTGAGAAAAGCAGCAGGACTAAAGAGCAGTTCCGAGCAGGATTCTGCCAAGCACCAGGCAACATGCCAAAAGGCAACTAGAAGGCACAAACCTGTTTTTAAAACCATCTTGCACTGCAATTTATCACAGTGTTGAAGGACTTCTCTAATTTGCCACAATCTTTTGCTTAAAGTCAAAAGAGGATGTGGTACAATTCTTCACTCTCCAGGAAAAGAGCTTTAAAACATTTCAAAACAAGTCTTGGATTAAACAGAAATAGATTAAACTTAGGACAAATTGCATCACTATCATGTTTCCCTTTAGATGATGTGTTCATATTTTCTTCTTCCTTTTCTTCTCAAAAGAAAGGAAATTTCTCCTACCCAGCAGTACTGGCACTCATCAATTCAGCTAGACTCAGCAGTAGTGGCATTGATTCCCACTGCTTTCAAGTATGCTCTTTTATCAGAGAGAATTTTACAGTCAAATTAAGGAAAAGCACTGACATTCTCACCTCCAAGAACTGAGTGAACTGCATCCCTCAGACATAAACATGCTCTTTCAGGTGTTGAAGCCTGAGCTAAATGATCTTCACCAGAAACTCCAAGTCATGATTCTGTGCCTGTCCATGAATTAGCTGCAAGCTCCTTTGAAGATGCTCAAACAAACAGGGGAATCCTCCAGGTGGTTGTGAGGCCACGCACAAGCTGAGGAGAAGACAGAAGGCCCCTCTGGCCCGTCAGAGCTTTGCTGAATTCTACTTGCATCCGTCAAGTCTTCCCAGGGACAACCTTAGATAGTCATGTCTCAACCTCCAGCTCCAGCATCATTTTTCTTTTTGAATGGACAGCAGCACCTCTCATGTGAGGAGAGGCTGAGAGAGCTGGGCTTGCTCAGCCTGGGGAAGAGGAGGCTTAGGAAGGATCCCATCAATGTCTACAAATGCCTGCACAGGGCATTAAAAAACAAAGACAACGGAGACAGGTTCTTTTCAGCACAAGCTGGAACAGAAGAGGTCCCCTGTGAACACCAGGCAGCACTTCTGTACCGTGCAGGTGACTGAGCACTGGCACAGGCTGCCCAGAGAGGTGGTGGAGTCTCCTCCTTGGAGATCTTCAAAAGACCCCTAGATGTGGTCCTGGGCACCCCGCTCTGGGTGGCCCTGCTTGAACAGGGGCTGGACCAGGTGGCCTCCAGAGGTCCCTTTCCAACTCAGCCATTCTGTGATTCTCACCTGAAACTGACTGCAGGAAAATTAACTTTTGTAAGTAGTTGGTTCTGGTGAACTGCTAACTGACCTCAGTTTTTTGGCCTTCTGAAGGCATTCATTGCTACTTCCTAAACATGCATGACACATAAGCTATACCGTCCACTTCTTATAGCACCTGATTTTACATTATCTTATCTAAAAGACATCCTCATATTTCTCACAGAAATTCTAACACCCGATGCCTGTAGCTTAGTAAAATTATTGTGGACATTTATCACATCTTTCCTAAGACAGCCAAGAGAACAGAATTTAGATTCACCTACCATCTCACGTTGTAATCAAGTCTGGACCAAACTAATAGTATCACATAAGCAGGTACACTCAGGCCCCTAGAGTTAAGTCATTCATATAAAGCACTCCATCAGTAGCTCCCTCAGACATTGCTGAAACTACAGAAACAGACTGAAGATAACACACAAACATACTATTGAAAAATAGAATGAGTGGTAAGAACTATAATAGAAAGATGAAATAAGTAAACCATCCAAGTAATCAAATTCAATACACAAGAGAATGAGATTTATTCCTCAAAAGAAACTGAGAACCATTTTTCACAACTCCTTACTGCAATATGGAAAAAGGGTAATAAATATGCCAGATAGCCATAAGAGTACTGACAAAGCCACCTAAGTCTGAAAATCCATTCAAGCATAATCTGTTTTTCAACACAAAAACTGTGGAAGTCAAATCCGTACCATTAACCAGGAGCCATCACTACACGCACCACTTACTACTACTACTACTCCAGTTTCCAGAAGATGGTTGCATAAACTCCAGATGAATATTTACTCAGTTGAATTACAAATAAAAACATTAAAGATAAATATTTTTTTCAAGAAAATCATATAAACTCCCTTACTGTCAAGCCGAGTTTACAAATAAACCTTTTCTTGAAGGAACTCTGACCACCACAGAGGTCCAACAAAAACAAGGAGGTAGTTTTAAGTGGTTTCCAATGGAGCTACACCAGCCCCACAACAACCATCACATTGAACTCTCAGAAGGTAGCAGCAAAAGACTGTGTTCTAAGTATATCTAATTTAGAAGTACAAAGAAATATTTGTTCTAGGAAATTGCCACCCAAAATGTCATGCACTGTGCAAGAGAAACAAGAGTACTTATGTCTGCATTTAGCAAATATATCCAATTGAGTCAAGCCTTAATTCTGAAGTTAACACTCATTTAGCCAATAAATAAAAAAAGCCTCCAATTATGAAAAAAGAAGTCCTTAAGCACGTGCTTACCTTCTGTAACACAAGTAGTCCCACTGATTTAATAACAGGCCATAGACATCTTTGGTATCACCTTGAACCAACAGCTACGGCACCCCCGAGTACAGCCCAGCAACACTGTAATCCATTCTACAGCAAAACTTCTTGGCCATTTAGCAGTTTTACAAGTAGAGGACAGAATTTTTATTTGTAGACTGTGAGTGGAAAAGCTCCCTCTCTCCTGACCAAAGATTATTTGGCATGCGAACAGCAATATCTCATTCTCAAACTCCAGGGAGTTTTAACCTGCCTCTAGCTAAAAGCTATACAATCTTCAGATTGCAGTACAGTGTAAAAATCACTCTAATTAAACCAAGTAAAAACTGGTTTGACCAGTGTTACTGATCCCCCAAATAATTAAAGTCAGTTAAGAAAAGTCAGGAGTTGGTATTTAATTGTACCTAAACTTGTACTAATATTTGAGAAAAGTTTTGTGGTTGAACAACTAGAAAACAAACTTAAAGTAAACTACAACAATAATCTGGATTGTCTGTAAGTATGAACTACCACAGAATACAGTTTCAGCGCACTTTTAATTTCTCCTGGATTTGCATTTATTATAAGACGCAGTGACGGTATCTTTGAGCATGCCAAATCGCATTGCAAACCAGTTGAAGCCTGACCCAAGGCAGCTGCATTTCTGATGCACGTGAAGAGAATCCAGCTTGTGCTGCCACGTGCGCTTACAAACATTTACACAAGTCCTGCTTCCAAGCAGCACGATCTACCTTTGGCACTTCATCGCTGGACTCCCACTGCTGGGCCCCGGCGCCCTGTGAAGGCCCAGCTGCATTGCCAAGCACCAGGCCTCCTATGGAAGGAAGGCTAACCGCATAGCAGGTTTCCTCCCAGTCCTGAGGAAGTTAAAGCAAAACAAGGGTAGTTCTGTGCATCTTGAGATGCTTCAGTCGCACACCACACAGACTGAATGGACCGCAGCATTACAAGATTTGAGCACATCAGTGCCAAGCCCTTTTTGTCACAAACCAGTGCCCCAAACGTCAGGTAAGTTGGGTGGGGGGTGAGGGAGTCATTTCTCCTCTCACACAGAGCAGATAATTTCCTGTACTGCGCACAGAGTCTGATTGGTTTCCTGTCAGAGCAGCCGGGTCTCCAGGTCTTTTGATCACTTTCCTCTGGCCCTGCACAGTTGCTCTGATTAGAGATTGATCCCGGTGCTGCTCTTTGATCAGCTGTGCTGGCAGCCCACAGGTGCCATATATCATCACATTAGCAGGCCACAGCAGCATTAAGCTCTCCTGCTAGATTTGCTAGCACGTTGTGTGTCCTATTAATTCACAAAATGCTTGCAGAGGTCCCCAGATCTTTGCCTTTTATTAAAGACATGACATACAGTGCTTTTATCAGGGGAGTCCCAAGTTCAAAGTTGACAGAACTGGTCTTAAGTCTGTGTTTTTGCTGTGTTTCATTACTGTTCACAGAAGTTTGAGCTCTCCCAGCTTCTCCTTTTGTGTTGGCTGTGCCCAGGCATACAGCTCATTCTAGCTGACATGCAAAACACTATTTTTTTCCCCCTTAAGTTAAGCACCATGGTTTCTGTGAGTGTGTGCTAACAGCCTTAACTTTAGATATTTTACATGAAGCATGGTTTCACGCGGTATATAACATTTCATTTTGTGAAATACCCTTTAAAATGACTCCGTAATAGTCGATCGAGAGGCGCTTAAAAACCTGAACACCGTAAATCACACGGAGTTCAGAGGCTAAGCAAATCACACCCCCCGAAGCTGCCCGTGCTGCATGAAAGGCTCCTTTCTCCAGCCGGGGAGGGGGGAGCTGCCGTCTGAGAGTTCCCCAAGCACCCCAGGTACTCCCGGGAGAGGCTCCCGCTCCCCAGGCAGCTCCTCTCCAGCCCGTACCACAACTCCCCGCTCACCCACACACAGCACCGGCCCCGGCCGGGCTCCCCGGGGGCAGCAAAGCCGCTGCCACCACCCCTCCACCGCCGGAGCCCCACGCTCCGCGGGGCTCCGCACCCCCCTTCCCCCCCCAAGGGCTCCGTTACCGTTCTGCTCCTTGGCGCCGGACAAGGCGAACTTGCTGCTGAGGTCGGACTCCGCGGCGGCCCCCTGCCTCCGGCCGGCCAGGGCAGACGTGAGCAGGAGCAGCCCGAGGAGGAGCATTGGGCCGGCGGGGCGCGGGGCTGCGCGCAGCGGGCGCTGGCGGAGCGGCACCGGGGGCCGGGCGTCTCTCAGCAGAGCCGGGCGCGGGGGAGAAGGCGGCACCGAGCCTGCTCCGGCGGCAGAGAGCTGCAGGGTAGTCTCCACATAATCCCATCCAAAACTTTTTCCTAGAGCCCTTCTCTGCGTCTCCAGGTTTTGTTTTTCTTGGGCTTTTTTTTTTTTCAAAAAAAAAAAAAAAAAAAAGGATCAAAGCAAAACCTGGACCCAACCCAAGCTTCCCGAGGACTAAACAACTCGGGGCCGGAGGAGCCGGGACGGGCAGCGGGGCCGCTGCCGCCGCCGAGGAGCGCGCACCTGTCACCGGCCGCCGGGCAGGGACGGCTCCCGCCCCGCCGCGGGGCCGGGCAGGGCTCTCGGCCGCCGGCTCCCCCCCCGCCGACCGCCGCCGGGACACGCTGCGGGGCACCCGGCGCGGCGCGGCGCCGGCGCCCCCGGGAAGCCGCGGCGGGGCGAGCAGCCGGCACAGACGAGCGGGGAGGCTCCGCCGGGCGCCCGTCCTGCCGCCGCGGAGCCCCCTCCGCACCTCTCTCCCGAACTCCCTTTCCCAGGAGCCCTCTCCCTAAACTCCTCCCTTCGGTCCCGTCCACCCCCCCCCCCCCCCAGCTTTAAACTCCTCTCCCGCGCCCTCCTCGCTCCCCACCTTCGCCCGCCCCCGGCCCGCCAGCCGGGGCAGCCCGTCGCGGCGCGGGGGGAGGACGAGCCCTCGGGCCGAGCCGAGCCGGCCCCCGCCGCTGCCCCCTGCCCGCGGCCGGCTGGCGTCACGACAGGTGCCGGGGCTCCGCGCACAGCCGGCTGCTCGCGGCTCGGGCCTGCCTAAACGCCAGGCCCCGAGGCCAGGAGCCGGGGGTCTGCGCCGTGCCGCCTGGCCCCCGGCCTCGGTAACCGGGGCGAGAGGCTCCGCTGAGCTGCCCGGGGCTGTCTGCCGGGAGGTGGTACTGCGGGGCTGCGGGTCCTGCAGCCCTAGGATCTGGTGGTCCTGCAGGTTCTTGCAGCCCGAAGATCTGGTGCTGGGTTAAACATCTCATACGGAGCGCTCCCTTGATCCTGGGAAGTGAAACACGAAGGGAATGTTTTAAAAAGACTCTGGGTGCAGATGATTTCTCTTCTGACAGAAGCTGCGGCTTGAGCTACCTTCTAGTGAGACCTGTAGTGCCCACGTAAACAACAGAGCCGCTGCCTTCTTCTATTTGGCACTTTACAGCTCGCTCTCCTTTGCTGAAGTGCTGTGTAGCGCACTGTCTGCTTTACTGTATTTGTAAACCAGACAGGGTCTGTTTTGGTCTTTGTTTCCACTTGGCTTCAGAAGTCAGAACTGAGCTCACAGCAAGGGGTATCCCCCCATAGTCACTAGCGAGGACTCAAGGACTGATGACATGAACCAACCATTAGGACAGTGTTCAAACATCCTTGCTGGAGCTGGCAACCTTTCCAGTTGGTTTGGACTCGGGTTTGAACCGTGACTACATGATGGGTCAGGGTAACAGGGCTGCATGCTAACTAGATACCGTCATGGCAAGAGAAGCGATAGGAAGGATGAATCTTTTTCTCTCAGCCAAGAAGTCCTGGCAGTGTTTTTTAATAGTGACTTCAGCCCCCATAGCTCTGAGGTAGTTTTGGGGACAGACGGGAAGATCTGTGTAGCCATGGTCTCACTGTCAGCAAAAGACACGGAAGAGAAACTGAGTCTGCACTACTGGAGTCTTGAGTACACACTACGTAGATGTCTTATCCTTTGACCCGGCTCTTTCCATTATATAACTGAGCTGTTTCTTCGCCTCAGCCAAAGTAACCCTTGAGACAGTGATAAACATCCCCTCTGTTCCTAATAAGTGACATATTTCTAGTAACAACTGAAAGCTGTCCAGCCAAGCTGGGCTGTGTTCTGAAAGGCAGGCTTGGAGCATACCATAAATAGCAACCCTTCCCTTACAAAGCATGAAGAAATAAAGTGACTGCACAAAACAGGGTAGGCAGTTAATTTTTTTTATTATTATTATTGTTGTCATTAGTAATTTTTTGGCTGTCATTGCTGTCATTTTAAAATGGAAAGAAAAACAAAAAATATTGCTTTCCAGGTCTTCTAAACTGATGATTACAAGTAGTGCTTCTTGTAATCAAGTAAATAAAGTGTTGCACTGTAAGTTAACCTTCATTGCCTGATGATTTTATGGCTGCTTGTTTTCTTTTTTTTTTTTTTCTTTTAATTTCAGGGGATTGATGATGAGTTTCCTCAAAAAAACCACGGACCTAATGTCTCAAACTATGCACATGAAAGCTAAAGCATCCAACATTTTCCATAGCTTTGGGAGCTTTAGGCTGCATCAGACCAGTGTTTCTTCTGGCATCCTGGCTCTGACATTTCAAAGGAAAATGCAAGAACCCCCATAGTGGATGAATATGGAATAACACTGAAGAGAAAACTTTGTTCTAAACCTCCTGTAATTAAAAATCAGGGTATATTTTTGTTCATTAAGACTCTACATCTTTTCAAAAATGCAAATATTGTTAATCCCTTCCAAAATGTTGTATGTTAATCCCTATCTTCATAAATATCCAATCTTTTCTGAAATTCATGCTGAGCATTTATCACCAGGTGTCTATGGTTATTTTTAATCTTATTGCTCTCCAGTTTCATCAGCTATATTTATATGTTTGAATTATGAAAACAGGTAAATAAAAATTGTTTCACTTCTCCATTCATTTTCTGTGTTATAGCCTTAACATATCATTTCCCAACTAGCCATTTTTACTACATTTTCCATCTGATTATACCTCTATGCCTTTCAAAGTCCCATCTTTTTTTGTTACGTTGTATTTGGGGTAGGACACCAGAACACAAAATTCCAAGTGAAGGCCTACTCTTAACATATATAATTGAAATATTTTATTGTATAAAGCATTCTTTATGCGTGCTTTTATCTTTCTGTTGGATCTACACTTGCAAAGATCTGCAGAAGTATTGTCGTTACAAATATTCTGAATGGCTAGAAAATTTTAACAAACCAACATAGGCATGCTTCGGATCATTCCTGCCAGTGCACATGACACTGCATTACCAATACTGAATTTCACATGGGACCACAGCGCCAAGCCATCTAAGAGTTACAGCGATTCCAGTGCCCAGGACATATTTCTCTGGATTTCATTATGAGTCATCCATATTTCACTACCACAGCATTCACTTTCTTTTCTTCATCTGTAATAAATGCTTTAAGCTATACAAAGCTTTCTATTATTGACTTTTCTCCATGCTGAGAATTACACTTCGGGCTTCTACGACTTTTGTCAAAACAATGGTATACCTCATGTGACAACTACTTAGCTTACGTTATGTAGTCTTTTTGATGGTGTATCAAGGATTTTTTTCCTTTTTTTTTTTTTTTAAATTTTCAAAGATTTTGTAATACAGTCTAAAATTGTATACCAGGCATTTTTTCATTTAATTATTGCAACAGACAGTTCTCCAATTGTCATCTTCAAATAGTCTGAGACACCAATTTTGCTCTGTAGAGTAGCCACAATGATTTGTCAAATTTTCAGATTGTTTTATTATGTTGTTTTTTCAACATCCTCATTTACAACTTTTCTAAGCAATTTTTCTTGTACTCGAATAAAATTTGAATTATCTGGACTATCCCACAGGAATTTATTTTGCACCAATTCCAGAAATAATGTTGTTGAGGCAAAGCAACCAGAGGAGGCAATGGGAATTTAGCCTGCTAGGACTCCAGAGACCCATTGTGATGGTGTAGTCTTTGTAACCATGAACTACAAAAATCATTGGAATGAGAAAGCTTTCTCCCTGATTATTAACTTGAGGAATTATCATTAAAGTACACACATCACACTTTTCACAAACTACTCTCTCATCAACAAAAATAATTCCCCACAGTAGTGCCACAATACCATCACAGCACCAACAGAGGTGCTGTGACTTACACACATTCCACCCCACGTCCCATCAGCATATTGCAACAAGGGCTCCCCATGGTTATCCACTGGCATGGATGGGAGTTGGTGAGATGCACAGAAGTTCATGCACTGTCCTTTATGAGTTGAAATGATACCATGAAAGCCCAACTCATTTCAGGTGGCTTTAGATATCCCACGTGAGTTCTGTAGGGAAGGTATTTCCTTTTCGCCTATGATGTCTTCAGAAATACCTTTCTTTTTTTCTTTCTTTCTTTTTTCCCCCCCAGAGGTATGCTATGAGGTAAGCATGTCTCTTCTGAGGAGGCATAGGGTGAGGAGTACATATCTTGGGGAAAAACAGGAAAAGGCTAAGACATAAGCCCATTTTTATGCATGATGTACAACCAAAGGAAAATGCTTCAGGACATGTGTAGCTCCACAAACACAATATCAAATTCCTGTCTCACGAGAGTTAGAGTTAGGCATTTACCTAGCTGTTGGCAGGATTAGGATCCACTATTAGGAAAAGAAGATTGATTCCCTTGTCTCCCCACCACTTGTTTCATTTTCTGTCATGAATGGGGGAAAAAGGAATTCATGCATATGTACCTGTATATTCCTGTATATTGTGAAAGTACCCGTATATTCTTTGAGAGATCATACCAAATAAAAACAAGCATTTTGAAAAGCTTAGCATGTAATTTAAAACTAATGTACATCTGCTCATCCAGGAACACAGTCAAATGCCTGCTTTCGTGCAAGGTTCTCTTGATTTCAGTGTAGTTGCATATGAACTGGTTGCTGGCAT
Source organism: Anser cygnoides (assembly GCF_040182565.1). Classification (NCBI taxonomy): domain Eukaryota; kingdom Metazoa; phylum Chordata; class Aves; order Anseriformes; family Anatidae; genus Anser; species Anser cygnoides. The sequence continues at coordinate 49,242,167 of NC_089876.1, forward strand.
AACAGGGTTGATGTTTAAATGCTTATATTCACATTATGGAGTTACTTGTAACTGTTCAAAGAAGTCTTAAACAGTTATTAAATGTTATGTTTGTATGAAATCTTTTATGGATGAGTGATAAACATGAAAACTGCAATTGTAGTAGAAACACTAATCGTCTTTCAGAAAAACAACAATACAACTTTCTGCTCTCATGACCACTGACCAATAAAAAATAGACGTTTGTACAAATAAACACAACTCGTGATCTTATAAATGTCAGATGAAGAGGCTGCATAAGCAATTACACAGAAAATAATTCCTGCGTTAGAAAGTACTCCTGTAAAGGAGGTAGCAGTAAATATTTTGCAATGGATTTGTATGAATTTATTTATTTTTTATGCACTTTATTTATTTATTATATACATGATAACAGCCTGTCTAATCTGTCCTTTCTGCCAAAAATACAACGGGCTCTTTGTTCCTGTGCTTTGGATTCTGTCATATACCAGACGGTTTGCAGAGTGCTAGCTGTCCCTTCATGTCCATAAAGGAGAACACTGCTCCTTGAGGAACAATGCAAAACTGCAAGTAAGAACGTGATGTTATTTACCATTAAACAACTGACAACTATCATTAAATTATGTTATGAAACTCTCACACTCGATAATTGCTAAATCATTTGTAACTGTTGCATGATCCTTCCTTCCTTTCATTATCTACTTAATTTTAGTATTCCAGACTTCTTGTCCATTCCTACTGAATTTAAACAAATTGGAGACTTGCGATCCTGTTTCTATATAAAATTTACAAACATAAATATTTGTGTTTATATATATATACATATAAAAGAATGAATTCCAAAGAAGCTTCAGTGATGTTGATGTTATACAGTGCTCAGACACAGCCAGACAAGAAAGAGCTTTGAAGATAACTCAGTCATTTGGATCACAATTCCATATAAAATGCCATTTCTGTACTGCAAATACTAAAATGTGATTTGTGACTTATAAATACACCTAAAGATAAGTATTTGAACACATACTTCTAGGCACATCCATGTGCATACTTTAAGTGACCATTTTTCAAATCGACTCAGACCATTGAGAACCAAATTCATTATTGTCCTTTAAAAGCTTTGGTTTACAGTGGTCCCATTTAGATTACAATTCTTTTAATAACTACATACATGTGTATATAGTCCAAGCTATGGGCAGGCTCAACTTTGTTTTACGTTGGCTGTGGGAACTACAACCAGAGACAAGAAGGAAGGAGGCCCACTAGAGGTCTCCCAAACTCCCAAACTGACATACTCTTTCTGCCTCTCAATAAGGCAGCTTCCCTGTTCCACATTGCATGGAGTCAACTGGAGAGAATGGATAGTATCGATTCAGCCCAGTCTTGGCTTGGCATCATCTACAGAAGCACACCAAAATTTTATTCAGGCCATCTGGAGCTTTCCCAGAGAAGAAGCAAAGAGCTTCCAAGGAACCGATCTGTAAAATATAAGTCTTTACTGATCATATGCAAATTGTAATTTTCCACATTACCTAAATTTACCTAAAATATCAGTAGGCACGTGTTTGAAAAAAAATAGTTAATTTCACTTTCTAAACCTGGAATCAGTGGCAAATGTTGGGGGAAAAAAAAAAAAGCTCTAACATGGGAGGGCATAGAAAATCATAAACACTGAATTTCTCGTCAGTTGCCTCATTCACAGAACTATCTGAATTATTTTGGCAGAAACAAGGTTCAAGTTGGAGCATGGAGACTTTCATCCCATGCATGTTTCCAAACTCAGAAATAGGAAAAGTCTTAAAAATCAGGTCACCTTAGTAGACGGCAACAATTCTAATATTTTTATAATTCTTAAACACATGCATTAATATGTTTCAAAAGCAGGTACAGGTTCTACAGGTATTTTTTAATATGAAAATGGTATAGGCAAGGGCTCAGGAGCTTTATTCTACCGATTTCCTTCTACCCCTTCCTACATAAGTAGAATTTTTGCAGATTAAAAATTGATTAGAATGATGTGAGATACTGAAGAGAAGTTAAATTTTTACATGGATATTCATTAACTACACTGTAGAAAATCATAGACAAAAGCATACTTTAGTATTAATATTTTGAATCAAGCATTACTATTTATATCTGGAAATCCAGGTAATGCTGCAGAAAACTTAAAACTTAAGAGCTGCCAGTTGGACAAGACTATAAAGAACGTACAAATGACACAGTATTCAGACCAGTAAATTCTCATTGTTATTTCCTTGCCAATTCACTAAATGGAAATGTACTACAAAGGAAAATAATTTTAAAGCTTTTTCCAGTAATTCTTCAAAGCTATCCTACTATTAATCATTGGAGTTCACGTCATCCAGTTAAGAATGCACAATATTCCGACATATTGCCAACATTTTTCTTTATTGATCACACACTGGCATTGAATCACAGTATTTTATTCCCACAGCACCAGGAAAAAATAACTTCAGCTTTACTACCATCTGGATCACAGATCATCCCATAAAATGCATTCAGGTTGACAGTAAGTCTTTGAAGTACTTATTTCATACTGTGTTTTTGTTACTGTTGTATGTTGTGCACTGTCACAATCCATTTTGAAAAGAATACTACTCCATTACAGTCCAAATTAAAATAATATATATATATATATATATACATACATACAATTTTCTCCTTAGAAAATGACCTGTCTCTGGTTAGGTATACAGAGTGGGTTTGTAAACATAAGCAGTGATCTCATTCCCTAGTGCTTCCTGAGCATGTTAGTTACTGTCAATAGCTTACAATTTAACCAGGATCTGAAGTTGTTAGCATCTTTTTGGATGGAGCTCAGCACCTCACAGGATTAGGCTGCAGTTCAGAAAGCACAGCAATGCCCAGAAAAAATTGTGTGCCTAAGTGTGTATCTAAGGAAGCACTTTTATACTGTGCAGGTGACTGACTTCCAAAGATCCCTTCCAACCTCAACCATTCTGTGATACTGTGATTCTGTGATCCTGCCCACCACACTATTGGATGAGAGCCTAAAAACTGTGCTGCATGAGGAATCCTATCACATACATACAATCAGTAAGCCTGCTCATGCCTAAATAAAGCAAATAAGACTTGATCCTCTGTAGCTCAGCACATTTCTGCTCAATCCTGTGAACCACTGAACTGAATAATGTTAGTTCCATTATATTCATTAAAAAATCAAAAACAATGCTAAGAAAGAGTGCTCAGTCCTTCATGTAATTGGAAATTAATGAGAAAGACAGTTTGATGGTGAGGTCTCTGCATTCTGCTCAGCTGTCTTGTTTATAGCATAATGAATGGATTTTGATCCTTTTTGATGAAGAAAATAATGAGACCTCTCATTTCAGTGCCACACCTGGTCATGATCAAGTAAGTCATACCAAAGCAGGATGATCATTCTGAGAGCTCAGTAAAACTATGGAGGATAAGTTATTGCCTTTCTTTGTTCTTAGTTTGTATCTCCCTCCTCAGTGTTCAGGACTCATGCATTTCTATTCTTTTGTTTGTTTGGTTGGTTTGGTTTGGTTTGTATATCTTCTTTTTAACTGCATGTCTGTGTACTTATTGCTTCCTACAAAACCTGTATTTTGTCACATAAGCTTGTTTGCTATGTTTCGCATGTTTTGAGAAGAAAAGTTTTGTTTGCAGAAACAAGTGATTACAATACCAGATTTTCCATCAGTGTCCTAAATTTATGAAAGCATTAGGCATTTTATTATGTAAAGACAGGAGATGACAACCAGTAGCCTATCTATCCCTTACATGCCAGTGTTCAACAGAATTCTGCTGATGTAAAGAGAAATCAGTGCTCGTTTTGTAGTAGAGACTAATTACTATTTTAAGGTCATTCTCAATCTCTTCTACCAATTTTATCATCATGGACCATATTTATTCTTCCAGCAGGGCTAGATTCTCATATTATGGAAGAGCTGCTTGTGAGAGCAGTTCAGTCAAATTAGGACTACTCTAGCCGCTGCTAGAAAGAAGATAATTCAGTCATCGTGCTCTTTCTTCCTGCAAACCATGGGCAGCCAAACATCCACGTACAACAAGAACCCAGTTATTGCAAATGTACTTCTAACATCCGCAATCTTAGTTGAGACAAATATATTGCTTTAGGTAACACAGAGAGCTTAATGATAATTGAATAAATGAGAACAATATTATTCATTGCACAGACTAATTCAAAACTGCTAATATAGTTATCAAGCTGAAGTCAGAGTTGTTGTATCAGCTAATTCTTATGTGCATATTATGGCATTGGGAATAGCTGCTTCATGTTGAAACAGTGGAAAATTCTAAATGCTTTTTGCAAACTTCTATTTCTTTTTCTAAGGTTGTTAGCTTTGATTTGAATTTTATTTTCTAATACCGCACAAACACACACACACACATATATATATTATTTTTTTTCAGTATAAAGTGCATTAATAGCTTAGGGCAGTATTTTGAGTTATTTTAGGTAAATATGCTTGTAGAATGATGTTTACAGCTGTTAAATAATATCATTTTGATTTTCAAGGTTAGAACTCAGGTTCTAACTTGCAATGACACCATACAAAGACAATAAGCAATATAATAAAGTGTATAATATTTTGGAAGTTAATAATCTTGAGAATCTGTCAAGTAACAGTGAATAAAATAAACACTCACGCCTCGCTTTGCAGATATGAACTTGTTCATTTTAATATATAGCAGGTTGCAACACCCAGAAGGAAAAAGAAAAAAAAAAAGGAAAAAAAAGGAAAAAAAAATAAATAAACCCTCCCAGCAACACATTCCCTTTTCAGTAGTCACTCATCACTCATCCCCTGGTATATCAGGGACAGAAAGTGAAGTGAGTGAAGTGTAAGAACCACCAAATGACATCTGACATATATTCACTAAGATCTGCTGAAACAACTGCAAATATGAGAGCAGAATGGAAAATTTCTGCCCAGAGAAAACCACTAAGGGCTGATTAAACAAGGGCTAGCCAATTTGCATGCAAAGTTGTGCTAGCATGGCCATGCTACTTTTAGGATGTGAACTGGTAGATATTTGCAGTACACTATTCTGCCTTATGGATATATCAGTCCCCTCAAATAGTCTGAGATTTTGTCATCTGGTCCAGCTCACCTTAAATCCAGCCTAATCCTGTCCCTCCCTGTGTTGGCTTTCTGTGGATCCTCAGTTGGATTTGTCCATTCAATGTGAGTTTAGTTTACTGTTGTCTAAGTCATGCGGCAAAACCCTTATATTCTAGCTTACTTATCTCTCCAGATACTCTCATCAGCTGAAAAAAAATGAATGCTTCTCTTGTTGTGGAAAAGCCAATGTTAATACAGTGTCTCCTATGATAATGAAATACTTTCTATTCCAACAGCAACTGAGTAGGTTGGTAAGCAACAGCTACTAAAAATAACCACCTGAAGAGGCAGGATTCAATGAGCTGCACCCAACCTTGTCTCAAGGGCTTACAAATATTTGTATTAATTTTTGGTAAAGCTTGGGCTAATAGAGGAGCTTTGGAAAACTGGAAAAAGCAAGTGATTATAGCTCTGTTTCAGTGGGAATGGGATATAACATAGTCATTGCCATATCATGACCTACGGCAAAGTGAATTTGAATTCCTTATCGGTAAATCCCCAGTTACTTAAAAAGAGTGACTGGAGTGATACAAGTAAGATGTGTCAGCATGACTTTGATAAATAATAGAGAAATAAAGGTGATTATATTTCTATCCATTAACTGAAATCATTCAACACTGTTTATGGCAGATAGAGCTTGACAAGCTAATTCGACCTTTTTTCATGAGATTACACACACAGTTGCTAAAAGTAATAGTGCTGATGTAAAATGCCTCACAGAAGTTTGAGTGTACAATGTGGTACTGCAAAGCATTTTGATTAAAAGACTGAAATGTAAAATCAACAAAAAACGGAAGGTAGACCAGTCTGGAGCCTTGGGGCTGAAGGCAAGAAGAGCATCTTGCAATAAGTGCTCAGCTGCGTGATTCAGCACATTTGTACAGGACTCGGAGGAGCAATACCAAATGACACCATTTAAAATCTGACCCTTGAAGGACTAGGTGAGGAACCTTGCTCTCACTGACACTGCTATAAAGCTAGAATCATTTTACTTACAGCTGTGAAATGAGGACAGGACGTGTCCCAGTCTGCATATTTACAAACAGAATATAACATGAACTGTCATTGAGGAGAGTTCACTTCCAACCAGCTAGGAAGTTTTAATTACTTGGAATCACATTGGCCCTCCAAATTAGGATAATATTAAACTGCATTGATTATCTGCAAATCAGGAGAGTGAGGCTTCCTATCTAAGGTCTACTCAACAAGAGTGCCCGGAGGGACAGCTGCCACATCTGCAAATAGTTTTTTATGATGAACCACCTCTGTATCCTACAAACTCAATGAAATCCTGACTTTGGCTGTATGACTAGCTGTGGTGCTGTGAATCATGCTTGTTTGGACTCAAAGAATGAGTGGACAATTCAAAAAAATGGTGTCTTGGTGCCCCTTTTCTCACAATGCCTACAAAGCCTTTTAGCCCAGGATTTGAACGTACCTCTCAAGAGCACCTTCACGATTATTTTTAATCATGAAGGTGCTCTTGAATATAAAACTAAACATGAAGGTGCCCCCCCAAAAACGTCTTGCCTGGTAACTAAAGCTCTGCACTAGGAGGCATAGGTCAAACTTCAGTAAGGCTGAGAAACATGGTGAGCCTGGGCCTCTGTGTGGTGTATGGTGGTGCTAACCACTGAGGTACTGAGTAGGAAGTATGGGCAGCTGCTCTTCCATCTATCATTTAAATGTGCATGCAGTTAAACAAAAAAGAGTTTAGGCCCTAGGAAGACTTTGTTTTTGTGAAAATACTTTCAGCTGTAAACATGCCTGTCTGACATTCTGTACAGAGGAAGAGAGGAAATCTTATCTGTCTCTGTGGATCTACCTACTAGCTATCTACGTCAATTTATTTTTTAGAATATGCACTGTTGAGAATCCAAATGTTAGGTAGCAGTTCTTCTCATACATCATGCAGGGGAGCCTTTGCACTTAACTCGGGACTGCGAAGACCACCCCATGGTAGAACATTTTAATAAGGTGCTGCAGTACTTAATTCCCATTAGGATTCTTCTAAAAATACTTTGTTTGATTAGCAGGTCTTTTTAAGTTTCATCACAACGTGACCATGGAGATCAGGCATCATGTACTTATTAAAGCTGACATCTGAAGGTTTTTCTAAAAATAAACTCCCACTTTGCAGAGAGGATTTCTCAATCACCTTAATCTTTTGTGGTATTTTAGGATAAAAAGACATTCCAATGACTGGAAAATGTCCAAAAAGATGTCTGGAATATTGCAAAAAAAAATCATAGGATTCATGATCTACCATTCATTCGGGAGATTATCCTATCATATTTTCTAGCTAAGGGCCCGAGGAAACAGGCAGTGTGCATCATTCAGCTTTCAGGCTCTTTGTCTTGGTATATTAGATGGTACATTACATGTCCTCCTATGGTGTGAATCACCCAAAGGATGAGCATAAGGGATTATGTCTGACCTGCCTGCCCCTCAGGGAGTTATTGCTGCTGCCAACTTAGTGGTTTAAGTATTTAGTAAACAGAAAAAATGGGTTTAATGGTCTTCTCAAGCTAGCTGACAGTGGCCTATTTGCCTCTCCTCATCAGACAAGCTACAAGGATGAGAACGTTCTCTACTCTGCCTATTAAAATGATGCTAGCAGTAGCAACAATACCAGTTTCACTGGATGAGAGGAAAGAAGCATTGGCTCCCTCAGTCTAGTTAACATTGCTCAGTGTGGACAGGAGAATACTAAGCCCATATTCTTGCTACAATTGCATATTTCCTGCTAAAATTTAGTGGAAACTATCCTTTGTACTGCTGGGCCCCTTCCATGGGTTTTGCTGGAGAAACACTTAGTCTCCTGCTTGTTCTGGGAGATCTGCAATCTACTAAGTCAGGAATGATACCGGACAGAAGCAGCACCCTGGTCATCTGAAGTGCTTGAAGATCTCATAAAAAAAGGAGGCAACAGTAAATTTAGGTGCTGCCAAGGCCTAGATTAAAGCTAGTTGTTTTTGATTACTTTGGTTGTAATGTCAGACAGCCGTGAGTCATGATACCGGACAGAGACAGAGCAAAGTGTGCTTAATTCATCATTCAGACTGATGAGTATTTAATTAGCTTAATTACGTTTACAAAACTGGGAAAATGACTTTGTTGTTTCTCAGATGGGCAAACAGATGCATAAGGAAAATAAGGAGTTACTTTAATATCAGTGTTGCCTGCTCTCTTGCTCTAATCAGAAGTCCAAATCCATTTTTCCTTGCTTTTCTGGACAGGTTTTTAATGAAGATTAAATAATGAAATTATACAGTGAAGTGTGCCAAGAGGCATAGAAATGTGTACCTGGAAGAGACTTCCTGCATCACCATGACCTCCCTTATCTGACGGCTGTATTTTAGAATTAATTTTCTGGAACATTGCCCACAGCAGATATTTTTGCTTCCTTTATTAATACTTCTTCATCACTGCTTGAAATATTGAATCTAGTTGGAAAACTTATAAAAGGCTAGTCCTTTATGTTGCTAATATATTCAGATCTCTTCTGTTTTGCAAATCCTAATAGGCCTAATCCTAATAGGCTCATAGCAGAAATTCTTATTAATGCCTTTTTCTCCGAGTTTAAGTTTCATACTATTTTTCTTTTCACAATTATTTTTCTAAGCCTCATGGTCATTCTTCATGTATAATAAGCTATGCTGTCCCTTCTTAGTAATTCCTCCCAACTCCATCAGCAATTTTTGCTAACACATAGTCAAAGCCATTAAGGAAATAGAGATCATTTAAGGGAAATATCTATTCAAAACCTTTTGAAGCACATATCCAAAGTTAGTTTAAGACACCGTAGGATAAATAATTATCTTTTTAACCTTTTTCCAGTTACCAGATTATGTTCTAGTTATGGGATGGATATAACCAGGTTGTTTACAACTGTATCTTGGAATCTAAATGAGCTATACGTAATTAATATCCCAGGCGCTTCATATTTCTGTTCAGGAAGATATATTTCAATGGTTTGGTTTTTGTGTTTGTTTTTTTTTTTGGATTAAGAAAAATCAATAGTATATACCAGATTCATGTTATGTTAAAATCATGTACAGCAGAACAAATACAGAAGAAGAAAAAGGTTGTTGCTCCTAAAGGGCTTGCAGTTTAATAAGGAGCAAAATTGGATTAGACAAAAGTCTGGAAAAGTAGTTTCATAACTACTACATGATACAGTCATTCTTAAAAATCCAAGCCAATAATGAACTCATCTGCCTAAATATCAGCTCGCTGCTTGTGCTACTGAAAAGGTGTTTCAGGGAGAACTGAGGGAATGCTTCTGAGAGACCAAATCATATTTATCCACAATTTGGAAGAGAGCTACAAACATGAGTTAGGTACTAAACCTTCACTTAAGATGGATTGGTATTTTCTCACCAAAACTCAACTATTTTCATAACTTCTTCTTGAGGAAATTGTATATGCTTCCCTCAACTTTAATCAAGCAGGAGTTACTAGGGTTTCTACAGGATCTGCCAGGCAGGTTGGCAGCAACAACATCAACATCCCCGATGTTTTCATGTGCTGATGAGCAGATTGGGTTTCCAGGGCCCAGAGGTCCAGAGCAGATCTGCCAGGATGTGTTCAAGCCCCATTGCTGGAGAGCCATAAAACCACAGGGCAGCTGGCCTGGCCACTGCTGTTAATGTCATGGCTTCAAAGAGGGGATCAGAAAGCTCTGTCTCACCAACGCAGCCAGGCTGGCTTAGAGATTCATTTTCAGCTGTAACCTGCAGAAGTGCCTATGCATAAGGTTCAGCCTCTCAGGAGCAGGCAAACCCTGAGAAGGAGAAGGAGAAATGTGGTGACTCCGCCACCTCCCGCTGTGAGCAGCCATTCTGAAAGCCCCAACCCGCACGTGGGCCCAGGGACAGGGAACCAACAGCTGAGGGAGTCCAGCTGGCTTGCCAAACACCACGACTACAGTTTCCAATAGGGAACTTTCCTGGAATTTCTGCTTGCAGATCACTGGAACGAAATTAAAGTTACAAAACTTTGGAATTTCCCAGTCTTACTCACACTGTGAGTCAAAAAAAGTGGATCCCAAAAGTAATTTGAAGTTAGAAAGAAACCACTTTTTCATGATTTGCATGATTTGTTAATAAAAGTTTGTTCCTTTTTTTTTTTTTTTTTTTTTTTTTAACCGAGAACGGCGATACATAAAATGCCATGCACAGACGTGGAGGTGAAATATTAATGAGAGTTAAGGCCTCATGTTAGCATCTAAGAGATGCTTTTTGACCAAGCTCAGCCTGGAAATGGCATTATCTCATGACCAGATACTACATTACTGGTAGACCACCTACTTCTCAGCAGTCTTGGCTTTGTTATTCTGTAGTTTTGTAGTCACGTAATATTATCAGTTCTGCTACCATTTTTGCATACTTTTGTTCTTTTCAAAAAAAATTGGACGTAATAACATTAACCTTCCATGAAATGTATTTGCCTCCATTTGCTCTTCCTACATTTTCTGTGCATACCATATTTCTTTGAATCTATTTCTCCAGTGACCTTTTGTCCAAGTCATGTGTGAAATGGCTACTGCTAATACTTAGTGTTTAAAATGTGCCTCTTTGTTTTGACTGAACAAGAACTGTAAGCTTGATATTTTTTCCTGCCGTGCTTTGAAACTGGCCTTCCAGACATTTTAAAAACCTAGACTTCTGCACCTGTTCTTGTCACACACCTTTACTCTCATCTTAGAAGGAATAAAATCAAAAGGGACGTATGCATGGTCAAAACTAATTTTGTGAAATAATGCTTCTCTTTATTCTTAACAGCTTTTTTTTTTCCAGATAAACATAAAATTTTGCCATTGCCATTTGGACTGAGATGCAGGTCAGTACCAGAGATGCAAAGAGAATGCAGAAAACCTGTAACTTTTTTCTGTGGTGCTGCAGACGGGGAAAAAAAAAAAAAAAATTGGCTTAACAGTCCTAAAATATAGTGTATTTATGTTGTAATCACATCACTTAAAATCCAAGCTCTAAACAGTAAGGAAATAAGAATACACTTTAAAAACAAAACCTTCTAAATAAATTTTCTGGGTCTCTCCCTCATTGAGACCTTTTCTAAGTCCTTTAAAAAAAAAAAAACAAAAAAAAAAAAACAGACAAGAGACAGTAATTGGATTTCCAGACCTGTCTTTATTACTTGAGGTAAAAAGGGATGTCCAGAGTGAAATGGTTTAACTTCTTGCCAGAATAGAATCATAACTAATATGAACTGGCTCTCCTTTTTGCTTCACTTGGGAAAAGGGCCACTCACATTTAAAAGGAATCTGATACTCAGACTTTAGAGATGTATGAAGAAAAGTATTAGCACTAATTGCATCTTGATCTGCAACAATTACCTACATGCCTATTCAGAATTAAATACAAAACAGAACGAGGAGCAAAACTAAGAGTAAAATGAGTATTTACAGCTTTTTTAAAATGTGTAATTTTGTTTGGTTGGTTGTTTTTAACATGACTACTTTCTAAACTAGAAAAGTCCCTTCCAAAACCATACACAGACTGAAATTCTGGTAGTTTATGTTTTAGGAAACCTGTTACCGTCTCTAAGTAGCAGAAATCTGTCTCCTCCTTTTTCCATCATAGGTTTCTCAAGAATTTCCTAAGAACTACAAATTCATTTTGGACTGAAGTACTCTAAGATGACACCAGCTCCATCACACACACAAAAAATTAATAAATAAATCTTGGTTTAGATGTTTAGATGCACCTTTCTTTGACATCTTGAAATTGGAAACACCTGGAAAATTTTAAATACATATAAAATCATTCTTTTCTTTGTATACAAAATAAATTACTTGGTCAGATTTTACTGTAGATTGGGCATATAGGATATATGATTCATTATAATGCACTGTTGAACGTCTGTAGGTTCCTTCCTATACTGAGAACAAAGCATTAAGGCTGAGCTCATATTTCTAGCTCAGGGAATTTTCTGGTATATCCACTATAGGGCAACATCCTCAACAGGAATAACTCTAACATTTGGGGGATTCTACAAAACTGGACACCTGAATAGAGTCCAATCTAGCAATGGAGCGCTGTGTCAGTGGTTTCATATTCAATGCTAATATGGGAATTTCCCCATTCATCCTATCATCGAATCCTACAGGGGTATTGTAGGATACACTATCCTACAGGGAAATCCTACAGGGTTAAGTGGTATTTTTGGTTCCGACATCACCAGTAGAGTATAAAACAATAATATCTCACAGTTTGAAGTGTTGGTAAATATGATCATGCAGTTAAGCTAATTCTCTGGAAGAAACAGAGGTCAAAGGATAATCTAATTTACTCTCAGATTGGTCTGTAGTACTAACCAGTTTAACATACAGACAGAAAGTAAAAGTGTATTTTAATGCTGATTACACATGAGGATACATCTTTATACCAGATGGTGCCAGTTTTATATGACTGTATATACCCTTTGAAATTATGGATGGGCATAATCTGGTTTGCAAATCTATTTTTTTAGCATATTCTTTATACCTCATTTCCCTTCTACACTTTAAGAACGTAATTTGTTATCCTGAAAAAACTTAAGGAAGACATACTGGAATTGTGGCTGATAATGTTGCATATATGTTGGAGAGGGAAAAAAGGGCTATTGCCACAGGTTTCTAGCCCACATCAATTTGCACAATGTCTGACTAATTTGGGTAAACTTCAAACATGCCCAGTTCTTCAACAAAAATGTAAAATGTGAAACTCCTTAGCATTGCCTAGAAAAAAATATCCTGGAAACTACTACTACATGATCCTCTGTTTGAAGGTATAAATTGCACTGACCAATATCCAGATATCTGATTTATAATCTGCTCTGCTCCAAGTCAAACATGACTACAGTTGGAGTATTGCACTTAGAGCAATTTAGCATGATACGTTAAAAATATCTTCCAACTTCCTTCCGTTCCACCCACAGCTATGGACCCAATTATAGTGTTCCTAAATCCTGTCTGGACGTGTGTTAATTTCACCAAAAGAACTGATTGGGAAGTCACACTGTATATCTAGGGAAACTGTAAAATATAACTGCTAGGTGCCCCCTTGGTTTAAAGAATGAGGTCATATGAAACATGTTAATGGTATCAAAACTTGAAGTACTAACAGAGGTGGCAGACAGGTTTTTTTTAGCACCTTGCCTCAAGATGGTGAAATGTCTAGAATGTACATTTTCTTCTTTGGGAGACATGCATGAATTGTGCCTGAAAACTGGTTGCATTGAAAAAGAAACCTTGCTTGGATGAGGCAGTCTTTAAGTAGTTCAGCTAATCTGAGCATAAATTTATAAGTGAGCTCCCTAATGCCTTTCTAGTGTTTTAATCTAGCTGGATTTGTAATCTGTTTATTATTTTATAACTGATAAAAAAGTTGCTTTGCATTAGAGAATAATTTAACCTATATGGGATGAATGCAGCCAGGTGCCATGCAAGGAGACAAACTGCCTGCTGACCCTAGAGGTTTTGGGTTCAGATGTGAGTTTTAGTGCCCTGATTTTAGTAGCTCAAAAGGAGATTCTATTTCAAAAGGCAAGGAAAAATGAGGATGCTTGTGAGCAAGCAGATAATAGTGTAGTTGTCTGAGGAAAATGAACCTATTTTTCTCTCCAAGACATTTTTCTGTCTTTGTGATGCCCTTGATCTGGAAGAAAGAGGAGAAGGCTGTGCATCAGTACAAAGTCTTGCATTTCTAATTCTGAGCCTATGAACTGAAATTCTCTCAGAAGAACAGGTTTGTTTTACACAGTGAGAGAAGGATGATGGCTCCTCAGCTTCTACTCCAGAATATGCTCTACCATACATGAAGATATTTTATTCAAGTTGCAGTGTTTTATTGCACCCTGCCAGTTTTTGAAATTCAAATCCTCAAAGGTTTTGGGTTCTGTAACAGAGAATCTTAAGACTGCAGAAAATGCATTTTCTGGCTAATTAAGAGTTATGCAGGGCATGATTTATCTAGTTATAGAACAGGCCTTGCTCAATCCATCACCATTACATAGAAAGTCTTGGTCCTCCCCTGGCTTACACATTGCTATTCAAAATGGGACTGTGCTTTTCAGGATCAAGTGAACTTTTTGTCCTCTTTCACTTTTGTGTTCAGAAATTGTCCTTGAACTCTTCTCCCTGAGGAGGCCTGTGTGTTAACAACCTGAAACCGAACCCTAGCAAGAAGTGACATTTAAAATTAAGTTACATGTTTGTTTATAGAAAGTCTGACTGATTAAATGTCTTAAGACTGCCAAGGTTCCCCTTGTGTTGCTAAAATAATTTTAGAAAAATTGTTGTTATGTAACATCTGTTTACTCCCATTTATTCCTATTCCGTCTGGTCTGCCAGTAGAGCCTTCCCTGACCCCTGGTCGTCTGTGCTGGCCCTCTGACTTTATCTCTTTATTTATGTATTTTGGAGCCCTGTTCCAAATAAAATCCTAAAGTGGAATAGGAAGGAGTGTGAATGTTGGTGACAGAAATGGCGGGAGAGGAACCTTTGTTGTTCTTGGCTGCAGACACTTCCAGGCTGAACAATAGCATGTTTTCTTCCTTCGTTTCACAACTGCCAGCTTTCAGGGCAGGAATTTCAGTATACTTTGGAGGGGTGTAAAAGCTATAATCAAATGCCTGTGGCAGGTAGACAGGAAGTTTGCAATAGGCTATTAAAGCAGGAGAAGCAAGAAAAGACTTTGAGGTTTAAAGAAAAACAAAACTTTTTCAAAGCATGTTTTAAGGAGCAGCACCTCCTGCAACTCAATCAGCACTCTACCTGCTGGTGGCTCTGCAGCCATGCTCTCCACAGGGAGAAGAATGAGAAGTCACAGCCAGGGATTAGCTTTGTCTGTCATGCAAAATGCCCATAAGAAATAGCTTTGTGTTCTCAAACCACAATGTCAAACATTTGTTAAAATGAAAATCCTAGATAAAGTGAGCACCAGGCTTGGCTCTCTTCTGTGATTTATGTTAAGATCCTATAAGCATAGTTAACAGTTTGTAATTGTTAGACCCAAAGGGAGCCAGAATAAGACATGCACTTTCAATGGAAATGCACAAATTTAACTTTAGTTGTGCTTACAGGTTGCTGGTAGGATGTTTCCTCATTTATTTTAATTATTATTTTCTTTGCTTAAAAACATCCTACGCTTCTCTCGAATAAAATAATAGGTAGTAAACTCCAATAATGAAACAAACAAAAAAACAGCAGTTGGAGGCATGTCACTAAAAAGTGAATGTTTTTGCATGGGCTTGTATCTGAGTACAGAGCCAAGGCCTTGCCTGAAATTGTTTCATATCAGCCACCATGCAGATAACACTCCAAAGGAGAAGGAAGGTCTGCATCATCTTCTCCCTCAGCTCTTCATGAAACACGGTGAGTTATCGGCTCTTCCATGACCCCTCCAAAAGCCAACGAGCAGAAGAAAAGAGCAAGAAAGAAACTTAGTCTTCATTAGACTTCAACTAGTGTAGGATGGTGCCTTTTCTATCACGTGTTTATTCAGCAAAGTGGAGGCTTCTTCCATGACTGAAAAGGCCTCTGCTGAAAGAAAATAATGCTCTCTTAGACATTATGAGTTACAAGCATTTCTATGGCAAATTTTCTGTGGCTTTTTAAAAGTCAAATTTCAGTTTTGAAACCTAGAAAGAAGAATCTGTAAATTTTTGACCATTTCGCATTGGTAATGGATGGGAGAACTTCTACAAATAATTGAAACCCTTTAAATAAAAGGTAACTCCTGTGTTTTGTTCCATATAGACCTCTTCACCATACATCATAACACTAATTTCATACAACCTAGGGCTGAAATTATGGATATGATTCATATTCTGTGCCTTAAATCTCCAAAACAGATTGCAGCCAGGCCAGTTGTCCACATCGCTATGTAAATAAAAAGATTACAGCATCCTTACTGAAAAGAGAGCCCAACATCCTCATCTAAACCTAAACAATCTGCTGGATTTGGTAAATTTTATTTGTTAAATTGTGCCACTCCTTCAAATATGAATCACTAACTACAATTAGGCATGAGATCGGGCCCTGTTTGTTACAGACACATACTCCAGTAGTGCTAATATTTACATGTCTGTCTGAATATGTTCACGTAAATAATCCCACCAAGGCCATCCCGGAGGATGGGAATATACTAACAGCAGTAAGTGAAGAGCCAATGTGGTCTCACAGAATACCTTCCCTCTCTCTTCTGTGTAATAATTTGAATACACTTTTAAAAAACATGCTTTGTACTGTTACCCTTAGAACCACTTTTATGAGTTTATATAATCACAATTCTAAGTATAGTAAATATAGTATTCTGTTAAAAAAGGAATAATCATGACCCAAACTTTCATGAAGAATTAACCCTTTCAGCCTGAAATCCTTCAACTATTTTATACCATTGAGGGTCTCTGAAAAATTTAACACAGTGAAACAGATATTCAGTAGATATCTAAATCTTCCCTCCGTTTGGTAGTCTAAAGAGGTCATTTCCAACAAGCTTTCCTGTCTGCCTGTTTGTTTTTATTGCTCTACAGGGATAAACTGGTTTACTTTTAGTAACTTTTACAATTGTTTAGTCTGACTTCTTGTGAGGTGATTCAGTCTTAAGGAAACTGATTAAAACAAATGGCTTTTTTTTTTTTTTTTCCACAAAGCTTCCGAAAAGTCTTGTTGACCAGGAAATTTCTGAAGGGTTGGGTAAGGTTATGAAGTCAATTGCCTAAAGAGGAAACTGCTGCTGGCTGTTCTGGGTATGTTGAGCAATTATATTTTCGAGTAATCCTTGTTTGTTTTTAGCTTTTATGGTAACCTTTCATGAGGCTTCATGTGGCTGGTGTTTCTCCTGCAGGGACAAAACCTGCCTGAGCAATTTTTTATCTTTTTAAAATCATTTTTTCTTTTATAACCTAAAAGTAAATAATTATTACTTGTATAAGCACAATACTGTGGGAGTGCATTAGTGAAAATAGGGAAGTGCAGAGTATTTGTGTGCCTGGTTATCAGGAGTATATGCAATTTTAGTAAGCAGTGATGGGAATTTAGCCAGCATTTTTCATTTTTCTTACATCCTTTTCTTTTTATGATGCTACTTTGGGACTTGCTCATAAAGAGCTCCTGGCAAAATTTCCCTGAAGTCACAACATTTCAGTTCAGACTGAAGATTATGCTTGGCACCAGGTCCAAGACCAATAATTAATACTAGAGCGGACTGCTCTGTACACCCCACTATTTATCATGGTTAAAAAGTCAGCTAGCTTCCAATATAATAAAAATCTGAGATTATACTTTCAGCTATTAGTTTCAAATAATTTAAAATCAAAGATTTATTCCAATGAGTATCTCTAAAGTGCATGCACGATTAAAGTGACTTTGTTTGGTTGCTTTTTTATTTTCCTAAAAAAAAAAAATCCAATAGAATTTAAGCACTGAATAATTATTTTATTATTTGTGGATATGATCTTAACTAAAGATAATCAGCAAAACATAGGAAAAAAGATACTTCAAATTTTTGTATCACCAGAAGCCGTTCTCCATGCGTGAGCTTTTGAATAAAGAAAAACAAGTCATGCTAAATGAAATTAGATTTCATAAGGGACATGCCCATCAGTGTGATTTTTCAAAAACGTTTAGCTTACAAAACAGGGAAAACGTGTGGCTAAACTGTGCGGCTGTGAAAATGTTACCTCATAGCTTAGAAAGTACTGCCATGAGATAGAATTTCCATATGGAAAAGTTCTGTTACTGGTGGGGCCTTGCATCATTCATCACTTCTTTTCTGTGCAAAACAAAAAGAAATAATGAGAGTTTGTTGATTTGACTAGGAGGAAAGGATCGGTTTAATTCCTCAAATAAGAAAGAGGTGGGGTATATATTGATATAATATGTATTGTCCATTAAATATGTGCAGCCAACTCAGTCCTATCTGTAAGTAAAATGTTTTCACTTTTAAACAGAAGAAATAGGTTAGGAATCAAGGAGAAACAGTGAATGAAAAGAAAATATAGCGGTTAAAAAGTGAAGTATCACTGGAAGAATTATATAAACTGATGAAACACAACTCTTGCAAAATCCATCAGCTTGGATGACAGTGCAAACAATAATATTTTTTGCCTGAGTATGACTTATCTCTAAAAGGAGTCTAGTTTCTCTTGAATTCCATTCAACACAGAAGTTAGAAAATTTGGTAATTTGAACTGGTAAACTCCCATTTTGAAGGTCAATGACATATCTTATCACCATCATGACAACTGCCGGAAAAGATTTTTTTTTCAGCCTGCAGCCCTGTAGGTAGGTATTTTGGGAAGCGTTTCTAGACTGTACTTTTGTCAAAACTTTTTCTCACTTTCTTACTGGGAAAGGTATGTATTCTTTATTCCTCCGGGTTTATCTAACTAGTGATTAATTCCTATGGGGAAGAAAGAAAAAGACTCTGATACTTCACGCTGATGTTTCTGTCACTTATTTAATTATTACAATCCTTTGAAACACAATTACAAAACTTTTCCAGGAGCTTTGTTAAACATGCTCTGACCCCTGTAAGTCACCAGTAAGGATTGCAGCAGAGTCTCTTGCACAGGTCCCTCTTCAAATAATTAAAATGTGGGGCTGTGTTTGCCTCCTAAATGTCAAAACGTGATCCGCTGGAGCCTGGGAGATTTGAAGTGAGCCCATCCCTCTGCTGGGGCAGAGCATGGGGGCTGCACGCGGGGCACTTGGCAGCGCCAGGCACTGCCAGTGAATGGCACTGAATGGAGCTGAGAGCTGACATGGCTTTGTGTCTGTAACCAGATGGGTGCCTGTAGCCTACACAAAAGGACTGAGGCTGTGGAAGGTGGTGAAGAAAAGGTCATTTCCCCTGTGTACGCTATTTCTGACTGCTCTACCAATGACTACAACTTCCATGGAAACCAACGGGAGTTGCCTGCAAGCTCAGGAGCAGGGAACAGAGCAGTGAGAGAATACTTTTGGGGCTTATTTTTATCTTATTTTATTTAGCCCTGTTTGCAAAAAGGCCCTTAGCATATTGTGTTTTGCAAACACTTTAATGGATAAATGCAGAACAATACAGAGAGAATCTGCCAGTGGAGATATGGTTTTAAGGATGGTAGAAAGTATTTGTCCACACCTCTCTGCTGAGTGGAAGGATTACAGGATTAATCAGTGCCTGCCAGCCTCGGGGGGCTGCTTTTCTCTGGTTGCTTATCTCCCATGCCAGTTTTTGCGATTGCTATCATTTGCTCTTTCCTTTAAATGATCATTTCTTTAAATTCTTTGCCATTTCTCGTTTTATAAGCTGCACATCATGCAAGAAACAGTCAAAACTGATCCTTGTATCTGCACATATTGGAAAGAGTTAATAATACAGACTGCTTAAGTGCCATGATTTTCCTGTGAGATGTTAGATTTGTTATGACATCCATCATTTTTCAAAGAGGAACTCAGAGGATGGAGGAGAGTTAATGAAACTATAGTTTAGCAGTCTGCTGCTAATGATTTAATCTCATTGAGTAAAGTTCATAAAGCGGGGAAACCTATTATCAGGCTTTCTAGATGTAATATGTGAGAACTAAACATTTGCTAAAGAGGAGAAGTAATTTTGGCAGAGAATAAAGGAGAAAGGAAATTTCACCAGGCACTGGACTGTCTTTTCAATTTTTTTGAGGTAGCTGAGTGAGGTCATTGGCAATGCTCACTGTGTTCTCAACCACAGTTTTTTCTTCTGTCATTTTTATGCGTAAGGTATTTCAAAGAAAACTGCCACTATTTGAAAACCAAATAGGTTGTCATTTTTGCTTTTAAAGCTCTCCGTTGTATAAGCCATTGTCATAATCCACCTGTATGTCAGATTCAGGGGTTGTGTTATAATATCCTTAGATACACGGAGATGCCAGAGACTGCAAAAATCTCTTTACTTTGCCAAAGCAAATAAATGAAGGGAAATCCCTGAGGGTAAGGGGTGAATAGAACAGATGTGATAGCTTTACTTCACATTCCCTGCTTCATGCATAGGTGCCACGTAAGACATATAGTTTGAGTGTTGTTATACTTAGCCAATAGTCAGTAATAGAAAAGTCTCTTTTAATATGTGGGCAGCTGAATTTAAGTCGTATCAACCCTAAGGCTTCTGTAAATTATTCAAGATGCTGAACTCAGGATAATTTATAAAGCTCCTTTTGAGTTAAGGAATACAGATCAAGTGTAACATCATTTGAAAATAAAACTGCAAGTTTCATCCTTGTAATCTTGCTGTTGTACTCTTTCCACCTTAATAAAGTGGGATTTTTTTTTTCTACTGCAAAACAGAAAAGAGAATAAAAGAAGAAAGAAGTTGCCAACTGGCTGATTTCCAATTTACATGGGTATAACTGAATACAGAATCTACCCGGTATTCAGCTTTATTTAGAAACATAGGCCCTTGTCCAGCTCCCATTAAGACTGATGAAAAATGCACTTCATTGATTTCACTGACAGTGGATTGAGCCCATTAAGAAAAATGAGTTTGGTGGCAGGGCAGAGACAGTCTCTGTATAAATTGGGAAGGATGTAATCTTTTGTAGACCAAAAGTACAAACTTTCACAACTTTAATATGAATTATAAAAAAATAAATCCATTAAAAATTAATTCAAAATGAATCATAGAATGTCTCAGGTTGGAAGGGACCTTAAAGACCACCTGGTTCCAACCCCCTGCCATGGGCAGGGACACCTCCCACCAGACCAGGCCCAAACCCCATCCAGCCTGGCCTTGAACACTTCCAGGGATGGGGCATCCACAGCTTCTCTGGACAGCCTGTGCCAGGGCCTCACCACCCTCTGAGTGAAGAATTTCCTCCTAACCTCTAATCTAAATCTCCCCTCTTTTAGTTTAAAACCATTCCCCCCTTGTCCTGTCATTATCTGACTGAGCAAAAAGTTGCTCTCTGTCTTTTTAATAAGCCCCCTTTAAGTAATGAAAAGCTGGAATAAGGTCACCCCGGAGCCTTCTCTTCTTTAGGCTGAACAAAATGAAGCTAGTGCCTGAGCACGTTCATGTTTTTCTTATTGAGCAACACTGCTGGAAGAGCATAATGTGTCTCTTGGTTAACCATCAAGAGAATAAGAGAAGTATTCACAAAAATAGGGATTATATTCCCAGTGTATTGGTCACTGTGGCTGCACTAACTTGAAAGAGAAAACCATTTGCTGTGGTAGACTTCTAATAGATTATTTCTATCCCACAGCCTAGGGAGAAACGGATAAAGAACTGATATTTTCTTCTGCTGACACTAAGTGGCTTACGTGAAGTTAACTCAAAATGACTGTTTTGCTCTAGGGGAAGAATGGCTGCACATTTGTGATTTAGTGTACCAGAGGGGTTGAATTTGCCTTGCACTCGCAGTTGGAGTCTTGCAGGATGTACCACAGAGTATGACTGCTGTGCTGGGAAATGATTTCCCTCCTGGTGGAACCAAGGTAGAAGTCCTTCATCGGAGTGCTACTGACTCATCACACTTGCAACACAGGATGTAGTTACCCTTCATGCATGTGTGCTAAGTGCCTACAACCAGATAGTAGCACACACCTTATTTTTGGTAAGGACACTGTGTGCACGTACAGTCCTAGAACCACAGAAAATTACAGCACAGCAAAGCCGTGTTCCTTTCTTTGTGCTCTGCACCAGTCAGCAATGTAATTACAGCCTCTGTGCCCCTTAAAATAAAATCAGATATTCAGCCACTGGAGAGGAACAACATGTCTAAAGAATGTCTCCAGTTTGCCTAGCAACAAAACCCAAATCTCGGTCTAGTCCATAAACATGAATGGATCTACACTTTGCCAGATTTAAGGAAATATCTGTGTTCCTTAAAGGGATTAAAAGTATATGGAGAAATATTACAGGACAGGTAAGACTGGCCTGGACCCAAGTCTCTCTCCCCATTACTGGGAATAGTCAAGGGGAAAAAGGGCAAGTATAGGGTGTCCATTCAAATTCAAAGGTCCTTTTGATGAATACATTTTTTTTCCTTTTCCTTTTCCTTTTCCTTTTTTTTCCTTTTCCTTTTCCTTTTCCTTTTCCTTTTCCTTTTCCTTTTCCTTTTCCTTTTCCTTTTCCTTTTCCTTTTCCTTTTCCTTTTCCTTTTCCTTTTCCTTTTCCTTTTCCTTTTCCTTTTCCTTTTCCTTTTCCTTTTCCTTTTCCTTTTCCCTTTCCTTTTCCTTTTCCTTTCTTTCTTGTTTTCTTTCTTTTCCTTTTTTCTTCTTTTTTCTTTTTTTTTTTCTTTTTCTTTTATTTTTGTTTACTTTTTCTCTTTGGTTTGCTTATTTATTTATTTATTCTTTACTTTCTAAATTAGGTCCCAGTCAGGGTTCGAGTTCATTCAGGAGATGACGAAACCTGACCTCACTTCTGAGCAGAATTCACTGC
This sequence comes from Anser cygnoides, assembly GCF_040182565.1. Classification (NCBI taxonomy): domain Eukaryota; kingdom Metazoa; phylum Chordata; class Aves; order Anseriformes; family Anatidae; genus Anser; species Anser cygnoides. Next base: position 49,264,722 of record NC_089876.1, read on the forward strand.
TGGGATATATGAGTCTGTCCAAGCAAAGTCAAACAGCTTAGTTACGTGTAGCCTTCCATTGGAACTGAGGAAGGAAGCAGTATTTTCAGGGCTAGGAATCATCTCTTACCAGAAATCAGCAAACAGCAGCCCTGTCTCCAAGCAGATCTGGGTAGGAGATTACTGGTGAGAAGAGCTGGAGCTGCTCTGGATGTCTGGATCGCCTTCCATGTAATTGCCGTGTGGTCAGAGCAGGCGAAGGTATAGGCCAGGTTTGGGTGTTTTGTCAATCAATGTTCAAAGGCATCTCATATTTGAACTGAATCATCAGAAAACATCAGTGGCAAGCTTTAGGGAAAAACATGTTTTTAAAATAAAGGTCTTTTATATGTGGCCTAACTTCTAGTTTATCTAATAAAAGGTTACAGCTACACTTCATTACACTTCTATGTTTGCATTAGTTTACTTCTGTTTTAATAACAAAACTGCTACTCTGAACTTGTGCTGTAAATAGCTGACTGGCAACCACGCTGTTTTGAAAGACAAGGAAAACAGCAATAAAAAATAATTTAAAATACACTACCATGATATTCCATAATTAGAGCTCAAAATTCTGATCCACATAAACTAAAAGGGATTTCTTTCCGTTAAGTGAGACTGAGCAAGGACAGTCCATGCTTTTGAACTAGTCAGCAGGTCTTTTTTTTGTTTGTTTGGTTCGTTAGGAAAGCTCAGTGGAGCATTTCACAGATAATGGCAGCATGTTGCATAGAAATGTACCAGTTATATGTGGGTTTCCCATTTGTAGGAAATGGCAATGATAATTTCAACATTTCTACATTTTGCTATGATCTGTAGCTCTATAAAACTCCACACCAAGGTATTTATTAACAGAAAGTGTTCAGTTCTTTTAAATGCCTTTACTAAAATAAACAGCTGAGTCAAGCATTGTCACAGTGTTCTTGCATCCATTTTATGTAAAAAGTCTAGTGCATGAAGTGGACTTAAGACTGTAAGAAAACCTGAGTCACTCCATTTTTGGCCTGACTAACCTAGCTACTGATCTGAAAATTCAAAGAATCCCCCAATTATTAATATTTTTGGAAGTCAGCTACAAATTTAGACAGGAAAGTAGAGAACAGGCCTAAATGCAGTGCTGGAACTGTGAAGCCTATGCCTGTTCTACTTTATTAAACTATTATGAAAAGAGAAGAAAGGAGGAATGTGAAATCCTAGGAAGCTCACTGTATTTTCAGTATCCAGGGACAGGGCATAAACTGTATACACCCCAAAGATGAGGAGCTAAGAAGCATAAAATATGGGCTTGTCAAAATCCACCAAGTCAACTGTTCTTTGACAGAGGCGCCAACCTACTCTACAAGCGAATGAAGTAGAAGCAAAATAAATTGAATTTAATCAGGCAGGCCTTTGTTACCTATCTGAACGAAAGGAATCTTAGTCTGACCATAGGGATGAAAATAGAGACTAAAGCAGGCACAGTTTGTGCAGTAGACAAGGTCCAAACAACCTGGTGTCAGAGGGACCAGGGCCTAGTGCCGGGGGACGAACAATGTGGGCCTGGCTGCTTTTATGCAGTCATTTGACAATCTTCATCAAGTATCTAATGACTGTAAAGTCTTCATATGAACAGCTCTGCAATTATATAGCATACAGAATAATAGAATTGTACTTTGGCACTATATTTTTGGGCAGGCAAACCCCAATATTCAAAATAGAATTTCTACGGAGTTCTGCACTCAGAGTGACTGCAGGATCTATGATGTTAATTGCTGGGTTCCAGAGAAGGACTAACATAAAATACAAATCCCAAATCCAATAAAGTATTTCAAATCACACTAAAGGATATGAATAGCTCTACTAAAGACAATGGCTCTGCTGACTGGACTAAACCAATATCATATTTTACATATATAAAAGCAAAAATAAAAGAATAATCAGATATAACTTGAAAAGGAGGAAATGTTTTCAACAACCAGGTTGTTTCCAGACTAAAAAAAAGTTATCCCTAGCAATACTACTGTCAGATCTGTTAACCAGGTATGAGTCTGTCCTAGTTCAAGACAGGAAGGGCAATGTTGTAGAGGACAGAATATTATGCTAAGGATGCAGCAGAAGGTCAGTACATTCTTTAACGGAGTGACCACAAATGCCAAAACCTCTATCATCTCTGTTTACAGTTAGACATGCAAATAGAATTAGCAGCACCAGAGCTTTCACCACAGCTCCTTGAACTTCCAGTGTTAGATTTATTTTTAATGTTGATGTAAGGTACATCGTTTACAGTGTACATTTTCGGTGGGCATAATGTCTACAATACTTGTTTCCATAACAAGCTGCCATTGTAGCATGAATGGAATTTCTACAGGGATTTCTGGGTAACATATTTTTGGAAGTTTCTATTTTGGAAATTATTAATTGCTATTATAATTGCTGAGAAACCATGTAGTGTAATAAGTAGGCACCAACTGTATAATTATGATTACTCTGACATGTATTTTTCAAACTAGGAGGACACGACCTTTCTTGTGTGCTTAATTGTATTCAAACCTCTCAGAAGTATGTTCAGTCAAGAGGGTTCATATAACAGTGATTGCTCCAACCACTAATTTTCTCCAACATTCCCTATTCTTGAAAAATATCTCTTTAAATAGTGTCTCACATACCTACATTTGTGCCTCAGGCAATTGTTCTTCTTGCTGAGTGTATTCATTCTCCAGGACTTGTGATAATGGTTCTTAGACAGTCTTAATTTCACTCCTTAACCAGTGAATCTGGTAAGGAGTCTGGAATCATCAGGTCTTTTGGGTTTTCTGAAAGAAAACCAAAGCAAACCAAACCAACCAACCAAACAACCAATCAAACAAACAAAAACAAACAAAAAACACAGATCTTTAATTTCAGAGTAAATTTAACAGTGCCTTTCAGGATCTACTAAGGCAGATCCTTTAAACTGCATGGATTCTTCACTCTGGTGTTAAGTGTGAATACAGACATTCGCCTAGAAACTGCATTTATTATAATGATGTCCCTTTTCTGAATTCCTAAATCTGGATGAGGAAAGAGATCCTGAAGTTATGATTGATTACAGCATAGATGTAGAGAGTACCATTTTTTCAGACTAAGAACCAAACTATGCCTTTATAAGGAGGTTCTGCTGAAGCAGCTATCTGAAAGGGGAAAAAAAATGTTTCTATTTTCTTTAGGTGGCAGATACATGATGAATTTTGGGGCTCAAGTCCAGTTTGGAGTTGGAGCTTGGGACAGGCACCATTCCTTATAAGACAGTGACAGTGTGCTAGAAGTGTTCCAGAAACTGTATCTGAGCATCTTGTGGATTGTAAGAAATTTGCCCTGCAGTCCTTTGTCACCATATGTCTAGCAGGTAGCTGACAGCTGTTCAGACAGTGCAAATCAAGAAGAATTTAAGTAAGGAGCAGTACAGTAAAGCACATCAGCAATGTGATTTAGGCAGAATGCATGCACTGTGGTGGCTGAAAAGGAAATTTGAACATGACATTGTAGGATGCTCAGTTCTGTCCTCAGGAACATCTACATATCGTCAGCCAGGAGGGATCCTAAGTCATACTTAAAACTCTTATTAGCTGGAATTGCCTGGACTTGCACAACCAGGCATCTGTCTCTTTTCTTTCGATACTGTAAGTCGAGAAAATAAAGACAGGCATTTAATGCTGTGTAGCACATTGCATGCTATAATTGCCTTTAGAAAGTGTTTATGTTGCAGAAAGTATATAACATTGTTGAATGACATTTCAGTAATAACTGTCTTCCTGTTCAACATTTTTTTCAATGTATAGCTATATTCTTCTATTCATTTATACAGACGTAGGTGCAGTACAGTTATTCATGAGGCATGCAGTTCATGCCTGTAGCATGTTGATAACAATTACTACTCATGCATTAACTCTTCACAAGTCATTTATGGCTACCATTTATGCATGAACAAACACTGACTCTAAGAACTTTAAAGCTGACAGGCTAATCCTTTTCCCCACTGACTTGTATCTCAATTCTTAAATGATGGTATAATCCACGAGAGAAATGAAATTGGCACTAAATGCATTCAGCCAATTAATTACACAGTTATACAATTCTATTGAAAAATGTGAGTGTGGATGCACACAAACAGGCATTTTTTGAGTTATCAATGTTTTCACCCAAGATTGGTGTGACAATCCTTCTAAATTTTCCAAAAAATTATCTTGCATGTAGAAGATTAGCCTGAATCATTTTAAAGAGAGGTTTAGCTGGTCTTTTAACACTTTCATTATTGTGTACATTTTTTTTAAAGGTACTGTGGTTGCTATAAGGTATAATGAGAGTTTAAAGTCACTTCAATGTCACTTGTAATATATTCCAACAAAAGGAGAGGTGAAAAACACACTTTTTTGACAGTTCTTACACTTCTCAGACTGATTAAGCTGTTTTAGGAACATGCAGAACTTCACATAGCAATATAATTAGTACTAGGTCCCAGGTTTATTTGCATAACAACAGGAACTATAAACTTAATCACTTTGGAGATGGTTTATTATGTTGAAACCTCTCTACGATTTTTTTACCCACTGATAAGAGTAATGAAAATCTTATTAGCTTCAGTGACCTAGGATTAAACTTTAATCTCTTTAGTGATAACACCATAGAACCATGGAATCAACAACTACTCACCTACACCTCCCTGTCTGGAAACTCCACGTGACACATGGATGTCTGTATGCTACTTCACCTCTGCTTTTCTTATTGAACAATCTTTTTGGTGATTACAGGAAATGTACTCTCTTCTTTATTTTTTACCTCAGCTTTGGGGTCACTGCAAAGGTACATACATTTTTATCAATAATAGAGTGGGGGAAAAATCTTGAAGTCATATACACAGTAACAGTGCTTTGCTTGTGGAGATCAGTCAGTAAAGGCAGTTACGTAGGAAATTAAGTAATACAGTGATCGTGCCTGCAAGGAACATATGTTTTGGGCATCTTATATGACCCGATTTTATACATACTCACAACAGCAGTAAGACATGTGGCTGCTTCCTGTAAACTACAGGCATTAAGTATGATTGTATCTACTATAATCAATATATGCCATTTATCTATTAAACACAGAAAGCCTAATATAGACCAGGCTTCTTACATTTACCAGCAATAGCATGTTTGAAGGTGCATGTTTCTAACTGCAGTCTCATTCAACTTTAATAAATGAAACACTTCAGAGCACATACATCTCTCTCTAAAGTCTTCATTTTAGAGCCTCCACCAAAGCACAGCAGTTTGAATTTGCCAGCATTCAGATCCCCCCTGTATGAATTATTGGTCATACTCAGTATCTGTAACAGAGAGAGAGATGAAGGACTGGAACATGGAGGAGGACAGATTATGACATTCTTCATCTGCCTATTCATCTGTTTGTTAATTTGTTCAGTGCTGGGTTTGCTACTTGAAGTTTTTGTAATTCAAAATGGAATTACAATCACCAATCTTTTCAGAATGAGGAGGATCACAGATTTCATAGATCTGATCAGTGCTACCAGAAGGAAAACCTTTTATAGTAGTTTCCTATTTTGTCTCTATTTCTTAGCCCTTACGACGTGCGGATATATGTATACCTCTTTACAACAGTAGAAAAAGAAACAAGCAAAGAGAGCTTCTAGCATCCTTTTGAATTCTGCCTTTCTTAGGAGCCCTGTAAAGGAGCAAGTTCTGAGGAGCACCTTCTGGATGATCACCAAAGTCACCAACATTTGACAGGTTGAAATAAAAACTCCTGTAATTGGAAAGGCTGCAGAACATGAAGTCCTTTTTAAAATAGTATTTTCTAATTGTGTGAATTAAATCAATGCATCTTTTGCCACCCTTGAAACTAATGAAACCTGATTTCCAATCCATGTGGTTCTTGTGGCTGACTGGCTTTTAAACTGAATTAATCTGAAAGCTGAAGCATGGGTTCTTCTGTTGTTAGAAATTTAAGAATATATACTTTAAACTTAAAAATATATCCTGATAAAGACTTTAAAAAAATTTTGTCTGTTATTTGACATTAGAATTTTTTCAGTCATAACGTCTCCTTTAGTAAAACAGATACCTTATGAATGAAGTATATTTGTGTTTAAAGAATTTATACAAGCTCTCTCTCAGGCAGATTATTTAATGTCTACCAATCACTCCTGCCAGTCTGCTTTCTTCCTCCTTTTATTCCTTCTGCAGAGAAACTAACTGAATCTCTCTTCTCAGCAAGCTGTCTTTACAAAACATTCAGGACTTAGTATCTCTGAGTTTTCAGATTATTTTTTTAATGTGATATCAATCTGTTGAAAAAAAAGAAGTTTGCAACAAAACATTTGAAATATGCATGCATACAGAGCACATAACTCTTTACCTTAAGAAAGTAGACTAAAAAGAACAGTAAAGCCAAATAAATTCTCTCTTATACAGCTGTGAAATATTTTTTGAGTGACTGCACAGCAGACTGATGGATTTTCAGGTCTCCGTGTTCCACTACTACAAACTAAAGTCGAGACAAGTGTCCCTGGGCTGATCACTAGGTAAGGTCTTGCTATATTCTGCCTGTTTTTTACAACCGTTTTTGACTGATCAGGATAATGCCTAAGATCAGGAATTCCTGGGGATTACTCCTGAATCAGAGAAATGTGCACAAGTATTCCCAACAGTCGATACAGCAGCAGCTGTGTGCAGAAGATAGCCAAGTACAGCCCTGTGCTCTGGTAATACAATAAACGCAGAGAGTTGGCTTTGCCCTTACACATCCATTTTCTAGTAAAACTTTTGTTTACTTTTTTCATTTCTCTTTAATAGGATCTCTGAAACACAAAACACCACCAAAAACAATCCGCAGAACCTGGCCCATTACTCATGATCAATTGGCTCCCTGGCCCTAGGCTTGTGCAGGAGGTTTTTTTTCCCCACTACTTCCTCTATGGGCATTGTGAAGCCAGCCAGCTCTGCGATACAGCACCCGAACAAACGCAGACTGTCCTTCAAAATCCTGCAAGCGTGAGAGCGCTGGCTTCTCCTGGCAGGTGCTGTGCGAGGCGGTGGAGCGAGCAGCGTGATTATCCTAGCCCTGCTGGCTTGCCAAGAAGGTGCTGCTAGGTAAATAGGCTGTGACCTTGGCCAGATTTGTACAGGGGGGAGAAGAGGCTTCTTCCCACAGACCCTTCCCTGTCAGCACTCCTCCGATAGCTGACACCTAATTTATTCAGGTGCATTAAAAAAATTCAAGAGTTACTGAAATTTTTCTTACAATATTAGCTATTATTTGTGAGGTGTCTGACACATAAAGATACTACACAGATATCTTACCAAAGCAGCACCTTTATCTGGTCTGTGTCACATGTATCTCACTTTTATTAGCTATAGAAAGATATTAGCCACATGATCTTATTTTCTGTGACCCCAGGGGGTGGATAATATTCATGTCTACTTCATGCTTTGTCCTGTTGAGGTACCACAAATACTCATCCATACTTAGGTATCTATACTGATGGCTGCAGCGGGATGCACTTGCAAATACCAGTGGATTTGCAGAAAGCCCAAAGGCGCAGTTAGTACTTTGAGTACAAAAGGAGGTAAAAAGCACCCAGGCTCTGTGACTGCAAGATGCAGAGTGCAGAAAGAAGTGCTTGTCGTGGCTGCAGTAGTCCTCATAGTGATTTGCTGCTGCTGATGATGCCAATACGGCTTTCTGTAGATGCTTGTTCTGCTCTTCCGTGCTAATGCTTTCTTAACACAAACCGGGGCCAATCTGTTCTCAGATTAAGACTGTCTCTTAATTTTCATGGCCCTATCTTCAGCAACACAACAAAAATGCAGAAAAATGGAAACAGCAATCAGTGGGCACCTGCTCTCAAATGCGTTTAAGCCAGTCTTAAAAGACAGAGAACATCTTGGTTTCTATTCTGGACATAAAATTCAGAAGGGCTTTAAAAAATAAGATTACTTTTTTTTTTTTTTTTTCCTGCAGAAAGGGTGTTGTGTTATGGGAAGCCTTTGAGCTTTGCTTTATGTTTCAGGAAATGACTTTATTTAATTTTGCAAGTTCCTGTGTTTGAGCTAGAAAACTGTACCTTCAGAGATACGTGGCCTTCAACAGACGTGACTAGGATGGCAGACTTTGCATGCATGTATGTGTATACACACACACATACATGTGTATGGCTGTTTATGTGCACTGTTTGGCAGCAGATTTGGAAGGTCATGGGAGCATTATCAGAGCATGTCTATAAGTCAGTTAGGACAGGACCATTGCTCAAAAGGTGGAGCTGAGGGTCCCTGGCATTGGGTATTGCTGAATCTATGCACTTCTTGCTGCCTGCCATGGCCTAACTCACCAGGTCATGTTCCTCCTTTCCATTTCCTAAACTCATGATTTTCTCCACTTTTTGTTCTTATATTCCAGCTTAAGTGGTGCTTCATAGAAGTACGATAAGGATTACAGGATGTTGCAGAAAGCATCCACTGATGCATCACACTTATTTGCTGTTCCCATTCTGAAGAATACAAAGTGTTTTTTATACATCTTCAGGTCCTGCTGTTCCTTTATTTTAGTGCAGACTGAAGCTCTGGCTGCGTATGGGGAATCATAGAATCATTAAGGTTGGAAAAGACCTCCAGGATTACCTGGTCCAACCACCCCCCCCCCCACCACTATCACCCACTAAACCATGTCCCCAAGCACCACGTCCAACCTTTCCTTGAACACCCCCAGAGACGGTGACCCCACCACTTCCCTGGGCAACCCGTTGCAATGCCTGACTGCTCTTTCTGAGAAGAAATGTCTCCTAATTTCCAACCTGAACCTCCTCTGACTCAACTTGAAGCCCTTCCCTCTAGTCCTATGACTAGTTATCTGTGAGAAGAGGCCGACCCCCAGCTCCCCATAACTTCCTTTCAGGTAGCTGTAGAGAGCAATAAGGTCTCCCCTGAGCCTCCTCTTCTCCAGACTAAACAACCCAAGTTCCCTCAGCCGCTCCTCATAGGACTTGTGCTCCAGGCCCTTCACCAGCTTCGTAGCCCGTCTCTGCACAAGTTCCAGGGCCTCGGTGCAAGACTGGAAGATAAGGAAGACTTGGGAAGGGTCAGTTTCCAGCGACTTGGCTGCTGAAGAGAACGTGAGACAAATGGGAGACGATGCCTTTGAACTACAGCAGGATGGTGGGCGTTTGCTGACCTAAGAGAACCCGCTCCCATTCCTGGCCCGGGGCCCGGCTCTCCCCCGCCGCAGCGGGCAGCGCCCTTCGGCCCCACTGCCCCCGGCCCCGCCGCCTTCTCCGGCGGCCTCCCCGTGCCCGTGTGCGGCGGGGCCGTGCCGCGCTATGCCCGAGCCGTGCCGTGCTGGGCGGCGCGGCCCCGCACATGCTCACTGGGCGCCGAGGCAGGGCCGGAGGCAGGGCTCGCTGCGAGCCGCCGCTCCTGCGCTCCGCCCCGCGCCGCGCCGCCGGCCCGCATCGGGAGGCCCCGCTCGGCTCGGCCCGGCTCTGCCCGGCTCGGCTCGGCTCGGCGGTGAGCGCTGGGCCCCGTCAGCACCTCGGCCAGCGCCGGGCCGCTGCGGCGGGGCCGGGCCGGGCCGGGAGGGGGCGGCTGGGGAGGCTCCGGGGGGCGAGGGAGCGGGGAGGGGGCGGCGGGACGCCGCCGGCTGGGGCCGGGGACGTGCCGGTGCCTGCGGGCGGTGCGGGGAGAGGGGCTGGCTTCCTCCGGGAAGCGGCTGGGCAGGGGAACGCGGCTGGAGCTGAGGGGTCCCCCAGGTGCCCCCGGCCTAAGGAAGGGGCCTGGGGAATGCCCGTGGAAAAGGCGTGGAAGGAGCCCGGGGGTGGTGGTCGGGGGCTGGTGGGGCACCGGCCCTTGGGGCATCACCAGGTGGGACTGGGTGCAGTGGGGCAATGCCCAGGGCTCCGGGCTGTGCCCAGAAGCAGTCTTTGCAGATCCCATTTAGTGCTGATGCCGCATCTAGAGTCCATGCAAAGTAGTCATCTATGGGTAATTTCATCCATGAAATTAAATTTGCAACCCTTTCTCGTAACCGGCGTTGAAATTGTTGCTGTTTGATGTGTGTAGAAGTCAAGAGGCCTCTCAGTTCTCTACCTTGGTAAAGGCTGGTGGGCCACCTTTAACCGTGTTTAGTGGAGTCGATAGATGGTACTTTTGGTGAGGAATTCTCTTCCACATTTCTGAGGATTTTGAGTCAGGCAGCCTTTGAAGGTCATCACATCACATTTATGTCTTCAATACACTGGACTCACACTTAAATCAGTTCCTCGCTGTGATTCTCCTAACTTTGTGAAGCACTTTGACGCTCACAAAATTACCTAAAGTGGTTTCATATCAGATTTACACCTCAACACACTCTCCTATGTCAAACTGGATTTCTAAAAGGAAACATTTGTTTTCTTTTTGTACATATATGTTCCCATTTGCTGTTTAACCTACTAGGTTAATGCTACTAACATAAACCTCTTTCTTTTTCTTTGCGGTAGACTGAAGGTTTCTTTGAAGCTTAACCTTCAAGATGAAGTTCTTACTAGCAGTTTTCTTCTTGGTCTCGTTCTCCTTATGGATGGAAGAAGTCTATTCCAAAGAGAAGTCTTCAAAGAAAGGAAAGGGGAAAAAGAAGCAATACCTTTGCCCATCGTATGTTCTGTGTTTCTTTTATATTCTTGCATGATTGAGATCCTGCCATATTTTTAACACCAGAAATTGCATGGGAATTAAAATGGAAGGTGGTGCTTTCCATTAAGAGGGGGATTTTGGGGGGTGGAAGTGAGAAGAAGAGGGCTTGACCACTTGACCACTAAGTTCTGTCAGCTTGACCAGTGACATAGCTAAGTTCTGTCAAACAGTCTGTTTCTTCTGTAACAGGTCCTTTGTTTTAATGTAAAGAGAAATCTAAGCAATAGTAAACAGATTCTTAACAATGAACAAAAGTGTTTGGGGGGATTCCAATGCAGTATCTTGCTATCTATGGGCACAGAGTAATGTATTTCTGTAACGTTATGCTGTCTAACATCATGTTGCGAGTATACTATCTTACTGAAATTCAGTTTCTGTTTAGCTTAGCTCTGTAAAAGAGAGATTGCCCTACTCACATTCTTATTACATGCTGAATAGAACTAATGTCTTAGCATCTTCCGTCAGTGATTTACGGTACTATATTTTTTCTGGAGGTGGATAGATTAATGCTATAAAAATGCCCTTATGGAGCAATCTCTCTGTAAAAATACAGAAACTAAAACTAATCACTAACTGGTGATTGCCCAGCTGATTAGAGACCACGTTCACAACACCTGTAATTACTTCACACTAAAAAGAGTTTCTCTTTCTGACACTTACCACATTTTCTGTTGATCCATAGGACAATGCAAAAGTTTTATTTGGAGGGCCTTTTTGTCATTTTCATGGCCATCCTTGGTCATCATTTTAGTGTTATGGTGTAAATATCTGAAGCAAAGATGGATGGAATATAATGAGTTACCAATAGATGTAGAAAAACACTGTGCCTTAAATGATGAAGTGGCTCAGACAGGTTTACAACACATTTCTTCTGAGACCATAGAAGAGGAAGACTGGAAGTTGAGACTGGCTACCTAACATTTAAAAGACTTTTTGCAAGTAAAAGAAAAAAGTAAATGGAATAACCAGAATGAAGCACTGTTTGAATGATACTTTTAAAGGTCCCACTCTTTTTAAGTATCAACAGTGATGTTTATTTGTAACACTGAATTTTTAGAAAGTTTCTACATGCAGTGAGTGTTCTCATTCTTTATTATATTGGCCCTAAAAAATGAGGTAAGTCTTTGGATTTGAAAACATTAAGATACAAGTCTCTAATGTGATCATGACTCATTTGAAATGACCCATATCCATTCTGTCTCCTTTGTGTAGTTACATTGAGCTCTGTATGGAGCTTTCACTGTGAGCTACCATAAGGACTAATGGCAAGGAGAGAAATGCCGTGGTTCCAAGACAGGCGTGAGCACCGAAGTCCTTAGAAAGGAAGTTCCACAGCTGGGAGCTGAGAGTCCAGATCTGCCATGCATTTTACCTGTTTGGGACTTCATCTTAATTAGAGTTCAGAACATAGATGGCATTTCATCTTGAGAAGTGTTGTTTTGTGTTTTTTTTTTTTCCTTCAACACAGTATTTCCTGGTATTCTGTTCTTCTCAATACCAGTTAATTTTACAAGCTATAAATATGACATCATTTGTCACCACCATACTTGGTGAATAAGTGCTGTAATTTTCTAGGTGAGGTTTTTACATTTCAGCCAGTGGAAGCTTTCTGTGAAAATCCTAGCATGATCCCATGCTTGTCTGACAAACCGCGTGTGCCGTGCTGCTAGTTAGAATTAATTGCCGCAGCACTGAGCTCTATCATTTTCTGAATAGCGAACAAGTTGTCGGTGTCTCACTTGGCTGAAGTTCACAGCTTGAGACAGTCTCTTGTGGTAGTTGAGCTGCAGGATCACTGGGCTTGTGGCTGGCAGCTAGACAGCCTCTGAGGTGAACAAGCAATCAGAGTGAACTCTGTCATGCTCGCATAACTCAGGCTGTTGAGGACAAACTTTCAACCAGCGACATGTTTTTTATAGCCTTTCACAAAACTTCTGTAGTTGATGACACTGTACATTGTAAAAGAGGAAGCCTACTCATAATGTTTTCTTTCCTGTGCAAAAAAAAATGGAAAAAAAAAATCTTTCTTCAAAAAAAAAAATCTTTCTTCAGAAACAAACCAAAATGTAATGCAGTGGAGTGGGAATTAAGTGACAATGTGAGGGTTGATCAAAATTAGTCTCAGAGAAAGTGGTTGAATGAAAAATTCGCTTGTAAAGCACAAAGGAATTGTTTTGAAAGAAAGCATTTTATCTTTTTCAAGAAGGTTTATAGGATTTTGCATCATTTGTTGAATGGTACAAATTCCTAATGAAAACATACATAAGTTAAAACCTTAATCTACCTTTAATTCTCATTGGTTACTAGTGCCATACGGCTTAAAGCTTTATTGTAAAATATATTGCCGCTTGTTTCTTTACAACATCTGAAAAGTTAAATTCTACCTCCACAAGAAAATAAAAACCACTAGTAATTATATAAAGAACAAACTTTACAAATTTTATAATGGAATTCAAATGTATGCAAATAATTTCCTAGGAAAGATTTATGCTGAGCCTAATAATACTGCTTAGGTTCTTTAGTTTGACATTCAGAAATGGATAGTGTTAGGACTGGTTTGGCTTTTGGACTTTAGCATGAATTTGTATGAAGAATGAGCACACCTGAATTTTTATGCATATCAAGCACAGAAACTTTTAGCTAAGTATAACCCTCTGGCATGAAATTAACTATAACAGAAAAAGCTGAAACCAAACTGATTAAAAACCCCATAAAAAGTTCATTATTGTCTCATAAACAGATATTTGCTTCCTTCAATTAGGAAAATTCTGTCTTGTATCTGGCAGCAAAAACTCTTACTTGTGATTATTCATAATGCTTCTCTGTGTATTGTGTGACAGTGGCTTGATAGGCCATCTAATTTTCATTTATTTCTGAAATTGTTTCTCCCAGCTTTTTTTATTGAGGGGTTCCAAGAAGCTGATGCTTAATCACTTGTTCTTATCTTGATTTAAGGCTTCCTCAGACAGATGTAAAATTTCACATCTTAAATTTAGATCATTTTCTTTCTTACCTCAGGCTTTCCTAGTGAAACAGAGAGTAGTTATGTCTTATTCCTGAATGTTTGTTGATTAACAAACAAATTGATACATTGGACCTATAAGCCCACAATAGGGAGTTTTACAGCATAAGTCTGGGAAGCTGGTTTCCACAGATGCGTAGTGCAATAAAATATGAAGCTTTAATGTAACGAAACTCTTGCCTTTTATCTCCATGGAAAACATTTAAAAAAAAAAAAAAAAAAGAAAGAAAACAAGAAAGAGATAGGTCTACCTCTTCAAGAAAATCCTTTAAGATTTTTGTGGGTTACAGTATTCTCTTTACAAAGCTTATTTTGAAATTCACTATACTGAATACAGATGACCTTGATGGATTTAGTCACTTGATCTGTTTGTTGGTTTTAGACTATCCATCAGCCATATTACCACTGTTATTTACTGTTTGGAGGTCACTCCATGTTGTTGTGCTTCTGCAGTGATCTACCAGTCCCAGGGGAACAGAAAATGTGAGCAGTGAAGTGACATTGCAGGTTCTGGTGATACAGTGTTTGAAGTTTAAGGCCTGGAAAATATGGAATGGGTAGTTGTTTCTAAGTACTACAGCTCTTTATCAGAGTGTGTCACATAGGTTAAGCACAAGAGTGACTGCTTCACATGTTTCTTGTTAATGTGAATTAAGCCTGTTTGAATGTTTCAGGCAGTTTGAACAGATAAAAATGAGCATTTTGTTTAAACAGTTGCCCCAGGCCCAGCCAGATTTTTGAATAGGTACGTATTATTTGCCTTCCAGTACTGGTGTTATTTTGCAAAAGTTGCCAGATGGCAGAGGAAGTTTAAGAAGCTACTCCATTTTAGTCATGGTGAGCGCTGACGTTGAGGATAAAATACACAGACAGACATGTTTGGGATGGAAGATGTGGTCAAAACAGATTTTGTCTAATGCTATTACTTTTCCCTAGCGTAACTTCCTCATAATTCCTCATAATACCTGTTTCTGGTAAACATGTTGGACACGCAGCTGTGACTTTTTCTAAGAGCACTGCTGAAAGAATGTTTTTCCTTTTGTTATGTCATAATAAATACTTCAGTTATTTTACAGTGTTCCAGCTGCTGCTGTTATCCCACGGTCCTTGGCAACCAAGAAAATTCTCTCCTCAAAGCCACTTGCAAGATCTCAAGATAGACAAATTAACTTATAAGGAAAGGCAAGTTTGCTATGACTGTTAGAGAAAGCAAAGAGATGTGTGTGTCAAATAGCAGCTAACAAAATCAGTTACAACTGTGCTCACAATCCCAACTATCCCTGTTAATTACAGTTTTAGTATGACTCAGCTGTTCACCTGCACACTGTTAATTGCCGATGATCCCACAGGGAGCCTAATGCTGAGAGTATGGCACTGATCACTGAATCCCATTCCTTTCTCTTGATCTCAAGACTCCTTTTAAATAGCATCCCTCCCCACTGGTGTGCATTTTCCCACATGGAGATTTATGTACACGTAGATGATTAAATAAATACTGTATGATATCTACAGAGACTTTTTTTTACCCGCAGAGCAGGAGCACAAATCGTGTTTTGGCTTGTGTTCAATAAAGCATATCAGCTACTTCAGAAACTGTGAAATGGCCCTTGAAGCCCTCCAGAAAACATGGCTTGTGCCATCTGCCAGGGCAGAAGTTTAGAAAGGTCACAAATGCCAAGGTTCAATAAACAGCTTATTTTTAAAAATAACAACAAAAGACAGTGGAACTGGAGAAAAAGCCTTTGATGTGTTCAAAGCATAGAATTGTATGAAAGTCTCTCCTATACATTTCTCTTGCTTAACTGCTGGCTTCTGCCAAGCTTTTCCCATAAAGACTAAAACAAGTTCAAAGTCTTATGTCTTGGATCCTCTCCACCTTCCTGTGGACAAGGACTGTTTTTCTCCCCACATGTCTGGGTATACATGGCCTCTCTATCTGTAGTATGTGATCATCCCCCAAATGTAAATGGTGGGAAAGTGGAATTGACTCTGGTGTCATTCCCGTCTTGTAGAAGACATTGTTGATAGTTTGTGAACATCTTCACTTGTAGGTGTGATGGTAGGGTTGATTTACTTTGTGGGGGAAGATGGAAGAAAGTTGAAACAACAGCCTGAATTTAGTTGTGGAGGCAGTTGTATTTCAAAGTCATTCTGAAGATAAAGATGTTGCAGAGCTCAGGTCTGGTTCCTGTAAAAATTCTTTTGCCCCATAGCGACAGCAATTGGTCAATGGTTTAATTATTCCGTAGTATGTAACTCTTATGGAAAGCCATGATCTCAGACAGACAGGGCCACATTCCAGGAGGTCTGGGAATTTGTATTCAGAGTGGATAAGCATGCTGGGGAGTAAAAGATAAAGCTGTATAAGCAAAACTTAAGTTATCATGTAAAACAGTAATTAACTATGGTAAGTTGGTTCTCTTTCAGTAATTCTTCCTCTCAAGTGAGCAGTGTTTACTCCATTCTGAACACTGTAGTGATGAGACAATACAACTGTGCAGAAGAGTTACAGACTTGAGCACTCTAATTCATGTATAGCCTTCAGACTGAGAAGAAATGTGGATCAGCAGGTTAAATTCCATCCCCGGAACCTAAGTGCGAGGAAAACCGTAAGACTACATGTTGTTCCCAGCACCACTGAATGGGTCTTTGAAAGAAAAATTCCTAAAATGTCTCTCCATTTATGCTTTCTAACCAAGATGGTGCTCTTATCAAGATCTATGTCTTGTTCGTCTCAGTATTTATTTAGAAAAGAGATAGGGACATGGGGACCGAGGTGGACAAATGTCTGTAGTTCTGCTTAAACATCTGGATGCTGATCATATATCATGCATGCTTGTGGTGCCAGAGCACAGCAGAACGGCATTTCTGCGCAAAGGTCACTTGGGTGGTGACTTCAGTAGGACACAGAGGTCCCTAAGCAGGGAGCAAACAAGCACCATTAGCTTGTCGTGAGCAGTTCGAGTCGGGCTGGATGAAGTACTGTACTAACCTGGTTCTGTGGGTTTTGGGGCTGTAGCCTCTGGTGGGCAGATGAATCGTCTTGCTTTCTCAAGCTTACAGAAAAACAACAAGGCACTTCAGAATGCTGTTTAAACACTCCTCAACATGTCCAATCCTGGAAATGTTGAATGCGAAACTAAAGCTGAACTTAGAGGGTTCTGATAGTCAAGGACTGAAGTAGTGGCCCTAGCTGAACTATTCACACCACCCAGCTACAGGAATCTTGCTGACATGCCCATTGGGACCCATTCTGTTTGGGCTTTCTACCATAGCAGATGAAAGAGGAGTTATTTTATTCAGTCTGCCCCAGCAGGGTTTATGTTTTGTATTGCACTGTGAAAGAACCTTTCTCTTTGTTCACCATACTGGATTACTTCCAAATTCAGGGACTGAAGTTGCATACCTAAATTTAAGTGTTTAGCTGTCAACTGCATTTTGTGAGCATGCATAAAAAGTTATTGAGATTTCTGTACTTTTAATGTAATTTGAATGACATCGCTTTGCATTGGAGGCATCATAATTACTCTCCCTAGTAATAGAGATTTCAGGTGCTACAGTTTGAAAATGTTGCTGTTAAGCATGCTTGAGATCATAGAGATCGCTCGGAGGAATTATATAGTATCTCTTTGATTTGTGTTAACCTGTTTTTATGCTTTGAGTTACTGCACTCAGAAAATCAAATGCCTGCAAATCAGAACACTGATAGGTTGTATCAAGGAAGTAGTGCATGCAGTGTGTGGCAAGGTGACATGTACTGTGTTTCCCAAAACTTATTCTTATCATTCCTTGATATCTACCGTCATGTTATGTGACTAAAATGTCAGTTCCCATCACATAAATTAGATAAACTGTACTAAAACCTGTTGTTTCAGCATTACGTAGGACATTTTGCTGGAGATAACAGTGTGAGTTGGAATATATATTTTTATCTGTCAGACAGTAATCTATGCAAAGGCAAAGCTTGACACTAGGTTATCCAAGCTGTGAGCTCTAAGTAAATGCTGACAATAGAAAAAGCATGCAGCATGATTGTTTGGATTGCAGTGTATTATAAGATGGGATGTGAATTAGCTTGCCTCTGATAAGTGCCTGTTTTTTTCCTGATTGCCATGCCATAAGTAAAAAATATATTAATGTTCTTTTCTAAAATGAGAGATTCTTCAGCATAATGGGATCTTAAGAACAGGGATCAGGGCAATAGGTGAATTAAAACAACAGCAGTGAAGGTTCCTATCCCCATTTGTGTAGAATAAATGTTGTTGATATTCCTTTTTCCAGCCATCTTCCTGTGGCACTGTCTGCGATAAGGACTCCTTGTAACTTCAGTGAGCTCTGGGAGACTAGGTGTCATGATAACCCAACAGAGAGAGACATAATGTCTTCTGACACATTTGCTTGACACAAATGTAAAGAAGTTATTATATCAGTTTCAACCAAGAGTATGCCTCTTGTTTGCATGCGTATCTACTTACCAAAACTTCTCGATTTTGATTAAGGAATTATGAAGATAATTATCTATTGACATCAATTTAAAATGTTAATCATGTTCTTCAACGGCTGTAATAAAATGTGTGCGGCTGCAGTGGAAGAAAGACGAGACGGACACCTCCCTGTGTATCTCATGCAATGCAGTACTTAAAGTCATTCTTTTATTTGTCAGTGATACCAGAAGTAGACTGGAGAGAGGCCAGTCATATCCCACTGAGATGTCGTGCTGATAGACTAAGTGTATTTTGTTTTCTTTCTGGCTTTAGAGAGCACTGTTCATAAAGTGAGAACACTGATTGCTTTCTCCTTTCTTGCAGAAAAGGAGAAGACATTGTGCTTTGCTTTATTTAATTCCCGCCCCCCCCCCCCAAAAAAAAAAAAGTGTGGTTTAGGCAAAATTTTGATAAGGCAATTTCTAGCTTTACTATTACTTTCTTTTAAATTCCTTTTATAACAACTGTGAGACTTCAGTTGCATTACCCTTCGCTTGTTATGTACTGTGTCTTGACTAGAACTGATAAATTACTTTGAAAAACGTTGCTACATTGCGACATTTCCATTTCCTAATGCTTTCCAGCAGCTACACGTGCATTCCTTGCAGGTTGAAGTAAATGTATTAAAATTACTACATGTGCTGTAACTAGTGGAAATTTAAGGGGAACCTTTGGCTCGTTATCAGCTTCTCATATGGAAATTCTAGGTCAGATAAGGAAAGGTGGTAAGTAACTTTTCAGTTGGTGTGAGTGGTGGTGTGTGGGAATCAGCCTTTAGAAAACTGAAGTACTGCATCTCTTGGGAAGGAAGGTCTGAGCTCAAATTCTTTTCCTCTAGCGTAGCCTACACATCAATTCAAAGCTCACTGTTCCAGAATGGCCAGTTAGGCAGGGGTGGTCGTGGCTTTAGATGAGTATCTCCATGGCTTGAATCATCTCAGCCAGTTACTCCATGCGCCCAGCCCACCCTGTTCAGTGTTTAGTTATTCTGCTAATCTATCACTCTGAAAGTGGCATAATGTCTGAGCTTAGCAGAAGCTATGCATATGATTTATTGATTTCCAAGTGAAATTTTGATCAGCAGGGTTCTCTGAAGGAAATCCAATCCTTGCGAAGATGTTTAGTAGCACGAGTGCTACTCGATGGTAGTTCAATGACAGCATACTGTGAAGGACTGCAGTGAAAATATACCCTGTACTCAGCAAAGCCTTTTTCCATTCCACCACTTCGTTCAAAGTCACCGTTAAAAAACTGGTGATTACTGACTCCGGGCTTCTTCTCCTAGCTCAAAGTAGCCAATGCTGTTGTGCTTCACTTGGTTCCTAAAGTGAGGAAAAATGTGTGCACATGACACAACTTCAAAACACTACCCAAGGACTTGCAGTAAATGTGATCATGATGCTCTTTACCAGAAAGCAGTGCTGCCACGTTTCTTCTTCACATCACTGGCTTCCCCCACTGCAGTAAATGTCCATTGTGTGACCTCTGAGCGAACAACCTGAGCACACATTTGTATTAACATCCTTCTGCAGTGCAACACAGACCTCACAAAATTACAGCTTTATTCCTTTTACTTAAAGAGACAAATAAACCTGTCAGAATGTCAGCTGTGTTTGGCTTTCTATCACTGTTTAATGCTCATTTTTTTAATTTTTTTTTGATTTGTTTGCAAATACATTCTGCAAGCATTTGTATTTAATTTTTGTGTCCATGTTGTCCCACGTGGTTCAGATCATCACTATTTAATGACTATTGCCATTATTACTATTTAATGAAATTCTTTGAACAATCCATAAGAGAAATATAAAACAAATTGGGTTTTAAGTTTGTTCATTAGTTGTTGTTTGGTTTTGTTTTGACACTGCAAACTGAAAACAAACCTCAAAGTGTCAGAAGTAAATCAGCTCTTTTATGTACTTAATGCTTCAAATCTGAGTCAAATATAAAAAGCCTAGGAAAATTATTGGAAGGTGAATTTATCAATTATTTATCAATTATTTATCAATTATTTATCAATTATTTATCAAATAATTTATCAATTATTTGAAGAAATTAGAAACCCTCTTGGTATTTAATTTCTCTAATATTAAATTAGCAGAGTTTTATTGTACACAGTAAGGACATACTAGTGGAAGTTAAGATATGTTGCAAAAAGGAAAAAGTTCCTTGTTTTAGTGTTTTAGTAATTAATTAATTATTTTTTTTTTTTTCCCAGTAGTCAATAAGAATGATGCTGAACAGAAGCTACTGGAAATAGATATCTTAAAGTCAGGAGGCTTTTTATAAAAAAAATATAAAATAAAATAAAAATGGCCAAAAGCCTTTTGGAGAGTTAATATTATCTTCAATAAATGTTTGAATAATGCAGAAGTCCCAGAGGACATGAAGGAAAGTGAAGGATGAGATGAAAACTAACAGTGAGCCAAAACGCTATAAAGAATCACCCATAGGTCTGTCAAGCTGACATTGATATGAGATATGAGAAACAATAATGCAAAAAAGAATTAAGCAGGGTGAGCAGGGTAGTAGAGACAACAACAGCTGATACTAGTTAAGGAAAATATTTAGAAAATTAACTGGATCATTTTTTAAAAATAAATTCGTATATTTGCCTGCCGGAGGCAATAGTGTTGATGTATATGACATGCCTCTGTAGGGTGTTTGTCTTATTTTTACATGGCATCCTGATTATTAAATTACAAAGACAAAGGGTTAGCAGAGTAGTCAGAAAATGGAGGGAAAAGTGAATATGAGACAAAGTTCAAAACTGGAAATCATCACTGAACAGGTTCTACAGACAGCATAGAAATTCATTTACAGGACATCACCAGCCCGCCAGGTGCTTAAAGTGCGTGGGGTGGGGACCGTGCACCCTTTCTCTTGCTTTTTATTCCTCTCACTTGCATGTTACTCTTGTAGCCACATTCACCCGTCACAGGTTCTTTTTGATTTTCATGATGGCTTTAATTTAACACCCAAGACAATGACAGCAAGGTAAATGGAGATAGTTAAAAGTGCCCTGAAAAAACAGAGTGCAAGGCCTTGTTTTCCATAACAAACTTCCAGTTAGTACTTACCAATGAGACTACGCAAGGGCTGCAGCTTGTTGGACTAGCTGTCACTGGCATCTGAAGGCAAGAGGCTGCCAAAAGGCACTGCGTGTTTTGTCACCTAAGAAGTGGCTGTCAATTTTCTTGTATTCCTAATCTGACAGTCCCTAAAAATAGTTAAGCTGGCTGTTTTCTCCTAATGAAGAAATCATGTCCCTCTGGATATGTATTAAGAGGGAAGGGAGCAATTAGTGAACTTCTTACTTATTTTACAAGATTTATTTTATTATCTATTGACCTTATCGAGTTTACAGTTAGAGTATGTAGGAGAACTGTCAGGTTTGTTACAGCTTCTTGAGAAATACTAAAACATCACAAAGAAAGACTATCCAGTATGGAACTTGAAAATGTTTGTTTGTGAAATGACTTAACTTTAAGCATGTAGTTGTTTCTCTCTAAATAGTAACGAATACACTTCTTTTTACAGCCAGCAATCAGCTGAAGACCTTGCAAGGGTACCTGCTAATTCTACAAGTAATATCTTGAATAGGCTATTGCTCAGTTATGACCCCAGGATAAGACCAAATTTCAAAGGTTTGTCAGATATTTCTGCCTTTTTATTTTATCTTTGGGATTTAACTTCTGCTCTTTTCACACATAGAAAGTTTATATAAAGATGATATTCACAGCCTATGTTTCTTTTTAAGAATGATGGAAATTTCCCTACAATGTGAAACTATAGGAGACATTTACCCTTTTGAGCTGAAATATATCGGGACGTCATGATCATAATAGTGTCTGATGCTTTTGTTATTATTATGCTTGCATTTTTATAAAAGATTTTTTAAAAGTTGAATTAGGTTTTGTAGAGCAAGTTTTTAAAATATCTTTTTATCCCTACATTTTAATTTGGCTTTAGTAGTATCTCTGCTTTACAGTATTTTAAAACACTAAACTTCTCTATAAAGATCCTTTAAGATGACTTTGTAAAATTTGGGATCAGCAGTATCACTGCTGGAAGTCATATGGAACATATCTTTAAAGCTGTGTTAATAATACAGCTTACATATATGGGATTTCAAATAGGTAATGACTTTAAACACATTCTGTGATTTTGAAATACCTTTCTTGTAGGCAACTGTTGTAGGAATCTTCCATGTAGGCAAATGTGATATCCTTTCATGTACAAAAAAGACTGGAATACGTATGCTCTGGAAAACCTCTAGTAATTGTAGAGCTGTGAATTACACTTACCAGGAGTTACATTATTTCCCTGCTTGAAAAAGACATAGAAAATTTATTACATTACAGACACTGCAGTTTACATAAATCAGTTCTTTCTTTTTAAAACTTATATTTAGTTATACATATGTTAAGAGATATTGTAACACACATATCAATATACTGAGATTTTGCAAAATCTATAATCTTTGTTGTGCTTTTGAAGAAACCAGTTTCAGATGCTCTATTTAACTGAGTCTTATAAATTCATTAAACTCAGTTCTCAGCAAGTTTCTTGCTTCTTTCTTATTCTTCGTAGAATCATATTTTATTTCAGCACTGAATATTGTCACAAAAAATAAACGTCCAGCCTCTGTTCTACCTGTTCTTCAGCATGATAAACTTGTTATAGCAAAGTGTATTGCAGATTGATTTATATTTTTGATATCCCTGCTGTCAGTCTGTTAAGAATCAAGACTGAAGAAAAAGGGAGGAGATGTAATGCTGGCTCACAGGGAGCTGGAAAAAAAAAAACAACATTTTCTGACAAGTGGTTTGCCCATGTTGAAACGTTCCTCACACATGACTGATTTTCTTGGACTGCACTTCCTATTTAGATCTGATAGAGACAGAACACTCCTGGCTACCAGTGGCACAGTGGGTGTACCGTCACAAACATCAGGAACTAAATGATGTATTATGTTTATTGCATAACCGAAAGAACTACACTTCACTGACCTGATTTAATGAAACAAACAGGTTCACTTTTTCAGTAAAATTCACTTTTTTCAAGTGAAATTTTATTGTAGCCATTTTCTGGTAAACAAAAAGAATTTACAGAGTTTGAGTTTTTGTTTAATGTACTCTGAAATACCGTGTGTACACAAGCAAACTATTAAATAAGACATATATTACTTGGTGTTTTCTCTATCAGAATCGTCTTCTTACATTTTTATATCTCATTTACTGCTGAAGATAGGAAGAATTCCACTGGGTTAAGTACTTGTAACAGTGTAAATGAGATTGGATGCATGCATCTAGTGTGTGTACTGACACTCTCAACACACAGGTGCTAAATAAAACTAGTGGACCATAATTAGTTCTCAAAACCATCAGGCCACTTCCCTCTGCTTCATGATAACCCGCTGTTAACACCAGATAAATGACTGCCTATCAGTTCCCATGGGGTGACAGAGGGCACATGTAGCAGCTGTCACACCATCCCTCTTGAGCTACAGGAATCCTGGCTGTGGAAAAGAGGAAAAAATCCAGTCCATCTTGATATCTTCACAGCTGCTGGCTTCTCAAAATTTTTCTTGGCAAACTGGTAATCATTGTAAAATGGAACAGCTTTCTGACTCTCTCTTGCTTGGTAGCTGGGAAAGCTGCATGAAACAATTTTTATCTCCCCATATACACACTTGTGCATTTATGCACTTGACTTGTGCAAAGAAGTATCCTCTTACAATGTAAGTAAATGTGTCGCCATAAATCATGTACAGGTAATTTAGGATGATAGATCATCATCATGACTTTGGCAGTTAAATGTGTTTGCCGCTAGAAATGTGAATTGCTTCTATTCATTGTAATGTGTGTAAAAGTAATACTGGATGGTGCATTCTGTGATAGCTGAAAATCATGGAATTTGAAAATGATTCAAATTTATGGGCTATGAAATGCTTTAAGCTTAGCACTCTAGACTAAGATTTTTTTTATGTTTCCTTATCACTAGGATGAAAATAGTTCTCATGATTTCCATTAACTTTCAGTGGCAACAGATTAACCATAGCTTTTGAAAACAGTGTGTGTATATTAATTTGAAAATATAAAGCTGTGAAAAATATTCTTATTGTGATAGCAGTACAAAGAAGCCTCAAATGAAGGATAGTGTGCCTTTACTGGATTGTGCAGCTGACTAGAAATCTCTCCTTTTTTTTTAAAGGAATTCCAGTCGATGTTGCAGTAAACATCTTCATTAACAGCTTTGGGTCAATTCAAGAGACAACTATGGTAAGACTGAAATGAAATGAATGGAGCACACATGCAGATTTTCTTATTAAATTAAATTTCAGGGTGAGGATTATGAACTATAAAGTATAAATGATTGTTTTGACTGTGCGGACTGAGAAGTGAGTTAATTGGGCTAGTGATAGACTGACTGTGCTTTATGCTGTAAATGTAAACCTGTTAATCTATTTCACTCACAGATTGCCATAGCTTTTAGAATCTGATGAACATAAAAGGAAATCTGTGGTTTCTAAGATGCAAGAAATGAACTTTTTTCCATACTTTGTTCAAAGGAAGAACACATTTGGAAAGTATGCCTGACAGTTAATAAATAGGTTGCTCTGTGGATTAATAAAGGAAGTACTTGGACTGTAGATGAGAAGGAAAAGAACATGCATAAGTTTCGAGCATATAGGTAGGTTCTATGTTGGTCTGAGAATTGGAGTAAATCATAGAGGACTACAAGGAGAAGGAATAAAGGAGCAGACCATCAATGACTATGCTCTTCCTCCTGTTTATTTGCTTTATGAGAAAAGATAAACTGAGGACTGAAGCTTCTAAAATAGTTTTCTCAGTTCAAAGTATCTCAACATGCCAATAACAGCACCAAATAATCCACATTGCACTTTTCACTTGTTGTTGTTGTTGTTATATAAAGTAGAATCAATTTCAAAATAAAAAGTAATTCCAGCAAAGCGCTTTCCAGTATTCTTGGACTTGAAGATCTTTTTACAATGATATTTCCAATACATGCTGTCAAAAATATTGCAAAATATACATTCAGTTATTGAAGATGTTATGACCCGATCAGGGTTTTTCTTTGGGGTAAAAAAGATGGGAGTGCACCATGTCTTGCTAATATGTGGGAAGCCACAGCCAGGGTGTGTACTGAGACCTGGGAGTCCTGAGGCACTTCCAGACCATCCAGTGTAGAAACAGCTGCAGTGATCTGCTGTGTCCAGAGCATTGAGAAAGTTCCCCAAATCAGGCTGCTTTTTTAATGCTGTGGTTAAGGCAGCATTCCTAGTCCCAATGGCAGGGAAGCAATAAGCCATAATATGGCTAATAAATAATAAACCACCTCTTGTTGCACATGGAAGTAAATACCCGCTTAAAATTCAGAACCAGGGTGCATGATACCCTAAGGATGTTTCACTGAGACTGCAGAGTTGCTTAAATTTATATACATGCAATGGCTGAAGTAGCTTTTGAGCAGCTTGGACAGAAATTTCTGTTTCTTTGCTAGGAGGGAATAAAGGATTTAGATTTGATTGCAAATGATAGCAAGTCAGCTAATGGCATTAGCAGGAAGTGATATTAAAACAAAGAATGTAAGTTTGCTGAAGATACTTTGAGATTTATTTCCTGAAAACAAAAAGGGGACTGAAGTTTAAAGGAGCAGGGAGGAAGAGCAGGAAAGTAGGAGTGAGATACATGTCTAAGATGGCAGGTATATTAGGCCAGATGGCCGTTTCAAGTTTTTTAAATTTATTGCATGCTTTAAAAAGTGACTTTTACAGAGGCCTTTTTACAATTCACCCACATCCAAATAGTAACAAAACATGAACGTAAGGGGTGTGCCTCCACCCCCAAAACTAAGCATCTTCTCCACTGCAATGCATGTATGTCTGCCTGTGAATTCCTGTCTAGTTGCTCACATATTTACTAGGATGTTCAGTAAGATAAGTCATGCTCTCCTTCATATTTCAGAGCTTCAGACACCAACCTTGATTTAATTTATGTTTTTATTTAGATTTCTATGTCCAGCCCATCATTGTGATATCTAAGAATGTTAATGCGAAGCCTGATTTTCTTCCCGGTTCCCTTCATGTGTCAGAGGACATTGTCAGAGGCATTGACAAAAGAATTAGTTGATTTGTTCTTACATATATCACTTGGGAAGCCTTTCCTCCTGCAGTATAGGGTCCTATGGACGTACAGGAATTGTTGCTTTCTTGGGCATAGGCTGGTACTTGTCTTCATATGGTCTGGATAATGCACCAGACAGCAACAAGTCCCTCAGTCTTGGAGACAACTGGTACCTCCATAATCACAGAAAAAGTGTTTCCTGGAGCTGAGAAATCAGTTCTCTGAAGGACCAGTGGAGCCTCCTGAATTCAGAAAGGAGAGATATTTGCACACAGTAATAGGACTGCTGAAAAAGATTCCTCAGTGCTGGAGAAGAAAGTAGCTGCCTGCCTTTCTACTGTGTCGGGCATTAGTGTGAGTCATGAGGAATACTGATTTCTTGACTGGCTCTCTAAAATTAACAGCAGCTACTAAACTGGTTGAAGTAATATCATTACTGATACAAAAAGCTGTGAAATAATACATTTGTAAGTGTTCAGTGAATGATGTATTGTGATTTTTGGCTCTGTAGCCAATTCTGTCTGCACTAGCTAAATTAATAGTTTTTTTGCAAAAGTCTGCATGGGGGTAAAACATCCTGTTTGACCAAGCTAAAGACATGTTCTGCACCATATCAGTATTCCTTTTGTTGGGTGATTGAAGGGTGGGGAAAAATAACCATGAGTGCCAGGTGGTTGGAAATGAGGTGGTGGTGGTGGTGGAGGACCCAACAAACAAATGGGTGCAGTGCCTGTTACAAAAGGCCATTAGGTATGCAGATTTCCTTTCAGTTCAGGAGGCTGTTAAAGAAATGCAGAAGGAGATACCTTCAGTAAGGTCTAAGATGACCCACTCTCAGACCTCTCTCTGAAATAGCCAACTCTGTCCATGGAATTAATGTCTGGAACCTCTAACCAGTAAAGAGGCCCCTGCAGTGTTCCTTGTCGTCATATCGTGGTGGCTGGTTCTGATGGTTCCTCTCATGTTTCAGGAATCCCACAAAGCTTAACAGACATGGCCTCTCTGAAAAATACAGTAACCAGTGATTCAGTCTTTTCACCAACTGTAGCCAGGCCAAAAATCCCAAATGACATGTATTCATAAATAGCATGTATTAGAAAACCTTCAAGAGTGTCATTAAACTTATATAAATGCTGAAGACTGGGGGCTCTTTGCAGATATTAAGAGAAAATACGTTGAACAATAAGAACTTGGTGCAACTGATCTTTGACACAAGGACCAGCATTTTTTTCTTAGCTTCATATTTCCCTTTTTTACCTCATGTAACAATAATATGTCTCCATCATCTGGGTTTGATGAGTACGGCAGACATGGAGAGAAAGGCTCATTCTGCTAAAGATTACATGTTTAGACAGGTTGCACAATCTGTTCCAGCTGAAAACAAGGCAATCATTGGATGAAAGCCAGTATATTAAAGCAGAGACAGAGCAGGAGGCAGAGGTGGGTGCTGATTTACTCATTCAGGGTTAAAACGGGAAATAAAAGTGTGGCCAGACTGAGGGCAAGGAAGGCCAGAAAAAGTCTTACTGGGACCAGACCTCTGCAGCCTGTCCTCTGTGGGCATGAGTTGTCCGGCAGTAGATCAAACTGATTGTCATTATCAACATCCTTTGACTGGCTAATGACAGGGGAAATAATTTTAATTATTAATGTCACATTCCCTGTTCTGCTGTTTTAATGAGGATCAATTATTTTTTTCCTTCTGTCCTTCTAGTCCTAGAACTATTTGTGTTCTTAGCTATGCAGTTGGCTCATCATCAACAAGAAAGAGTAGAGATGACCTCTTGCTGAGGTAGAGTCCACTTAGTTTTAAGAGAGAAGGGAATTTCTCTGCAGAAAAGCATCAACAGGTTTGAATCAAGATTAGTGGAGGCATAGCATTGATCCTATGCCCAGAAGTCTATATTGCTTTATTCAAACTCCTGTGACGAAACTGAAGGGGAAATACTTGCTCCATGTCTAGCAAAAGTAGGGTTCGTGTTGTATTGTTGAGTACTAGAGATAATTGCAACCTTTTCATACATGCATCAAACAGGTTAACTGGTAAAAATGAAAAGAAAAGAAAAAAAAAAAGTTAACTTGAGTGAATAAGAATTTGTACAGCTAAAATGGAGGAAAGCTTCCAGTAAGCTCCCTTCATCTGACCTCATGTAACTTGTTTCCTTCTAGCTCTTTGGAGTACTTGTCTGGGATCCCCATTCTAACTCTGCTTCTGATTTTGCAGATTTGTGGAAAAATACAGTGATTATGCCACACTTAGAAACTGTTACAGACCAGTCAGGGATTCCTAGGGATAGATCCTTTGTGTTATAAATATCCATGAGGCTATAATATTTTAGCTGTACTAATGATCTGTCTCTTTGTCTACAGAGGCTGTCCTCAAGGTTTGTATTTGCACTGTAACCTTTCTTCTCAGACTCAAATGGCAAAACACCACTTCCTTCTCCTTTACTTTAAAACCTTTTTATTTGTTTATTTATTTTAGTATTCATGTGCTTAAAATAAATTTCAGTTTTCTTCTTTTAGTTTAAAAAATGCTGGTTTCTACTTTACTGCTCTGTTAAAAGAGAGTACTCTACTCCTGCTCGGTTAAAAGAGACTGCTTTTATGCTTCCTTTCTTTGTATCATTGTAGTTGATATAGAAAAAGCTTTTCATGATCTAGTGTTGCTCCAGTTCGCAGAGAGAGAAGTGCTGGCTATGCCTAGCTTCTGGCCTGAGGAGTATTTCTGGCCATATGCCCACTGTGTAGGTTACATTTGAAATATTTCCTAGAAGGCCTCCCCTTTCAACCTCCCTGAAAACAACTTTCCTTCTGTTGGGAGTTTCACGGCAAAACAAAGCCCCGTAGAACACTTTAGTGATTCTCTTTACCTCCCAGATCCTCCTCACTCCAATGGTGACTCTTTTTTCACTCTAGTTTCAGGCTTTGTAATTGTTATGTGACTCCGTTCTATTGTAAAATGTTGATCATTCTGCAATATTCAAAGAACATCTGTAAAATGTATAGGAGGAGAAAGACCACGTGTCTTATGCAGACCATTTCTTCAGCATACATTGAGCCCAGTTGCAGTGCATATTCTGAATCTGAAATTCTGTTTCCCAAGGTTTAGAGGTTTAGTTGCAGGCTTGTTCCAAAATGGATTATACCAGATCACAGCCTAAACTGCTGCCATATGCTGTAATGGTTTGTATTCTGCTAAAAAGAAGCCCTTCTGCACATTATTGTCTGTAGCACCAGTTTTGTCTCTTGACATCTCTTTCCTTCTCTGAACATTTTCTGTATTGCCTCAAGTATGGGGTCAACTTCCTTTCTGAGTACAGTGTCACAGTTTTCTAGTCATTTAGGTAGATCTGAACCTACCTATTTTAGGGGGAATTCTCTTCCATTGACTCCAATGGGAATAGAATCAAGTTCTTAAACTGTCGCTACAACCCATTATTTGGTATACTTAAGATCATTTGTAATAGAACAAGGAAAGAAGTAAAGTACCACCTACCTGATCTTATTGCCAATTCTTATTTTGACAGTGCATTCTGATTTTCAGTGATTTAAACACCTTCTTCTGAATTAGGGACCGACCACAGCCTCCTTTCCCCAATCCCCTGAGCTGCTCGGGAAGAGGAGGGAAGGGGGAAGGTGTTTTTAGTTTGCTTTCAGTTTCTTACTGTTGTAGTCCACTAGTGATAGGTAATAAATTTAATTAATCTCCCTACACTGAGTCTGTTTTCCCTGTCACGATGGTTGTTGAGTGATCTCCCTGTCCTTATCTCAGCCTTTGACCCCTTTCCATCATATTTTGTCCCCCTTTCCCTTTGAGGAGGGGGAGTGAGAGAGCGGTTGCGGTGGAGCTCAGATGCCCAGCAGGGTAAAACCACCACAATGTGTAAGCTGAAGGCAAGTGTTGGATAGTGCTTATCATTTGCCTGTGGCCGTGGGAATGTTTTTTATTTTTTTTAAAATGATGGTAATGCACTTGTTTATGGGAAAATTGATTTTCATATTATGCTTATGAATGTGACCAGTATGTAGTATTTATTTCATATGTTTGAAAATAATTGTTTTTACAGAGACAAGAAGTCCATCTGGAATGGGAACTTCAGAAACAAGCAAATAATTTTTTGATTATCTATATATAATTGAAAAGTTGCGCTCTGAGATAATGACCTGAATTCCCTCATATTCTGAAGTTTCTTTATGAAAGCCTTCCAGTACTAAGTCACTTTATATCATCCGTTATTTTATACTGCTTCTTTACTTTGACAGGATGATATAGGCCTTTGTATAAAGAAAAATCAGACTACATATATTTTCGTTTCAAAAACAGACTGCTAAAGAGTAACATTTCTCTCAGAACTATGCATGTTAGTAAATGTTGCCTCAGATCTGTGTGCTTAAGTCTTGGTCCTTTGATTCTCATTACAATGCAGTGGGAAAACACATTACACAGCTTAGTATAGTAGTGTAGTAAAGAAATACCTGGGCTGATCTGACTGGTGAACTGGACATGGGAAGGTGGGCCCAGTGTTCCAATTAACAGGATAAATCAGTAGGGTAAACTATTCTACATGAGGTCTTAACCAAATGAACTCCATCCTGTTGGAGCGAGCATGAGTCTCTAAATGTGGCACTTGCTTTGGACTGTAAATATATGCATTATAGTAAGTACTATAGAAGAGAACTTACACTGTATCAACACTAAAATGTGTTAAGACACTAACTTGTACAGCATGCCTTTATAAAATTAGTTTACCATGTTGAATACATTGATAAATCAAAAATATGTCAAGAACCTTCACAGATACCCGGCGTTTTAATATAATTGTAAAACAGTAGCAGTCCGTGTCTCAGGTTGCTTAGTGCCTAATAGATAATTATAAAAAAATAAACAAAACACAGCATAGAATATGAATAGGAAGACCAGAGATAGAATTACCCTAAATATAGAATGTTATTTTTGTCTTACTTTGTTTAACAATACCTTTATTTATTTATTTATTTATTGGTATGTGATCTGCCTAGTTTACATTTACATAAACAAGAAGCATTGGCTTAAATGTAAATGTGAAAAACAAAAAGACTTACATGTAAGACTGAAAAATCATAACTGACATACTGGGTCAGATTTTTCCTTTGAATGCACACAGCTTTCACTGAGGACAGAACGCATGTGGGTATCGTTTTGCCCTGAGACCCATGCTACTCCAATTCCCAAAGGCAAAATTTGGTTCTCATTGAACGTGGCTCTACTACTGTCCATACTTGAGTAAAACTCCTGCTGAATTCAGAGGAGAATTTCCTCTATATAAAATCTTGATTTTGTCTTGATTTTTGAGACCTTTTCTGCACATGCTTTCCTTACATGCTACCTAAGGACTTAGCTGTATGCTGTCATCAGTTTTCCTACAAAAATAGCCCCAAATCAATATTACAGGTCCAGAGGATGTATTCTCCGTGTGTAGTTTAAAATCTGCTATCTACCTGGTCGGTTTTCTGCTTTTATAGATTGGCACATTGCCATCAGTGTGTCACTTAACTGACTGTAGAATAAACTGGAATTTACACTTACAAGATGTGTTGATAGAAGTGATGCTGTGCCTGCAGCTGCAGTAATTCAGTGTAGTCAAGCTATGGCTCCCTCTGCATTGCTGCCTGCTTTTATTTATATGCCTATGTAACTGGGCTACTATCAGAGGGGATGCAAAAAGCATCCTGGGTGGACAACTTGGTCCTTTTAAAAAAAAAGAAGTTATTGTATTCAAAGCATAAGACATAATCTACCTTTTTGTAGTAAATTCCATTAAAATTGACACTTATTAATGCTGCTTGAATAGTGATTACTATCTATGTGATAGAAAAATCAGGGCATAAATTGTTTTTCTTTAGTGAATCTGATATAATGGTCTTCTTTCTTAATTTTTTTTTGGGGGGGTTAGATTTTTGGCTGGTCTAATACTTACGTATTCTTCTCGTCAGGATTATAGAGTCAACATCTTTTTAAGACAGAAGTGGAATGACCCTAGACTCAAACTGCCCAATGATTGGAGGGGTTCGGACACACTGACAGTGGACCCAACGATGTTTAAGTGTCTTTGGAAGCCAGACTTGTTCTTTGCAAATGAAAAAAATGCTAACTTCCATGATGTCACTCAAGAAAATATCCTTCTCTTTATATTTCGGGATGGAGATGTACTAGTCAGCATGAGGTATTTTATTGAAATATTTTTACTCTTTTTTTTTAGTGAATTGATGGCTTTATATGAAATACATACACTGTTAGATGAGTAACACAATACAGTTTTTAGCTAATATTTAAATATATATGGCAATTTTCAAATAATGATCCACTAAATGAAATGTAAGAAAATAAACCAGATGGAATTTCAAAGCATGTCAATTGATAGCACAGCAAGTGCTAAAAGTTTGAAATGTGTGTACATTCATCTATCATGTTAAAATAACACACACTCAGTAAACTAGTATTAGTAACCAAATTTAAACTCTGTTGATAATTGCCAAGATTCCTGGAAGCATAATGAAATGGATGAGATCTCTGAAGTAAAGCCTTCAGCAAAGCAACGTAATTTTCTCACCACTTGAATTTCTACATCAACTAATGAAAATGATGGTTACTTACTAATGATATAAGGAAAGGCAGATATTACAAAATTTGAATTATAAATGTTTTGTAGCAAAAGTACTAGGACATAATCCTTATTAAGGTCTGTGCCTTAGTGGATATAGATTTTTCAGAGGGCCCAAAAATATTTAATTTAATTGCAATTAATGCATACTTTTTTGTGGTTTTATTTGTCAGTGTACACTATGCCATAAAAACAGTCATTCATTGAAAACAACAAATTGAATTGATTTCCCAAATTCACTGCTACTTTACCACTTAGAGGGAACATCTGAAATTATGGTAGCATGAGTTCTTTATTTCCAGAGCAAAAGTGGCTACAAAAAAGAAAGAAAGTGGAAAGAGTCTGGTGTGATTTTTTTCCCATTCCAAATCCAAGGATGAGAAAACTCAATCTCAAGACTTTTGCAGACAGCAATCAGAAAAGGAAATAAATTGGGCAACGGAAGCATTTCATTTGGCTCACTCCAAAGGTCCTGGTTCTGATTTCAATTGTTTATGTTGCAGTTTTGGAAGCCTGTTGAAATCCTTATTTCAAAAATGGAGAATCACTTTCAGCTACAAAAATAATTTCCCATTTGAAAGAGCAAAAGTTAAGTGAAGTGGTGAAATTTATTTCAAACGTTTTTCCAAATTGGAGCTATTTATAAATGAGTTTATTTCAGTGAATGTGTTTGGTTAGTGGATTGTAAATATTCAGTGAATACTAATAGAAGTGTTTCTGATGGAAAAATATTTCTCCTTAAACTTCCATATACCAAAATCAAATTCAGTATAGTTTGAAAATAATGTCTAGCTCTACAAATGTTCTGTTGATTTTAGTAATACAATGTGTTCATAAATGATACTGATGAAGGTAGGATTAATTTTTTGGCATACTTATGTTTGGTAGCATGCTACTAAAATTACCATTTTTAAAAATTTATATTGCTATGCCTTGACTTTTTAGTTTACAGAAATATTATCACATATAAATGAAAGAATCTCCAGTTATCAAAATACATGTGAGAGAATGTTCTTGCCTGCATAAATAACACGGAGTTAGGAAACTGAATGTAGGAATAAGCAGTCAGTGTTCACATGGAGGAAAGTAAGTAGTGGACTCCCGCAGAAAAATCTGTTTTGCTGTTCCACGTAAATCACTTGGAAAAAGGTGAACAGTGAATTGGTGAGCGCTTGTGATGGTGCCAAGTTATGCAGAATAGTAAGGAAAGAGACAACAGGGAGAATTACAGAGAAACCTAATGTCTAAGCAACAAAGTAAGAGATGAAATTCAATGTAAATAACTAAGAAATTATGCATGTAGGGAAAAAATATTCTAACTTTATATATAAACTGGTGGGTTTTGAGGATTATCACTCAGGAATAATTTTTTTGGGTAATAATGGTTAGTTCTCTGACAATGTCAGCTAACTGCTCAGTACTAGCTGAGGAAGTGCTGAGGATTCTAGGATGTTGAAAGATATGGAACAGCATCCTTTATAAGGAACAGCTAATCAAAGCAGATCTTTCCACACCAGCAAAAACAGTAATTAAGGTGGTTGTATAGTGGTCTTGAATAGCACAGAAAGAGTAGATGGATGTTGATTATTCATCTTTTTTTTTGGAGTAAAAGAATTGTGAGACAGGGTCAAGATAGATGAAAGGAGATCATTAGAGTGTGCAGGATAGTGCGTTCCTAGCTGCAGGATGCTATGTATGATTAAAGTGTACATGGAATCCAGAAAGCAATTGGAAGCAAGCAGCTTCTGGAAGGACAAAAGTCTGTCGAGCTCTCTTAAATACTGAAGCATCACTTCTGGTTTAGGAAGTCCTTGAGGCACAGCTTTAAGAAGGCTGTTGGGGAAATGTCATTTCCTGATTGCTCTAGTCTCATATTCTTTCTCAGGAGTTTGCTACTAGCCACTACTGGAGATGGGTTTCTGTTCTGTATGGACCTTTGGTTTGCTTATTCTTAAAAATTATGTCTTCTGCCATCTATTATTAGTCCTATAATTTGTGAAATACCATATGTTTAACACTTTATATAAATTTGTATTATCAGACTACTAGAGATACTTAAATTTCTGGTAGAGACATTTAAATTGCAGACTACTACTTAAAATTTTTGTTCATTTTTTCTACTATTTTAGAAGCTGAAAGTCAAACATCTAAGGTGTGTTCTTTTTTGTTTGTTTGTTTTGTTTTGTTTTGTTTTTTTCTTCTTGCAGTCTGCTACTTGCACGGCAGCTCACCCTGTTTTTAAATTCCATTTCTGTATTTTCAGATTGTCGATTACTCTGTCATGCCCTTTGGACTTGACCTTGTTTCCTATGGATACACAGCGCTGCAAGATGCAATTGGAAAGCTGTATGTAAATCAGTTTCTGCATAAAAACAGTTGTCTTCTAGGCATGCCTGAGAATCAAACCAAAATGATCAATTCGGTATTGTTTGTGTCAATGTTTTATAATGAATCTTGAAATTAACATTCACTGATTCCTACCAACATATATTTTCCTATAAAAATGTTTCTTCCAGTTATGGCACCATGCACTTGTTTAGCTTTTGCTATCAAACACTATGACAACTGATTAGTATTACAAAAATGTATACACTAAATTTAATAAAATGGAAACTCAAATCATTTGGAATAAAGAATACACAGTTTTAACTTACACAACCCGTGCTTCTGTGTACATTGAAAGGGTCCAATTTATCCCCTTGCATGGATGATGAACAGTATTACTTGAATCTCCTGGGAAACACCAAGGTTAATCAAAGCTGAGCAGGGCATCCTGGTGGGGACCAGGGTAATAATAATGATATCAGAGTTCTACCATTTAGTTTTTAATTGCTAGCATTTACCCTTAGAATTGCAATGTGTCCATAGTATTATGTTTTGCCCATCTCTGATATGTATATACATTAGCTGAAGTAAACTCTTATAGTAAACTCAAATCAACTTGTGGTTGACCTAGAATTAGTAATATCAATGGAAGTTAGTTCAAACTTAGTCATCTTTGTAATCAACTTTATTTAATCAACTTTACTCTCTCTCTCCATGCTGTGTTAGTTTTTAAATTTGGGAGGAGGAATGGATTTTCTGCTCATTTGCAAAGACTTTATGCACTAAACTTTCTTCTATCTTTTTACTTCATTGTCTAAAGTAAGAATTGTACCCATGACCCACAGTCTCCCTTCGAGTTCCAACGGCGGGTCTGCTTCCTCTGTTAGCCACTGGCAGTTTTATTCCACTAAAATATTTTAAAATCACATTTTTTCCTGGTTGTTAGATTTCCGAAACAAAAGAGGCTGCCAGTTTTTACCAAACAGTTTCCTGTATCTGTAGTTATGATCACTAATTCTGCACATTCCCTATAGACAAGATTTTCACTATCCAGTAATTGTATTATAAAAGACCTTAGTGTGTTTTTGATTTGCTGCATGTTGTAAAGAGGTGAAACTGATTGTATGAATCAAACATTAGAACAAGTGATTTTTTTTTATGTTACTTTCAGCATGGAGCTTTGAGATATGATTTTATTTATTAAGTTATTGTTGATCTTAGAGAAGTTGGATTATGGACAGTTTAACTTTTTAAATGACAGCTATTTTTCAAAGATAAAAAACATCTGTCCAATGCCTCCAGAACAAGAATGGTTCCTTAAACATTTCTCAGAGTCTTTGAATTGTGAACCACTACATCCCAACTTAGTCTTTTTTACATTTCCCCATCTCTGTTCCCATTTAACTCACACTATCTCTGTATTCAGTTAATCCTTAATAAACAGAAGATAGCAGAAAAACAACATGTGAAATCATGATTATGGCTGCATATTTAGTTAATACTGCTTTATGTTTGAATATTATAAGCCTAACTTTCACTGCCTCTCACTTAGTGGTGTTGTATAAAGCATGGTTTAGGCACTCAAATGTATGTGGAGGTCTGTCCATATTCAGGAGATCATGAAGGCACAGAGGCACTGAATTGATTTCAGTAGGGTTATGCATCTACTTAAATTCCTGGTTATGCATTTCCTAAATGTCAGTGCTTTCATCAGTCAGGGCCTTTAATGTTAACAACTAAGCAGAAAAGTTGTTTTACACAAAAGCCAAGATTCATCACAGTAATTAGGTGCATTGTTACATTTTGTTGAAGTTCCTAGGACTTATGAGTGTTGTTGAAGTTCAGTATATTTTTCATGCTTTGCTGAAGTAGAGTGTGAATGAATATGCAGACTTCAAAGCTGTGGATTGCTTTATTTGTTTGGACAGTGAGCGCTGTCATGAACACCTCTTAGTCAGTGTAATATTGCTGATAACATAATACTCCACCTGTCAACTACTAATTTAGATCTACATAAAAATTCCATTGTATATTATTTCATGTTTTGTCTAATTTTTTGAACAGGAAGCAGAAAGAAAAAGTGAAAGAAATAATGGTACATACATGCTAGATTTTAATGCTGAAAACTCTGATTAAGATGGTCTTTATTATTTCATTTTGTTCTTGCAGTTGGTTACACGACTGATGACTTACGTTTCATCTGGCAGTCTGGAGATCCTGTACAGTTAGAAAAAATTGCTCTGCCTCAGTTTGATATTAAAAAGGAGGATATTGAATATGGTAACTGTACCAAGTATTATAAAGGCACAGGTAGGTAATCAAATTGATTTCCTTGGTAAAAACTTTAAGCTTCCTTCAATTACTGTTTATGGGTAATGATTAATACCCATAAACATGGATATTACCCATAAACATGGGTTCATGACTTACATTTTATGGGAGGAAATAGATTACTTGTAACTTACCAGTAGTTCATGTCATAGTAACAATCACATATAGTAATTACTGCAAACAAATTCAAATACAGAAATGTCTAGGTTAAAGATGAAATTAAATGTTTGTATTGGTTTTGCTTACCTTTTCTGATCTTTCCATCACCATTTTGTTTCTATAGTCCTGATACCTTTTTATGCTTGTAATATCGAACCTTTCTTATAGACATTCCATGTGGAATTATGTGATATGCAGCAAATTAGGATAATTTTGGTTTTCTGGTCAAACTTTTGTTCAAAAAGTGGACAGCATTAGAGTATAACTTCAAAAGCTTCCCCCTGCAGGTTCTTCCTTTCTCTAAGTGTTCTTGAAAGTGTGTCACTATAGAAAGCTGTTTGCAGTCTAAATACAGAGCTATTTGATCTATATTTATTTAGTCCTGTGGTTGTTTTCTGAGAGTAGGTACAAATTTCTACAATGGTTTCTGTGTTCTGGTTTTAATGATTAATCGTTTCTACCTTGATTGACTCCTGCTTATAATTATATCCAAATTGCTCACATACTGTGGCAAACACAAGACTTCCCATAATACCTGAAGTCAGCAGGATGTATTTTAGTCAGTGCTGTTGCATCATGTGCACAAATCTCCCATTAAAACTCTACAAAGATGGCTGTGGTGCTGAAGCATATTTGCAAGTTTCTTGCTGACTATTCAGCTGCAGTTGAGGGTCTATTACTTGCAGTTGTTCTTGAGAGATCTCAGGTAACATTCATAGATCTCGCAGTTAAGGAATTTAGTTTGAAAAAGATAATTAAAATTTATTTCATTTTTTTAACTGCAAAATGAGTGAGTTTTTAGCCTACTAACTACGAAATTCAGTGTCTCGGGTATTTACATTTATAAATAGTATGAAATTATCTCTTCTCAGGAAAATGCTGCATTGGGGAAAGCACAACCAATTACTAAAAGTTGTTGGTGTTCAAATCTAAGTCTAGAAATGGTAGACGTTTACTTAGGAGTGAGAAAAATAATTTATTCTTAAATAAATAATGATTTTACTGAAAAAAATAGGCTACAAAATTATGGAAAATTAAATGGATCAATCTTCCGGTTCCCAAATAATATTCATAAACATGGGAAAATTGGATGCAATGCAAAGAGACTTGCATTTTATTTGAGGGAAAAAGGGAATATTTACTCCACATTGCTATCTTGTAACTGTGTTGTCGAATTTAGCATAATCATTTTATGTTTTGTCCTAAATCTGAAGTTAAATATCTAAAAAATCTTTGGATAGTTTAGGCATTTTTAGGATTTTTAGTACCTTAAAGAAAAATGTAAGAATTAATCACTGCACACTTTACAGTTAAACTGGAAAGAAAACTAGCATTGCTCTTTCAAGTTTCAACACCTTGTGGTCACAAGGTAAAATGATATTGTACAAAGTGCTCAGCACAATAGTCACATTGTTGTGTGTGCATGTGATTTGAACATTAAAGAAAGAACATTAGAGAACCATCAGAGTTGGTGAAATGACAGTGTTACATTTAAGAAAGTTTTCATAATTCTTTTGTTGCTAATCCTTTTTGTTTAAAACTGGAGATTATCCATGTTAATCTTATAATCAAGACTGGAATTAACATGTCATTAATGCAATTTGAACATTTTGGTTAGCTGAAGTATTTCAACGGCTATTTTCAGGATTCAGTAACTGTTTGATTTACTTTAAATTCTTATATTGAAAGCATTTCAAAGAGCAGTTTTTGCACACACAATTAAAATTAACTCAGTTAAGGATTTTATCAGGTAATCAAGAGGCAGTGTTGCATGTACAAGCAAGTTTTCAAAATTACAGCTTATGCAGCAGATTCTTGCCAGCTGCAAAGAACTTAATCTTTTCCACCCATTTATGTCAACTGATGCTTTATAATACCTGCCTAAGTAGAAAGAGGGTCAGCAAATTCGGTGTGACTTTTTATGGCAATAAATTGAATATTTAAGTTTGTAAATTGCATATTCTTTGTTTACCAAAATGTATGACAGATCCAAAAAGGTCCACAGAAACTGAATGGTGAAGGCAATGGATATTCTCTGCCTAATGGAGGGTGATGCAATGCTATGCAGAATGCATTTCTGGCACAAAGCAAAGAAATAACTATTTTAAAGGTCATCCCGTTTGAATGTAAATCAAACCAATACCTAGAAACTATTCAGAAATTATACAGATAGAATTTGCCAGACTACAGATCATTGACTAAGATAGAATGAACTGTAAAATACCATATAGTTTCTTCAACACAGCAAGAGTATATTTCTGTAATGTTTTATCATTTTGTTTTTTAATTATTGCAGTTTCTAACAATATTTTAAGGTGACTTATCATTTGAGGATACTTAGTTGATAAAAGATAGAAGGTAAATAAATACATTTTTGACAGATTCTACATTTTAAATTAGGTGTGCACAAACTTTTTATTTACAGATATATACTGACTTGGGTTTTCATATTGTTGTAGTGTAACATCAAAATGCCTTTTCTTTGTGATGCAATAGTTTGTGATGTTTTTGCAATGTTATTGTGCTAATATTAACATAAAAATGCCAGTTCTGCTAAATGAGTGAAAATAGGAACAGAACTGGTTTCTGGTTATCAAACTTCCCAATCCTTTTGTTATCTCCAGCAAATCCGTACTATCTGTGGCTTTACTTGTTATTGAATTCATGTTATTAGACATTTTCTGAAATGCTTGTGTGCTTTAGTTCCTCATTTTAGAAGCTTTGAGGCAATATTCCTCACTTTCAAAATTTAGTGTTTTTAAAGCCTTTTGTAAAAAGTCTGTTCCAATTTTAGAAGTTACCTATACCAGCTTTCAGTACTGGGGGAATCTCTGCTTAGAATCATATTCAGATCACCTCCTTCCATTCTAACCTTTCTAAACTAACTTTTTTTTTTTTTTAATTCTTTGTTCTTCACAAATTAATGCGAAGTAGGATTTTCAGGTGAGCTTAAGCCAGCATCAAGATGAAGCTGTAGCTGCTGTTTACTTCTGTGCTGTGAAAAGACAGAGGGTGCCTTATAGATTACAGAGAGTATGACATGCCAAATCACACTTGTAGGTTACATTGATCTGTACTTTGAATGCTTTTCAAATTGAACTTCTTGACTTCATAAAAAAAAAATCGAATCAGTGAACCTTTACTCCTAGGATAAGTAGAAAAGGCCTAGAAGATACTAATCTGAAGAGGTTGAGCTGCAAAGCATATTAAACTTTAATATGCATTTATTTCTTTAAAGGTTATTACACTTGTGTAGAAGTAATCTTCACTTTAAGAAGACAAGTTGGATTTTACATGATGGGTGTTTATGCTCCTACACTGCTAATTGTTGTTCTGTCCTGGCTATCATTTTGGATCAATCCTGATGCAAGTGCTGCAAGAGTCCCACTGGGTAACCTGCATTCACACGTACTGTCACAGTCCACTTAGCACCATTGAGCCATTCTCAGTTGCTTTGAAAACATGACACTGGACACAGAAAGCAACTTCACTTCCATTATTCGCTCATCATTTTCACCGAAGCCTTCTCATTCCTAGTCCTGTAAAATCCACCTCCACATTGAAACTTTGCTTGATAATGGTTCCAGCACTTACGTGATGAGGACACTCTCTGCTTCTCGATACCTGGACAAATCTGATCTTATCATGTGTGGGTGATGCTGTAGACACTGTGTCACTTTGCAGTTTATAGGAATTTGAGCATTTAAAGAATGCTTGAAGTAGGAAAGCAGGATGATGATTAAGGCTCTAAATAACTACCTCTTGCAGCAGGTTTTCTGAAGATTAATACAAATGGAATGATGTAATGATGTTTGGAAGAGAATTAGCACAATTGTTACCTGATGGGTTTTATTTCATTAGAGATTCAGTTCATGAGGCACTTCAGCCTCTTGCTTTCATGCTGTGCAGCATAGCACAGTAGGCAGGCCCTTCATATATTATGAGATTGTAGGACATAGAGTTAATCAAAACAATATTATCTTAACTAATTAGATTTTACATGGGACTTCAGCTTGGGGGTGGCCCAGCCTGCAGTCCCCAGGAACTCGGTGACATGTAGAGCCAGGCTTTTGCATCCTGACATTTCTATTTGTAATCCTTTTCCCATGTCATGACAGCTCCTTCCCCATGCCCTGACCTCCTTGTCCCCCCCTTTCCCTGACATTCCCACCTCCACAAGTCCATACTCCTTATTTTCCAAATCTTCTTCATGTTCCCAGGAGATTCACTGTAACTATTTCGCAGATGCTAGGTGTGCAGTTGAAGCATCCCTCCAGTCCCTGGCCTTCCTCAGAAGCCTCTCACCCACACGTTAACCTGCACACCTCCACAGGACATGAGTCCTGTGCAGCCTCACGTGCAAAAATGTGTGACGATACGCCCTTAGGGTTGGACCTACCCCATCACCGTCCCAGTCTGTGATCAGCAGAGTCTTGCAGTAGTGGGGAGCTGAAACCCCTGGGGAGTGGGAAGGGTTCCTGCCGAGCTTTGTTAAGTTGAAAACATAATGTCCAGGTCTGAGCGCCACTGCTCAGGTCATCTGCCATGCCTCTTCCCTCTCCAGTGATATGACAACCAAAATAAACCAAGAGCTGCACAAAATCTGGAGAACCATGACTGGCATACTGCTTTTGGCTTCTCTGCCATGGTTGGCTGCCTTTCTCTTTCTTTTTACAAAAACACCTTTTCATTACAATTTTTTTATAGGTATCTCTTTTTCAGAGGACTGTTTCAAAATACAAAAATAATTTTTCTTGATCTGAAAATATTAATAATTATTAATAATCGGGGAGGACTCACAATCTATATTAGTTGATAGCAAGAAACAAATACAATCTTTTACTTTGAAAAGTAGCAAGGATGCATTCCACAAGGTGAAACATAAGGCATTTTAAGAAAAAAGCAGTCCGAGGCAAATATACCATGCTTTAAATTAAAAAGATAGAAACAAGAACTGAAAATATTTTTCATGTAGTGATCTCTAATATTATCAAAATCTGAAGTATATTTCTGCTTTTGTAATCCTGAACTTTAAATAGCTGACCAGTCAGGTTTATCAATGATATATTACATTGATAAGAGGCATGGTGCTGATTTGTATAGCACTGAAGTTTTTATGACTAAACATGCATGCTTATTTATTTGTGTTTCTCTCTTTTTATTTATTATAAGTGTTTATTGGCTCCTTTTATATATTACCATTTCTGAAATAATGCATTTTCAAATATATTTACCATTGGCTTGGTTATGTGACTTTTCCTGCATCCCCAGAGAAGCAACAAACACTAAATCTGACCATCCTTTAGTCATACATCAGTACTTAGCAGTGCAAGTTGGTAACACCCTCACTGGGGTAAGATTTATGTTTC
Source organism: Anser cygnoides (assembly GCF_040182565.1). Classification (NCBI taxonomy): domain Eukaryota; kingdom Metazoa; phylum Chordata; class Aves; order Anseriformes; family Anatidae; genus Anser; species Anser cygnoides. The sequence goes on from NC_089876.1 coordinate 49,307,903, forward strand.
TCCAGTCTGAGAGAGGGCAACAATCTAACTCTTCTAGCTACATCCTTGGAAGAAAGTTGACTTTGAAATCAAACAAGATAAACATTTCTGTGAAGTGAATCATTTCATGTGAATGTTATCTACTCCTAAGAAAGTGTTACTAATAGTCATTACACTTTTAGTAGTTAGTAAAAGGTCTCATCTCAGAAGTTTCCAGGTGATTTAGGAATGCAAGATACTTCGCAAAAAAAGAAACCTCAATATGATTTTGCAGTTTGGTTACTGTTCTGGGAAAAGAGTGTGGTTTTGTTTGAAGAAAAAGGTGTGTCCATCTAGGAGCTAAGTAAGTTGCAAGCCCTTTTTCTACCCATAGCATTGCATTCAGTTAGATCATTTGGTGGTAGGGAAATCCTCACAAAGGACATGTATCTGGAGAGCTCTGGCTAAGTGATATAAAGGCTGACATCACTGAGTTCGTCTTTCTAATTACATGCTGGTGTCTCAGCTTTTAAAGATCCCTGCAGAGGACTCTCCAGTTCTTTAAAAGTGGAAAGCGTCCCAGTATCTGTTTAAAAAACTGCTCTCTTTCCTTCATTGCCTTGTGATCCCCAAAGGGAGTAAGGCTTTCCCTGAAGCTATAGGCATCTGAGGGACTTCAGATGTCCATCCAGCCACAGTGGCCTGAAAGAACGGAGCATTAGCATAGGCTGTAAGCAACCACACGCCACACAGTACCTCCTGTGAGCGGGCACTTGGGGGTACAACAGAGTAACTAAACACTTGGAGTTAGTGATCAGTGATGTATATATGCCCCACATACAGAGGACAGCCAGACATGCCCTCCACAGGCTTGCCCTCAGCGCTATTTCAGTTCAACTCATTTCATTTTATAAAACTGTTGTAAATATAGGGCCTCAAAGGAAAGACCTGACCATATATTTGGAAACTGTAGTATGAAGAAGGATTGGCAAGCTTATGGCTTTTAGTTAACCAACTTTAATGAGAAAAGAGAATGTATTACAGATACCAAATTATAAGGAAAGAAGGGCAGAATGTTATATTTTCCAATAACATTAGTGAGATGGAGCCAGAACTATTTTAAAGCAGTAATATAAAACAGAAAATGCTATTTTATACAGCATGTAATTAACCTGTGGAATTCACTGCCAGGAGATAGTGCTGAGGCCAGTTAAATTTGATGGATTCAAAAAAGGGAGATTTATTTATCTGGCAGCATGTGCTGAAGTGCTTTGCTGGATTGGCACTTTGTGATACTATGCATATGTAACCATTGGTAGAATTTTTTTTACATAGTCACTCTGCACAATCATGTTTTCAGCTGTGAGCTAACTAACTTTTGCGATAGGGATGAAGAAGAAAATTCTTTGAGTGGATAATTTGGTTATTAGGTGTTTAATGCAGTCTTTCTCACATCAGTGAACCACAAATAGCATGTTGGCAGCTTGTCTCATCTAGTAAACTTACCTGTAAACAAGCCTGTAAACTTAAATGATTTGGCTGTGTGTGAGGAGATCATTGAAGGCTGGATGTAGGTGACCTACGGAAAGAAAGAGGGAGGATGCAGTTTTTGCCTCTGTGCAATCCTACCAAACAGATGCACTTTACCATTGAGAGAGATCCCCCATTAGGAAGAAGATTGTAGACATATTTCCAAGAAAGGCCAACATTCTCTTTACATTAGAAGTCTGGATGAAAGAACTAATGTCCCTTCCCCTTAGTGCTTCCAAAGAAGAAAAGGGGGTTTATCCCCCCCCCCCTTTTTTTTTTTTAATATTTAATCTTGCAGTTTGTTTATTCATTCTCCTCACCCATGCTGGAGCCCTAGGCTTTGAATTGTGTTTGATAGGTACCTCGTACAGCTGCTATCAGAGGTGCAACTTACAGCTCCGTTATAGGGTCTCTGAGGCCTCGCCGCTCTGATCTGGCAGCAGATGGCTGCTTGATGGAATATTTCTATCTTACTTTACAGTTCCCTTGAAACCCAGAAGGTTTTCTGTGGTTTCTCTGACCCTGAGAATGAAGTTTTCATCCCAGTAACCCAAACAAGTGGAAGGTAGCAGCAAAAAGATACAGGCATAGGCAGAGATGTCGTTTTTGTGCTAAAAGACAGTACAGCCTTACTTTCACTTACTGTTGCAGTTCATAACGATCCATAATTAGTGCTCAGCGAAAAACAGTTGGTGTTGGTCACTGAAGACAGAAAAATGGGGACTATTCTTTGTTCACTCTCTATACTTCTGGGCATGTTTGTACTTGAATGCATCAGATATAGTAGTTTGAAAATAAGCCAGAGTGGACATTATTTGCCATGTCATTCTGATCCAACATAGAACATCTGGCCATTCTCTATGATCACAATGACCAAAAAAAAAAAAAAAAAAAGCCCACTTTGCAATGATATGTTGATAAGACACATTTCTAAATAAAACACCATAAGATTTTGTATTTTAAAATCATAGGACTGTAGTCATTTCTTTATACTTCCTCTTCAGTGGCTTAGCAGCTAATAAGTTGCCGATCTGATATTAATACCAAATAAAATATGTTATCAATCTTATTAAAATCTAAATTGGGACAGTAGCAAAAGAATGCTTGTTATTTATGATCAGCTAGAATTTAATACTTTCATAGGCCAGTTCAGACACTTTCATCTTTATTAACATTCTCACATCCTCGTTTACTTTAAATGGATCTGAAGAAAATGATATCTCTATGAAATACATTTTTTTTAATGCTTAGGATAGCACATGACCCTTATAGGAAACATAGTTATGGCTAAGTGAATATCTCCTTATGGCCAACATTTTCTGTAGTTGTTGATTACATTTCATGAAGCTGCCCACTTATAACTGAAGGTGATTTTTATTATGAACATTCACAAAAACAAAATGGGAACTTCTTAGCTGGGAGGTCGAAATAAGTTTTCCCCATGTAATAACCATTTTCTAAGGTTAGCTTTTTCAAAAGGTAGCTAGCTGTTCATGCTACTATTCCCATTTCACAGGTGCCTGTGGGGAATCTGTGAGATCAGACTTGCATTTTGTCTCTTGTGATGTGAGCCCTGTGTTAATGGTGATGTTTGGAAGCCTTGTAAAGAGCAGTGCTTATTGAAACCTAGACTGACGATGAGTGTGACCTTTCAACAGCCTTTGCAGATGTACTTTTTTATGATAAGGGCTTCCTCAAAAGCTCTTAATCTAGAAAGCTTTCTCTGGATACTGGAAGCTCAAACAAGGAGTGTTCATAGACCCTCAGTCACCTCAGTGTTTTCATCTTTGTGGTGAATTGTGAACACAGACTTTTTAATGCACTGATACATTCCCTTTCATCTTGAGTTTAAATATTATACTTGTGAACAGGTCATTCAGAGGATGGCTCCTGCTGAAGCACAGTTCAGATTTCTGGGACAACAGTAGCTGTTCAAGTCTAAGTTAAAGGACTTGGAATCTTTTGATTTAAATACCATATATTTCTCTTCCATTTTCTCAAAATTAGATGATCATGGTAAGATAAGTCTCTGGAAAGCCCATTTCCCAGTTGTGTGATGTAGTTGTGTGGGGCAGGAGAACCACAGCAGCCTGTTTAGCTTCATTTGTTTCTCCATTTATAAAATGAAGGTACTCAGTATTAATAATTCATCATTAACCACAATACCCTACATAAGTATTCAGTTTAACTTACTCATTAACTGAAGGCACGTGCATTTTGTATACCTGTTGCAAAATATGCCTACCGCTTTGTCAAGTCCCATTTGCTGTTACGATTCATCATTCGGTGTTGTCTGGTTCAGAGGAAGAGCACAGGCAGGTGTCGTTAAGGGAAAGTTCACTTTAATTGTTATCTTCTTATTTCTTTTGTAGGTATTTTCTCAGTGCTCAGCTTGGCATCTGAATGTACTACTCTTGCTGCTGAACTTCCCAAAGTGTCTTATGTGAAGGCCTTAGATGTCTGGCTGATTGTTTGCCTTCTCTTTGGGTTTGCATCACTGGTTGAGTATGCGGTGGTTCAGGTAATGCTAAACAATCCCAAAAGAATTGAAGCTGAGAAAGCAAAGATTGCCAAGGCAGAGCAAGCTGAAGGGAAAGGTGGAAACGCTGCCAAAAAGAACACTGTAAACGGCACGGGGACTCCTGTCCACATCAGCACTTTACAGGTAAGAGCTGTCAAGCTGCATACGCAAAATCAGCATTATCCTCTATTAATGTAGTTCCAAAAATACACTGCTGTAATAGCTTTGGATGGTGCTTAATCTTAGAAGTGGCCAAGACACTAAGAACATACTGGTAATTAATGGCTATCCACCCTGCCAATTGGTCCCTAGTGATTTGGGGTCAAATGTCTAAATGAAAAATTTATCTTTTAATATCTTAGTACCATGGTTGTTGCTGAGCTTAAGGTAAATAAAGCAGCAAGCAGCTTTACAGTTGCTATTTTTCTTTTAATAATAAATAGCAGCTGTCAAACTGTAACTATTCAGAGGACAGGACTTTCAGTCAGTATTTGTTGAGAGCATACTCAAATAACACCCATCTCATTGCTTTCCTTGGAGTGGCCACAGCTGCACTACATTGCATGTGAAGAATCTCTATAGCCAGGGATTCAGAAGTCTTGACATTTGTAAATAAAAGACGATCTGTTTGTCTGTCAAAGAGTTCCTGCATTTTGTGTGTTGCCAGATAGAGTAAATCGGTCAGAGCTCATTCTATGGATGAAGATTAGATGTACATCTTAGCTCAGGTCAAAGTTTTCCATATGCCCCAAGAGTTACTAGACATTCCAGGCAGCTGCCCCTAGTCCTGAGTAATATTTAGTTGATATTTATTCTATGGAAGAAAATACATTGTGCTAAAATAATGCGGAGTATGAATTTGGCTTATAGTTTTCAATGGCTCAACAATTTAGATGTGTAAAATAAAGCTATTTGGCCAGATCCAAGTGATATCGGTAGCATACCATATGACTTTAAAGCTTCTTTAAGGAGGGAGTCATTTATGCAGGATGGCAGAAACCCAGCCCTAGTATAAAGCTGGCATTGCCCCATAACTAATTACCCCCAATTCCGAGGAGTTGCTGATAGCACAGAGCACTTGACTACTGTAATTCTCATCTGATAGAACCTCCTGGGAACTGTTTTGGCAGGCTCAGCTTAGAACAACCCACTGACTGCTTTGACTTGAATCACAAGTAATTCCCTAACCCCAGGCGACATGGGAACTGAGTAGAAAGATGGCTTAGCCACAGTTTTGCTTCCACTAAACTGAATGTGTTACAATTGTGGTTAACAATTTGTGGGTCCCAAATTCACCTCTTTCTTGTGACAAAATAGTTGCAACAGTCCAGCAGAGCAGCATAAAATCTATTTATTCCTATTTGGAGTATTTAACAAGTGTAAGTGTAAAGCTTAATCAATGACAAGATTAATAAAAAACTTTTTTTGATAATTGATTTTTTTTTGATAATTTGACTTTTGATTATATGAACAAAAGCGTATTGCTAAACTGCTGACTCTCCTCAGTGTGTACACCTTAGTGGGTGCACAGGGTGCTTACCGTTGTCGTATACACAGAGTATAAAATGATAACTTTTGCCATCTTTGCTATCCTGTCATCTTTTAATATTTTTTCCAAGAAGGTAAGCTTGGTTGTACAGTGTATTTCAAGGCTCAGAGGAAGGGGAGTCATTACCCACAAAAATTTGGTAACATTCCTCATGAGTGGTGTCTAACAGCAGGCAGAAGGCTTTTAGGATTTAAACCTTAGTCTGCCCTCTGAGATCTTACAGAGTCAGGTCCAACATGTCATATTTGTCCTGCGCTTTTCAGTGTGCTCCCTATTTGTTATCAGAGACCTTTAGCATTCAAATATCTGTAGTGTCCGCAACAGTAATCTGTGTTGGATTTGTAAGGAGTCCTGAACTTGTGTAGCTTCTGATGATCTTTATGCAGATATAAAACATTTGTTTGTTGAGGCATTTTGGAAATAAGTACCCAATGACATAAAACCTGGCCATGTGGTTGAGTGGTCTCCTCCTCTTACAGCCAGTGATTGCTTGTGTCCAGTCCCCTGCTTTGAAATATAGCCTACTTGTGGAAGGGTGATATGTGCTGGGACTTGCTGGGAAGATCACCAGGCTGAGAGGAAAGATGGGCCCTGACTGATGAATTGTGTGGGTCCAGGATGTTATACAACCATGATGCTAGTGCATTCTGGAGAGGACACAGGTTGGGAGGTTGGGACAATGACAGTCTAGCTGAGCTGAGAGTTGGTGGAAGCTCCAAAGGAACAGCAGGGCATGGACTGCCTGCTCAAGTTGTTTGGAAGTCAATGGAGGCAAAGAAGAAGGGTATTCAATTTCCATAACTATGTGAACAGGGATTGCTTTATATTATAGAAAAATTCCAAGAAAGTTGTATTCATCTTGTGATAACTTAATAAGCCAGAGTTCAGTTCCAAAGAAAAGTGATGTTTTTAAAGTGTGAGATACATGAGAAGTGAATGACAATCTGAGGACTGGGGAGCAGAATGACTGACAGGCAGAGTGGCTGCAGTATATTGTTCCTGAAGTGCTTCCTTTTGGTTAGAAGAACGAAATTTTTCTGAAGAAGATAAGAAATGAAGATCAACAGGTTATATTATTCTGTACATCACAGCAACATGGAAGAGACCATGAATCAAAGGCAGGTATAGCTGATATGGACATAATTCAGGTAGAAATTGTTCTCAGGTATACACTGAAAATACACTAATATACTTCTTCTGACTGTCATGGATTTGCTCACATACCAACAATTTGGCATATGTCCGAGTAGGCTAAATGGCTCAGAACCACATATAGAGCATTTACCCTGTAACTGAAACACTCCACCGGACCAGTACATTTTATTTCAGTAAGACAAAGATAAAATTAACTTCTCAAAGTTACATGTTTGGATCACTGAATCTATACTTGGATGTTATAAATAAGCCGTATGACTTCTAGAGGTATTGAACAGCTCCGGGAGCAGGTATTTAGCAACTTTCAGAAGAATGATACATTTAAATTGGTAAACATGACTTTAGATGCTTACATGCATCTACAGATGCACCATGTTCTATTTATTTGAACACTATAAATATACCTAGCTGAAAGCTCCTTCTCTGACCTAGCTACCCCTTAGGAGTACTTGAAAGTTCTTAACCCTGGAGAAGCCTGTACTACACTCCTAAATCAGAACAGGTGTAAATCTTTCATTAGCTCTGACTCCTAATCCAAAACTAGGCCTGCCCCACAACATTTGGCTGGCTCCCATAGAGAGCTAGCGACCATCAAGTAAAGAATGCATTTGTCATATGGCAAATATGCAAGGGAGGGAAGTGTTAAAGAAGCAGGTAATGGAAAAAGCTGTATGTTGAAAGGCATAAAGAATAGGAAAGCCAGAGTGCCGTCACAGATCTTCAATTGCTGTTTCTCATCAAGGTTGTGTAGGACTTTGTGTGAGGAGAGAGCACATACTGTGATAAATATCTTGAAAGACGTAGGTGAACCAATACATTCTCCTAAAAGACAACTTGGAACTGCATCCCTGAAATGAATGTGCATCCTTCAGAAATGTTTAAGGATGTTCTAATTCTTTCCTCACAAGAGGAATATGGAAATCCAAATGCACTATGTCATGAAACCCAGAAGGTGATACTAAGGAAAAAGTGAAAAAGGGCATAGCTGGAAATTTCACTGTAGCTGGACTTGAAGCAATGGATAGACCAGATGGGGCTCAAAGGTAAAGCCAACAGGAAAAACCTAAAAACACAAGACTCCAAGTTGGGGAAAACAGAAAGCATGAATAATTCCATTTACAAATGCTTGCCTAAATCAAATCCAGCCTAAATGAAGCACTTAATTATTATGAGATACTAACTAAGAGATGCTGTTACATAGTCATAAGTTTAATTAGAGGGGAATCAAGTTTAAAAAGAGAAATTGCTTTATTTCACTTCAAAATTCACCTGATCCCAAGGCCAGGAGCTTGCTGGAGTTGCCCAAGCTGCAAGTCACACTCTTGCTGCCTCTCACTGGGGAAGGGGTTGGTATTTAAGGTGCAGCAGGGGTGTTGGGTTGGGAAGGTCCCAGGCATGGGGAGGATTTGAGGGAGCACAGGGAAGCGAGTGGGGGACATTGGGCTTCCTTGCTTCCAGTCCTCATGGAACAGCTCGTGTGCATGTGCTCGCTCCATTTATGAAAGATTAAAATGGCATCTGGTCTGGACACTTGGCATATTTCATATTGTTCAAAAAAGAGCCAAAACAAAGGGCATGATCATACCTAAAAACACATTTATGACTAGAAATTGGGTAAAGGAATAAACTTTACATTATATCCTAAAAATTAGAAGCTTGATGCCATTTGTAATAGAAGGTAAGGAGAAGAGGTCCCCTGTAACAAAACCTGTCAGTGTCTCCCTGGAAATTCTTAGCTGAAAGCACTTCTGGCACCATGTCAGCAGTCAGTGATCATGACTGGTGGTCACCAATAGTGAAAACGAATATGGCAGAATGAAAACAAAGTTCACAATTTGAGAATCAGACAAAGATGGAGAGAGCCTTCTATGGATGCATAGCTTCTCCTCTCTACCAAGTCCTGGGTACTGGCTGAGGTGAAAGCTGTTGCCAGTATGCACCAAACCCCAGAGTCAGTGCTTCATGACTCATGACCCCCAGCAAAAGCCCTTCAAAGATCAGTGCCATTTTAAGCCCAGAGAGGTTTATCAGTATGTCTGTGTGAGTAAAGTCAACAGGTACATTCTGGCAAGATCGCCCTGAATCTGTAAAAAAAAAAAAAAAAAAAAAAAAAAGAGAGAGAGAGAAAATTCAACATAAGCACTTGTGCTAGTTTTGCTAGGAGCTGTAATGGCTGTGCATATACAGGCAGTAAGCCATGAGAAAACCATTTGGCTCCCTTAGCTCATAGTGGCTGCAAGTAGATGCTGTTCTAAGCAGAGGAGAAAATTATACAACCTGGTGGTAACCGCTGGCAGTGTTTTTTTATTGGGAATCCTCAGTAGGAGTTTGAGTTTGTTTCCTAGCAATGCAACACCATACAGTGAGAAAAACAAGCAAAAAGGGAAATGTTTTGAAGATGAATCAGTTTCTTTTTTTCTTTCACTGGTGGCGTGATTACAGGGAGCAATTGCACTGTTAACTCTAACAATACCCCTCCATTTGAAAAGTCACATTTTCATCAAGCCCATCAAGCTGTCCCCCACAGATAATGCGCTGATGACTGAAGTGAACATTTGCTAAAAGAATGGCTCTGGCAGATGATGAATAGGTCTATGCAAGTGGTGGTATTAGCTTTAAACCCAGTTATTTTTGAAGAGAAGTAGTGCTATTGCTTGCCTTATCTTGTCAGAGCTGCATCTAGTCTCTGAAACCTGATATGCGTTATGTTCATCTCAAACTGATTTAGAGTATACCTGACCACTGGTGGTGACCCATGGCTACCTGATCTTCCCATATTGTGTTTTCACTTTGAATGAGACTCAGACACAGATTTTTATTGTAGAACCACCATAAACCCAGTTTACATTTTAGCTTGTATGGAAAACCACAGGCTACAGTCTATTTTAATCGTTGCTGACAGCATTTCAGGTACAGGGTAGGTACTTTCTGCTCTAGTGACTCATGTATCCATCCTTAGAGATAATTCGGAACATGAGTGTAAAAGCCCTGAGCAATCTCACTGACCCTGATTTGAGCAGGGGGGCTGGACTAGATGATCTCCAGAGGTCCCTTCCAACCTCAGCTAGGCTGGGATCCTGTGATATTTTGTGTGTAACTATTATTTGTTCTGTAGTTTGTAGTTAGTAGGGTAATAAGAATTCACAGGGAATACAGTATCTGGAATGTGATAACAAATTCCTGCTGCCTACGCCATAAAACATACTCAATTTGAATACCCACTAATGCTTAACAACTACTTTATTGATGATCTAAATCCATCATTATGGTAAAAGCAGGAAAAGAGTACAGGACAAGTGCAAGAAAGATTAATGATGGAATTTGTTACAAGTATACCTTCATCTGGAGGACTTTTGCACAAGTGGCAGGACTAGCGACAGATGTGCATGCCAAAAGAGGTTGGGTGAACGGAAGAGAAAATTTTATGTCAGAGGAGAAGTGCTTTGTAGGTCAGAGAGTGCTGCGTTGCAGCGGGGAGGCAATTCATCCTGCAGGGCTCGTGCTGAGCTTGAGAGGCTGCCGGTGCTATAGCATGTTCAAAGCTTTGCTAGAAATTATACACAGTGCATATGTCATCTCAAAAATTCCTAAATCCAAAATTGGGATCACGGGATGAACAATCAAGTGAAAAGCTGATTTTTTTTTCTGTTTACACAAAACAAATTTAGTCTAGTTGTAGTATTCTTGGTATTGTGAAAGGACAGATTTGATGAATTTGAAAACCATTTTGTCTCATCTTTCTGGGATAATTTAAACAAAAAATATGAGTGATGACGGTGAGCTAAGAACGTTCAAGACAGCTACAGACCAGAAGGAAAGCTGTACTAATTAAAAACAAAACAAAAGAGAAAAATTGAAAATAGTCTCCCCAGTGACTGAGTGACTGTAAAGTAACTCAGCTTCAAGCATTTCTCATTTCTTCTTACCAGCAAAAGGAGAAATGGATAGCAATTAATAGAACTTGAAATCCAGAAAATATTGGAAATAGATAATGAAAAAGTATAACAACAACAAAATGACAAAAGGGATATATGGTTAGCATAACTGAGGTCAATAGCAAGTTATTGCACGTATATAGCAATAATACAAAAAACAGCCACAAGAGTATTATCCCAATATTAGATAGAGGTGCTGCAAGTGTCAAGAATTAGCAGAAAAGGCAGAAATGTTGATCAAATGTTCTGGTCTGTGTCTGGGGAAAAGCCAGATATATGCAGTCAGATGATGAACTAGTTTCCATCGACAGTAGCTAATGAGGATGTTAACCAGTACCTATTAAAGTCAGACATTTTAAAATCGGGTTGTCAACTAAAGTTGCCTGTAAGATTTTTTAAAGATATGGTCCATTATTGCTGTGGAACATAAATGTTGATTTTGTAATAAAACTTTTTAAACGGGGAGGGTTCCAGAAGACTGCAGGAAGCTAACTTTGTGCCAGTACTTTTAAAGGCTAAATGGCATTATGTGAATAATTATAAGCCTGGCATCAATCAGTGGAAAATACTGAAGAGCTAACAGGGGCCAAATAATAACTCATAAGTATTATTATTAATATTCATAATTAAGCCCCATGTTAGCTAATAAATTTAAATGAGTCGGTGAAATTAAAGGTGATCTCCATGTTTATTGATTTAATCAAACTATATATTTTTAAAAAAGATTATCAGTTAGTTTGACAGAGGTAAGGGTATGGAGGTAAGAAACTCTGAAGAACATTTGGCTTCATATGTCAGCCTGATTACATCATCTGAATTATGCAAAATCAAGGCTAGATTTGTTACTGTCTGTAAGTACTAGCAGTTAATCAGGCTAAGTATAGTCATGCCTCGTGACTGAAAATTGAAGCCAAATAAATTCAGGTTAGAAATAACGTACATATGTTTGTGAGGAACAAGGTTGTGAAAAAAAATTCCCCATTCTGGATGTTTTTTTTTTAAAGGAAAATCTAGTGTAAGTGGTCCACACACTGCAACTTTGGAGCATAGCAGCCAGGGCAGAGGCAGGTGCTGAGTTTGTCTGTGAGCAACCCTCAGCTTAAATTTTTGAAAAGGTGAGAATGGGTCATCAAAACAGACCTTCTGGCTTCTAGGAGTCGTTTTTAGGTATTTCTGAACTGTTCATCAAAGGGCAGGTGTCCTGTCCAACGTACACCCAGACAAGGTGGCCCACTCCTGTGAGAAACTGGAACTAAGTCTGTGTTTTGGGCCAGGCCCCAAGAGCCATGGCGCCTTTCCCTGCCCTTCTCCACCTCCGCGCCGGTGGGAGGAAGAGCAGCTGCCTGCCTCTATCTGGGACACGGCATTCACAATTCGAGCGGCACTCCCTCCTTCCCAGACAGCCGCTCCCTGTCCCCAGCGCAGTAGGTCTGGGGGAGGCATCCTGCAGGCCGGACCTGGCCCACGGGTCATGATGCTGAGGCAGGGTGAGGTAAACTACACAAATGTTTACCTAGGTCAACTTCTGTGTCAGGATGAAGTTGAAAGTATGTAAGAGGTATGGGAAACCATACCTCTTTAACAGTGTTTTACCTTCTACACAAATCTTTCATGTGGTACTCTAAAATCAAGTCCCATGGAATCATTTTCCGTTGGAATGGTCCTCATAGCCTTTGGTAGGCATCAGGAGTATTGTTACACTTCTAGCACAAACAGAGACAGGGTTAAAAAAAAGCAGTCAAACTGCATTTAATATACATTACCTCACTTGTTTTAGGGAAGGTTGCAGGTGAGCTGAAGAGGATTTAGATGAAAACAACAGAAATATTAGAGAGTTGAAGAGATGTATGAGAAGAAATTAAAAAATATGTCCAGGCAGAAACTGAATATAGAAAGTAGAAGCACATGAGATGTAAACCCAGGGAAATGAAAGGAATTTTTTTATGCAAGAGGCATGTACTTCGAAAAGAAATATTTGGGCCAGGTTGCTCTTACAAGGAAAATGGTGTCACCCTGATAAATCACTAGTACAGCTGATACTAAACTAAGCACAGCTCTGTGTGAATGTGGTGTGAACAATCTTCTACTTGTAAGGAAGAGGTGACCTAGAAGCTATTTCCTCAGTTCTCCTTCCTGCAAGTGAATGAGAACTGATTTGTAAAAGCCTTGACCAGAATACTCTTTAATACTGGAGTAGGAACAGGAATATTCTGTGTTGTGCAAGGAGAGCATATAGATGGGCATTAGTATCAGAGTTTTACAATATATATCTGGTATTATGAAGAATGGACTCATACTTCTGCAAATCCAAAAGGAAGCCTGTAATTTCATACATGATTGTATTTCTTATTACAGCCCTACTAAATCTTACTAGTTTTGACCGTGAGAAAATTAGGAATTTGATAAATATGTAGTGAAGGAATAATATTCCTGTAACTCTTGAGTTAACATGCAGTTCAGTCCTGCAAGTTACACTTTCGTTGCTCAAGGGTCTGCTTCACAACTTGATTGAAGACATCTAAGACTGGGGGGAACTTATCAGATTGCCAACTACGACAGTTCTTGTTATTCAGGATAACCTGTCAGTTGTCATAGAGAAGCTAGTAATATTCTCCAGAATATTTTTCATTCATACGTAAGTCTGGTACCATAGTCCATTATAATTATTTTAATAACTTACAAAATGTGCTAATGCAAATGTCCTTAACCATCAGCCTAAAACTGCAGAAAATAAGAGGTGGAGAGAGCTGAAAGGAGAATACCTGAAGGCTTTGTGGTGGAGGGATGGACTGTTGGGAACAAGGGATGGGGAGCTTTTGGGAGAACCAAATTTTAGTGGATCAGAGACTCCAGAAAACCCCAGGCTAAAGTTATCTTAATGTCAGTTCCCCACGTCTGCCACCTGGTTTGTGCACCAGCACTTTTTGCAATAACTCTCAGTTTAAATATGCAAACAAATGGCATTAATGATGCAGTTATACAGTTATGTTTCATAACCGGTACCTTTTTTTTTTTTTTCTGCTTTTCTGTGTACTCCAAATGGAATGAAACTTTGTGAGAGACTTACCAAAGTCACAAAGCACAGTGCCTTGAAAGAAGTCTTCAAATTCCTTCAAGCTACCTAACAGTGCAGGGTGATCCTCTTAGAGATTTGTTGTACCTGAAATAGTATCTTTCTAAAATGCAAGGAAGGGAATATCAGAACCTTTTTTTTTTTTTTTTCCTAAAAAACTCTTCCATTTGAAGGACATCAAATGCCTTTTTCTTTTAAATATTCATTGTATGTGCCAATAGGATTGTCTGGTCTGTAGGAGAGGGAGATTCACCTGGGATTGCTGCTTAGCACAGTAGTACTTGATCGCCAAGATCCTTGATGGAACTGTGGGAAAGACAGATATTCATCTGCTCAATTTAGATTTCCCAGTTACACCATTCTCCAGGGTACCGGTGGGAAGCATGGAGAATGGTGTCTCATCTTTGCTGCATAGAATCATAGAATCATTTAGATTAGAAAGGACCTCCGAGATCATCAGGTTCAACCACTAACCTAGCACTGCCAAGTCTACCACTAAACCATGGCCCTAAGTACCACATCTTCATGTCTACATCCCTTCTTGGATGGTGACTCAACTACTTCATTGTCTTTAGAGAGGCACCAAGGACTACAAAGAAAGTGCCTTCTCACCTTGTACTTCTCACCGTAGGATGAGATTTAGGATCTCGACTTGGGTGGTATGTAGAACCAGAACAGATTTTAATTCTTGGATCAAACACTGAATTTTAGGGTTAATTCTGAATGGAGCTTCCAGGTCTCAGAAAAATGTAAGTATTGAATAGTATCTTTCCTGAAGGTTCATCAGCACAGGACTTATTTCCAAAAATATTCTCTACAGAAATACTCCCTCCCTTTCTATCATCTTAAAATGAAGGAGTCTAACTATAGCAGGTTGCACAGCATGAGGCACCTTGTGCATGAAAAATTACACAATTATGAATGTTTGGATTAGTTTATATGATTGACTGATCATCCTTAAGTACTTATAAAGCAACCATTCAGCAAATTAGGCTGATGTAATGTATCCGTATCAACAAGTAATTTCCTATATGTTTGTTTGTAGTGTTCTCTAGCAGCTGCATTAAGTTTGTTAATGAAATATGGTGAGTAGATCATGATTCCCCTCACTCTTTATTTCATAGGTTGGTGAGACCAGATGCAAAAAAGTTTGCACTTCGAAATCTGATCTGAGATCCAACGATTTCAGCATTGTTGGAAGCTTGCCAAGAGATTTTGAATTATCAAATTATGACTGTTATGGGAAGCCCATTGAAGTCAACAATGGGCTTGGGAAATCTCAAGCCAAGAACAACAAGAAGCCTCCTCCTCCCAAGCCTGTCATTCCATCAGCAGCAAAGAGAATTGATCTTTATGCAAGAGCACTGTTTCCTTTTTGCTTCTTGTTCTTCAATGTCATATACTGGTCCATATATTTATGATAAATCTTTTATTTATTTTTTCATGTGTAAAATATATCTCATTTCATTACCCCTTCCCAGTCATGAAGGCCACTGTGTGAAATTATTTGCATTTGCAAAGCAATATGTTGCATTTTGATGCCATGCGATTGTACTGAAAATATGGCATCTGAAATCTGAATGAAAGCATGACACTGCAATGTCTGTGCTCCTACCAATGTTGTATATAAATGTACAGCATACATCCTGCTTTAGGAATATATGAAAGATAATGCATACGACATTATAAAGCTGAATAACTCTCTTCAGTTATTAGTAATATACAGAGATTTAAAGTGTTTCTGACAATGACACTGATGTGCACGTTAAGTATTATTAAAACCAGTATTCTAGTATATGTAGTATTCAACAGCTTTTCTGCTGACTTTCAGAGAAAAAAAAATCTTGCTCTTGTATAATTTTAGATGGTGCTGTTGAAGGAAAAGCAAAGTTGTGAAATATTATTTAGTCCTTGTAAGTGAGGGCAGCATTGATTAAGCTGAGCTTGTCTATGTGGAAAAATAAAGATCAGAGAATTGCTAATTTTGTAAAATCAGCTCATTTAGGAAAAAGAAAAAAAAATGTATCCATCAAGCAAGCACACTTCAAAAGTGTGTGAGAATATGCTGACAATAAAGCATTGTGCCCAATTTTGACTGCTGTTTCCTTGGGCACAAGCTAGATATGACACGTCAAAAACAAACCGTCTGCTTTCTGGACTAAAGGTATCAAGACTATTGGAGAAGCATTACAAGGTGCAGTTCAGTATCAGGTTATATTACACATTTTTACATTACTCTGTCCTCTGGCCCATCTTTTCTAGTGTCTTGCGAGCATGCAGTATAAAAGTCGAAATTTCTTTTTTGTTGAATCTGATATGTGTTACTCATTTTGTTTTGTTTATCCGCTTGAAAGCCTTCAGTTTAAAGAAACTATATTTTTCGTGTTGAAATCCCATTTTAACACTAGTTATACTTTTTAAGCTTGCTTGTTGTAGCGCCTATGACCAAAGCTAACACCTAGCCACCAGTAGAAGTGAAGAAGTGTCCAAAGGTCTAAGGCCCTGAGACTGATGTCATGAATGCTTGTGTCTATGTGCTAATTAATGGCTGCCCTCACCTGCTCATTTATCTGGCTGCTACGTTTTGGAAAATAAGGTCCTGTGCATGCAACAGTTCTGATCAGAGGCTGCTCTCCATTTTCCAGAGGAAACCACGTGACATGGAGACTGCAGAAACACGAACTCCCCAGGGTGTGTAGGGCAGGAATCCGTACCTGTGGTCTCGCATGGGTGCCAGGGTACACCTCTCTGTAAGGGCAAGTCATGAGGTGAAACACAGCCAAATGAAAGCTTCTTGTATGTAAGGCATCCAAGTAGTTTATGTTCCTCGGGAACACATAGGGACTATGCTTCAGCCCTTGTCAACATACCATAGAGAACCACCTTTCCACTTGTAAAACTGGGGCATAATATTTAGTTAAAACATTGAAATATGACAGTTCTCACTAACTTGGCAATTCATTGAAGGCAATACAGATTATTGGCTCCTCATAAAAGAGGAAAGGACTGAATTACATACCCCAAATATTCCATAAGGTAAAAACAGATAAATTCACATTTGTTGTGCTGCAGTTCTGTTATGTGTTGAGCCCATGCAAGGCATAAGACTCTCCTATCACTTCTGTGTTGCCTGCTCATGGAGCATTGTCCATGTACCACAAACCTGCACAGTCAGAAGGTCAGCTTGGGAATATATAAAGAGAGAACCAGGTCACGCTGGGTTCACCAGGCACCTGACGGATCTGTTAACTGTGGTTTTCTAATCAACTCCACATTGAGATCCATAGCCCAATACTGGTTTTAGGTTGGCTTTCCATCTTTGAGATTCTTGGTGATTACTGGCCTAACATCTTTTTACAACTCATGAGACGAATTCCTACAAAAGTTTCTCATTCCTGAGTCTAGAAGCAGCAATTCATATTTGGGTGGAAGAGATCTGTTGTTCAGAATAAGGTTACACAATTTCCACCAGCTTCCTTGCCATTTTCTCATGGAGATTTCAAAGAATATCTTTGCTAGGCAGCCTCAATTTGTCCTTTGGATTCCTTTATCAGTAGAGGAAATATAAGGGAGATCCCAAATGTTTCAGAAGAGAGATCCTAAATTCCTCCATGTTGAACTGGGGGAAAATACGGTATCATTAAGATCTAGTTCAAAGTTTCAGAATTTTTGCCTATTGAAGGTATTTACAGAATTGTTAGAGACTCGAAGAAGCAATAAGGATAACTCAAAGAGACAAAGGAAGGGAGGGGTAACTTTTATAGATACAATCAGAGTGCTATATTTATAGACATTATTTATTCTCATACTTGTATTTTTTCTTACAGTATTGGAAGGCAAGAAAATAATGATCCTGTGTTAGAAATTATATGACTTTTGGAAGATAATTTTCTTGTTAGAACTCTTATTAAATGATTTATCTGTAATTAATGTCCACATTTTATCTGTATAATCTCAATTATAGATTTTATTGTTAAATTAATCTTTGTTCCTTCTTGCTTACCTGCTCACTTGATGACTTTTGTGTTTTATCATAAAACATGTGATCACTAATACACTGTAATTGCTTTCCAGCTCACACAAAAGGAAGCAAAAGGAATGTGTACTATTAAGATAAAGGCTTTTCTTTCATTACTGCACAAAGACTAAGGACAGAAACAAAGTTTAAGAGGAAATTTGAAACAATTTAAAATAAAACAGTATCAGCTATAAAGTATTAATATTTTTACTTACACTAGATAATATTGCAGTATTTGTACTACCTCAGAATATATTAACTTGTCCTACTGAGCAGTAATAATTGATTTATTTTATTTTGCTTCTTTCCACTAAAGGTCACTGAAAGTTTTGCGTATCATATCACATTATGGTCCTCCAGCACCCTCTAGTTGTAAAATTCTGCCTGTTGACTTATTTCCAGAAGAGGTGCAAATATAAAACTGTATAGGCAGTAAGGGATGTTACTTGATATTAAGAAGTAAAAATGCTAATAATTTAAAAATAAATGGACATAAAATCAATGGAAAGATATAGAAACATGCCAGCAGTATGATTTGAAAAATGTAGAAATTAGGACATTCAAGCAGTAGTAAAGGTGAGGCTTATGAAGAACATATTAGTAACTGGATTATCTAGTCGTGATGTCTTAACAAACTGCATGATAGCAAAATCTGTTTCTAAGGGAGAGACCATCTGTGTTTCAGATGACATTTGCTTGAAGTTCTCCTCTTGACTGGTAGGCGAATTACAAATTTCTACCCTTAACATAAACCTCAGTATTTCTTTGGCTCTTAAGCATAGAGGGGTAGCATCCAAATGGCTCACTCCTTTCCTTCAAAGCGTTATGAACTTGTAGGTATCTTTCTGCTTCAGGTTTTCAGAACATATTCAGACCCGTCAACAGGAAGTGCTACTGGAGATGAATTAATTCATTGGTTAACTTCACCCACAAATTCAAGCTATGCAGTAAGTAAAGATGTGACATGAAAAGTTTATCAGCTGCTATGCATTAATACCCTGTTAGGATGCATGAAATGCATTGTCTGAAGCAATTTACTTCATTTTCAAAGTGTGATGTAAATCTACACCTTACTTTGTGATGCTGGCTAGACTCATACCTGATACCCAGTTGTAGGAGCAGCTCTGCGGAGCTTTGGTC
Organism: Anser cygnoides; assembly: GCF_040182565.1. NCBI lineage: Eukaryota > Metazoa > Chordata > Aves > Anseriformes > Anatidae > Anser > Anser cygnoides. The sequence continues at coordinate 49,326,782 of NC_089876.1, forward strand.
ACCTCTTTTTTTCAGTCTCCTGTTAATTCTGGCTGAGATGGTAAAAGTGAGCACCGTGCCTTTTCAGTGAGGAAGGGAGTTTATTTCTGTGAGTGCAACTTAAAGAAAGCTGACCACTTACTTAGAAAGTAAGGTTTCATCCTTTAAAGTCTCCATATTAATTTGGACTTGGTAACAGGAAGTCTTTGCGTAAAGAGAAAGCTGCTTCAGTGCCCTACTATCCATTAAAGGTAATGTACTAACGCTGCCCTTTGGGATAGTTACCATGAGCATGACCCACAAAGATTGATCTGCCTGTGGAAACGCACTTATCAGTTATCCTACCTTATTTTAAAATATTTTGCTCTGGAGAGAGACAATAACTTACTTAAGAGATTGTCATATATATTTAGTTAATTTATTAAGAGAGTTTATAATACAGTTGAGAGCATTAGTCTCTTCTTCAAGTAGCTTACCATTGCAGTTATTGGATGACTCGTGCTGAGGATATTTATAGAATAGGTAACAATAAATTATTTATTTCCAAGAGAGTGCAACCTGAGTGTATGCAATGTCAAGCGATTTGTCAGGCTATAGAGATAACTGAGTGCTGAAATGAGTACAAGAGTGGTATATAGCAGATAAGGGAATGATAGGACACCATTACTTGACACTTTGGTACACTAATTCTGGGATTAGAGAAGATAACGTTGAGAAAAAGAGGAACTTCGGTACAGAGAGATTAAATAATAGTTTTCTTTGTGTCTACAATTTAATTTGCTGGCTGTAGTAACAATATCCTATAACAATTGCCTTCTTATACAAACATGAAGATTAACTTTAAAAAAAAAAAAAAAAAAAAAGCTCATCTGTGGTGCCAGAAAGATACAAAACCTATTTCTTTCCATAGGAGACCCTACACTGGAATAAAGGAGGGCCAATGGTATTTACAGAAAACAAATTCAGCTTTAAACACGTAAATTCTTGTTGTTACAGTTACGTCTATACCGCTGTAGAAAATATCTGGGCTGCTTGCAGCACACCCTGGCATTTTGGCTGACTTTGGGAACTCGCCCACCTACCCACCTACCAGAACCTGTCCTCACTCCATCAGCGGTAGCAGTGCCAGTAGACGTTAAAAATAAAAATCACAGGTCTGTTTGGAAATCTTTCTGAAAACCCTTCAATGCGATGAATATGTCTACGCTGCAGTCACTAAAATGTCTGCAGCTAATGCAGGCTTAGCCAAATTAGCTTTAAACTTGCTGACTTGGGGACCGCTAGCAACGTAGCCATGGCAACGGCGAGCCCGGGCTGAGAGGCCTACCTGCTCGCGTAGGAAATTAGAAGGCAGACTTTGGTGTTAACCCCCACAAAGCTTTATGCTGCCTTGCCTGTTGTGCTCAGGCACTTGGTTTGGAGTCAGCTCGCGTGGGCGTTTGCCAGCTCGTGTCTGTGAAACGTAGACGCACGCCGTGTGACGCACGGCGGGCTGGAGCTGGATTATTTTTTCCCACTGGTGATGTGAAAGATGCCACCGTAAGATATGTGTCTTGACGTCATACAGCACTTCTGCCATACTTGATTTCGTGTACTGACAGAAGTGTTCACCAGTGGTGCCAAAAATGAAACTCATCACACTGAACCAATACAAGTGTAAAAGAATGAGTGGGATTCAGCCCCCTGAGTGTGAAGGAGGTGGCCTACTGAGCCTCAGTCATACAGACTATCCCCTTGACACGTTAAAAAAGCCATTAAAAAATCCGAAATGTAAAACAGGTGTATAAACCACATGTCTTTTAGCACAAGAACCTAAATGGCTTTTCCCCTTGCTGCCCATGACTCTGGTTCTGGGGCAGAAAGCAACCAGTAAAACAACATGGGCTACTGGGAGCTGCTGTCCCACCAGGCAGTTGTTAAGCCATATAAAGTTCTTTGAAAGAAAGAAGTCTGAAGACTGTGGAGTAGAAAGAGTAAGTTTTTGGATAACTGTTTTCCACCTGATAAGTTCTTCGGGCTGTGGCAGTAGATAACTTGTTTTTTATATCTATCTGTGCATGTCTATTTCTTTCCATGAATATCCACAGTGGGAGTCTTTTTTCACTTGGGGAAGCAAAGACAAGAGGTTTTGGGGCCCAAGAAACCCTCCTGAGGATAGGAGGCCAAGCTGCTGTACCACTGCCTCCTACAAGACCTTCCAGCTCAGAGGAATCCTTCTCTAATGCCACAAATTGCAAGAAAAATTCCTGCTGAAACCACTGCTGCTGCTGAGAGGAAAAGCTGTGCGTAGGCAGCCCCTGCGTTTCCACCCTCTTTCTCTGCAGCGTACATCATGATAATCAATAGCACTGTTTAGCTTTTCTGTTCTGCCAAGTGCTCTTTTCATTGAGCCGGTGTTATTTCTGCACCAGCATGCTTCAGCTGTCCCACCTCTCATCTCAAACAGTCCAGGCGAGGATCTACGCAGGACCCCGTGAAGGCAGCACTCCAGCCCCAGTGCTCAAGAATGGATGATCGGGGACGCATGAGGAGGTTCTGGGCTCCCTGGCTCTTCAAATTTTAATGCCAGTTGCATCACCCCATTTCAGTTATGTCCCTATAACTCAGAGTAGCGTGTTATCTGGATAAAAACTCTCTACATGCATTGCATTTTCTAGTTCAGAGTATTGAATTTCTTGTCAGAAGCAGAATAGGAAAAAAAAAGTAGATCATCTGACATTTTTTTTAATGTTGATTTTCTCTATTAACCTTAAAACTTGCTTTTGACCCAGAGGCTAGGGAAATATATTTCTCAGTGTTTAATAAGCCCTATGTTGTCACAACAGATTTATCAGTGTCTGAGGCAAGCTCATTCTTTCGGATTCATTTGTTTGTTTCTTTGACTCCCAAAGGAGTTCCCAGCTCATTGGGAAACATTAATTTGCAGACTGGCTATTTCAAAAGCGTAATGCTGACAGGAGATGGCTGTAAAAGCTGGTGTCTTTGACCAGTACCACTCCAACGTCTGTTTCTGCATCAGACAAAGCTGGTCTTGCTACCTCCCCTTGTTCCAACCCATCCCGCTCAGTCGCAGCCCTCTGTGGGGTGTTGAACCTTCTGGAGGTGCTTCGGGGTCAGGCAACTGTGGAAACCATCTTCTTTTTCTCAAGTACATACAAGTAGTTTACAGCATCCAGCGTGAGCTCTAATCAGCTTCTAATCAGCTTCATGGAATTAAACTTAAATCTTTATTCTTTCCTATTTTCTAAATTTTCTCTTTTTTTTTTCCTATTTTAGAGTTGGCTGTTTCACTGGGGTGAAAATTTATTTAAAAAAATAACTTTCTTAAATGGATAAACACACATAAATAATAGCAACTGAAGAATGCATTTGGCCCACCATGGCCAAAAAAAAAAAATAGTTCCTGCTTGTTTTCTCTGGACTTAGAGCTCTTCCCTTCCTGTGGTCATCAAGCCAGGAAGGCTCCGGAGGATCTACTACTGCTTAAGTCCTTGTGGCTGCCATACAGGAGCACGCACGGAGATGAATTTTGTGCTTTGTACCTGCTCAGAGTGGCTGCACTCACCACAAACTAGTTATGGCTGCATTTCCCAAACCCTGCACCTTAGCAATAGCATGTTCAAGACTGTCACCAGTCACTACTTGATGAATTTTTTAATTTTTATTTTTTTTAAACAGAGAGGCACTTTCTTAAGAAATATAACAGCAACAACACCATAATAATATTCCCAGACACTGCAGTTTCATGGGAGTGTTTTATTCCACTACTGTAGAATACCGAATATTATGAATTTCACCATGGGAGACTTTAAACAGAAAATGCATATCCAAATTGGCAGCACTTTATTATCTCATCTGTTACCCATCAGTATGCCTTATTGCTCTATTTATCATATATGTCCATATTGTTCCCATTTCAGGAACAGCATTTTAAAATGGGAATCTTTCTAAGTATAGGAGTTATTAAAGCATACTACGGTTTATCCTATTTTTTCAAAGGAATATAAGATGGAGATAGTGTATTTTACATGACAGTATTCTTGCAGCAAGTTTACTACTGTCCATGAAGAAAGTCTTGATGAAATTAAATAGGTGGAAAAAAAATTTCATGGAGTGTGCAAATGAAACAGCCAGGAATAAATCCATTTATGCAAGACTCACGCTGAGAGGCTGATGAGCTTTGACAATTGGAATAAATTATATTGGCTGGAAGGGGAATCCATCCTTTAAAGACAGGACAACGCTGAACCTCATAATAGTTTTCATTTGGCAACTGAAAAAGATAGCTTTATGGAAAAGACTGGGTAGTCTTGTCTACTAGAACAGAGCAGCTCTCCTGCAGTGTGGTTTTTCTACCTGTTCATGATGCAAGAATGCAACTGATGAAGTTGTCTCTTCTCTGGCCAGGCAGTGCGGTGACTGCTGTTAGCTACCTGGCATGTTGTGCACGACTGGCGGCACGGCTCCGTGTGGCCACACTCCAAACATCCTTAGTAAGTGGGGGTCTGTAGCTAAACACAGTACCCACTAACTGAAGAGAGACTGGGGTCCCTTCCCCAGATCTCCTGTGCAAATCTGGCAAACTATTTCCTCAATTTTCTTAGATTCCTCTGCATCAAACAAGGATGATAACAATGCTGCTTGCTTTTGTGCTAAGGGCCCTTTGTTTAGATTGGGGTGAGTATAATATCTTGCTATATATAGTACACTACCTTAAGGCACTACTGTGATGCACACAAATAATTACAAAAATTATGTTAATCATTAATAATAGTTTCAGTCATATATGGCAGTGGCATCTGTATTTGTTGTCCCCCAGCCTCAACATTTCAGGAGGTAGTCTGCCTCTGATTTCAAGTCCTTGATGTTCCCCATCATTTACAATGGTTTTAAAGTATACTTGCTTTACTCTCAAAGGAGAATTGAACCGACTGCATGTATACATTCTTTCCTTTAATATTACTCCTTTCTATCTCCAAAATAAATTCTTAACCTAATCAAACAGTTCCTTCCTTGGATCCAAATTCTGCAGAAGAATCTGCAGAATAACAAATGAAAAAGTGGTATCTTCTATAAAGGTACATTTATTCATTTATAATTTGACGGATATATTAATTCATATCCATATGTAGTATAGGAGCATTCGTATGACTGAATCTGTTCATTAAAACAGATTGTCAGGATTTAATAATTTTCCAGTATTTTCTTGTTCCATGTTTACGTTACTACTGTTTGGCAAGTATTTTGAAGTACATCAATATCATACTGTGTATTTTTTCAGTCCCATATAAAATAAATCAACTGCTGCCATGGCATAGAGTTAGCTATGTGGGCCAATGGATATGAAATCACGCACTGGAGTAAATCCTTCAGTTGAAAGTTCAGAACAAGTGTTGTCACGTATAATGTAATCAATAGCTACTTTTTTTTCTTTTGAAAAATGGTGATTAGTTAGTAATATTTTACTAGGTTGTTAAAATTAGTAATGCTATATTGTGGTTACTCAGTATATTGCTAAGTTAATTACAAGAAAAAAATTACTTTAATAAAATGGGTAACAAAAACCGTGGACATATTATCTGGGGTTTGCTATCTCAATCCTTGAGATAGAAAGCCCACTTTAGACAATACAATTTCTTCTTTATAGAACAGTTGAAGCTAGAACTTTCTGCTCTCTTTCAATTTCCCTTGGGTTTGTTTGCATTTTGTCTGTTTGTTTGTTTTTGTAGAGGAGGTCTTGTGTGTTTTGGGTAAGCTCATTTCATTGCACCTGACATTTAGCCGCTGACCAACTGCTAAAATTGCTGTCCTGTTTTGTTATGCTGCTGAATAATAGGCAGCCCAGTGGAACGGATGCAAATAGGTTGAGGGTTCTCCTTCAGAAAATGCCATTCCAGACCAGTATTTTCTTCAGATACCGTCTGTGAACACTTCTGATAGTTCTAGTTGTAGAAACAGCAATCATTAGAGCGTACTAGCAGGTCTGTTGGGGTTAACAGAAAGGCATAAAGGCTGTACTGACAGTGAAAGCGAGCACACGGTAGCTTCAGCTGGTACTGACAGGTAGGGGACAGCCAGAATTTGGGACAGAGGATGGACTGTGGTACGAGTATGCCAGAAGTTGGCCACATATTTGTAGCTGTGGCATAAACCTGTTCTCCATCTGCAGGTTGTTTCCCTTTCTGGTTGGTTTAGAGTTAGGGAAGTGGTTTGGCTCAGTTCAATCTTGTGTTTTTGTTGTGTACTCTTAACTGCTGTGTTTGAGCTGCCCATGAGACTGCCTTAGCTTTTAATCTGTGTCTTTTTAAGTCCTTGATGCAATGTGTTGTGAATGTTGACCTGTAATGAAAGCAACTGTACGTTTGAAAATGCTGAGAACCCAGCTATCTGTGCACACCATCTCTCTGCATACATCTTGTTTGGGCAATACAATTAGCAAAGAATAAGGTAAGCCTCAGGTAAAAGCACAACTAAATAGAAACTAATAATGGCTAGCAGTTAATCTGTATAAGGTAACTTTCCTTCATAGCATAAATGAAGTTTCAGTAAAGACAAGCAGCATTATTTGGGTTGTTTTGCATGCAAAAAAAAAATATTATAAGCAGAAAAATCTGTATTATAAGCTCTGCAATTAAATGCTATATTTAAAGCAATTATGCAATTAGAAAAAAGTAATTTTCTGTGCATTTACTGTGCTGTAGATGTAGTTCTAGTCCTAAGTACATAATTAAGTATCTCATGAGAATTGCTTGGTTTTCCTTACAATTCTTTTATTTTTATTTTTATTTTTATTTCCTTCTATAAAAGCTTGACATTAACACTACATTTTATCACAATCTCTGGGAAGATAAGCCCATGCAGAGGTGAGAGTAAAAATATCTCTTATCTGTACCGTGAACTAGTTCTGGGGCTGAGCCACTGGAGTGGCTTTTCAGAACTAAAAATAAACTTCAGTTGAGCACAACTCTGCACGTTTCTGTGATAACTCCAGTGAGCTGCTTCTTGACAAAAAGATTTTCTGTAATAAAAATTTTTGATGCCCAACAAGTAAACAGGGAACCCAAAAGACATTTCTGTTGCTTAAAGACTGTAATAATTAGGATAAGAAATCTGATGTTTCCAACAAAAGACTTCTAATCTTATATCCTATTTTTAATGGGATAATTAAAAGAATACTTTTAAAAATGCCTGCAGTAGGTAATTAAACAAAACTATCTTTATGTCTGTTGGATATTTCCCGAAGAAAGGAATTATTATCTTGTCTCATGCAATTCTATCTATTCCTCCAACTTAATTTATTTTTAATGTTGCTAGGTGCTTGATCTCCATAGTATAATTTATGCAACAGCACAATTTGTCAATTTGTCTTTTACTTATTTATGTAACAAAAAACATTATTTTAATATTTGCTGAAACGATTTTTTTTATGATTGGTATCATTTTTCTTTTATTTTTATTAAATAAAAATAATAATAAAAAACAGGCCATGTTTCATTGATCTGTGTTTAATCTGTTACTCGCTGTGGCTTTAATTTCTCTTTCCTAGTGACAGAAGCCCTAACAAAACTATTAAATGATAGACGTAAAAAATAGGCTGTAGTAACACAGCCAATGTTTAAACTTTATCATGAACATCTCTCTTTTTAAAAGTCATGTATTTGTGGTGTTTTTGTTTTGTTTTGTTTTGTTTTGTTTTTCCTTTTAGAACTCTCACAAATTTCCAGCTTTACTCAATTTATTGATAAATGAATCTATGGCCTAGTTCTCAGTTACCTGAGGACGCATAAAACAATTTTACATTGCCAGCTCAATGTGAAGTGGTTATGCCCATGAGTAGCGGCCTGGGTGTAAATGGAAATGGATGCCTCTACACCTTCTGTAAGGTTCAAGAGGGGCAGATCCAGGCAGCAGAAGAAAAACGTGTGGTTTAATTTACTCCTGTGATGACTGCAGTGCATTTTGTTCTGCTTTGCTGTGGAGGGAGCGGAGGCTGAGAGCTGGCCAAATTGCCTGTGCTCTGTTCAGCACCCAGTGCCTGGGCGTCCCTCTCCAGCAAGGGGATGTTGGTGGCACCCAGCCTTGTCCCCATGCCCCTGGAGACCCTATTGGTCTCCAGCCAGAAGCAGGGCAACATCCCGGTGTTGCTGCTGCAGCCTTCTTGGTTATTCTCAGAGCTGCGGGCCTTCCAGCCTCGTGAGAAGGACGTGAGGAAGATCACACAGGTGTGGTGGTTTTATGCAGGAAGAGGAAATCATAGGAGAGAGCTGCTCCTGCACTGTGCAATGTCAAGAAAAGCTGCCTCAGTTGGATTAAGGAGTTTAGCATAAAAGTTAGGATTATTGGCTCTATTGTTGCTGAAAGCATCTTTGCAAAGCTTATTTGAATGCTCTCTTGAGTCCCACATGAGGTCACAAAACAAGTCGTGGTATTGATGTGTGTTAATACTGCTGTCAGGGCTTCCATTCTCCAGAACAGTTCAGTCTTCAGGAACTAATTTTGCCTTGTCAGGTTATAAAAAGAAGTTACATCTCTCAGGCTGTTAGACCTTGTCGGGGTTTCAGATCTGTAACAGGTTAAAATTCTGAAAGATAGGCTGATTCCTCCATGTTTCTATGGTAGACGGAGTAGGCATGGATTTTATGGATAGCTTTTATGAATGAAACGTTAAACCAAGAACGTGCCCTCTCCATGTTGAGATAGATGATCATTACATGCTCCATTTCCCACGGACCAGTATTTGTCCAGTATCCTTGCTCGAAATACTGCCTCAGCACTCTGTTACTGTAATGACAGAAATGACTTCCTGCTATTCGTAATTCTGAGTGCAGCCATAAGGAATGTTTGAGCAAGCATATACAAAGTGTTGTCATCAATGGCACATACTAGCCTTGTTTTTCAACCTGTCTGTAATTTGTGGACGGGCATTGTTTGGGATTCTGAAGATGTGAGACCACCGCATGGTGCTACGACAGCTGAGGGAAAAACACCCATCTTTCGGGAAAATTGCTTCTTCTCCGCAGAAAAAGGGCCCAAGTCACAAGTGAGAAAAATGAATAACAACAACAGCACGTATGAATAACAAAAATGAATAACAAAAGAAAGCAAAAAAGAGTGGACTATAACATTATCGACGGCTTGTATTTGCCTTTTAACATTTTAGTGTGTGGTTTATGAATGCAGGGAACTGAAATGGAGAGGTTATTTGACAAGTACCGTGCCTCAGCAGAGTACGGTCCACCAGTATATGAAATCCTACATCTTCGTCAGCTCCAAGGGGCTTTTCTTTATGAATATCGAGTGATACATTGCTCACAGGTGACAGAATAGACGCGAGGCTTAAAGAGGAATTGCAATGATTAAGAACTGACCTGAAGAATGGGTGTAGGGCTCATATTTCAAACATAGATGTCAGCGTGGAAAAAGGAATAAGAACACGATGAGAATAAAAAACAAGGCTAGAGTCAAGGCTGGCGTTGCTGATGGAACAGATGGGAAAGGTGGCAGATGAAAAGAGAGGATCAAGGCTGACTGTTGCAGTCTAAAGCAAAAATCCCAGCACATTTGAATTAGCTGTGCTCCACAGGGGAAATGCGGATGGTAAAATCAAAATAACAGGAGAGAAAAAAGATTCTGATGGCAATGTTTTGGGAAACAGATGGAAAACCAGGCGAGGATGAAGACAGCAAGAAAGAGAGGTAGCAGGTAGGCAGAAAATAATTAGGACAGGAATAAGAAAGGTATTACTTGGGACTGAGACGAAGCAATGGAAGTTTTTTTATCCTGTTGGAAGAAATGGCACTTCTAAAAGAAGTCTTGGCACTTCTAAAGGGAAAATATCACCAGACAAGAATCATGGATTTAGTATAATATGATAATTTAGAATCCAGTCTAATCTGAAAAGGTTCCCTGGTTCCTTTTTTTTTTTTTTTCTTGGAGTCTTAATAATGCAGTTTGCTACAATCTCGGTAGAAAAAAAATGAAGTAATCTATAGGAGATTTTCCACACATGGGTAGCTCAGCACATACATAAGTGATTTTATCTGCCAAATAAATATAGCATTTCTTGCAAATAGTAAGAATGCAAGCAGCTCAGGTAAATTTAACAAATAATAATAAATCCCAAATCAATATAAATTCCTTATATTTGTTCAGCTAAACTAGTAACAAGCTAAACTGTCTCAGCTATTCAGCAAAAGGAACTTAAAATTGTATGATTATAACTAATTAATTTAAATTAGTTACACCACTGGCTAGTGATGTAGCTATTTTCACCACCAGAATCACATAATAGGAGTTAGCATAAGCAATTTCTTAGTGCACCTCATCTCTGAGTATATGTGCTGTTAATGGGAACAGTACACATTTGTTAATCAGCAGAGGAAGCAGAATGAGCATGGGAGATCAGGATGTACTCTTTATTTTTAAAAAGACTCTTGAGATCCAAAATGAACATATGGGACTAAATAAATTAAGAAAGATTTGGAACTTGAACGTTTCGTTGGTATTTCCTCTTTATTTACATTTAATGGTATTTGCAAAAGTTCTGCAGATTTCAAAAATCCAAAGACTATTTTTTTTTTTTTTGGTAGGGAAGAATTTCATGACCAGCAATAGAATAAAAGGATTCACACATTGGTGCAGTGTTTTTGCATCTACAAAAATAACATATTTAAAGATTTTTGTAATAAATATTTTTTCACTGTGAAATTTATCCCAGTCATAAAAAACAAATATCAATATCAGGTAAGGCCAGACGGGTCCACCATAACCATTTAGTCTGAGCTCTAACCAAGGGTTTTGTCAGAATTTAACTTTTTCAACAAGGATTTTTGGAAAAGAAACAGATTTTCAATGAGTATATTGTAGTGCTGAGGAAGTCACTAAACCCCTCAGCACGCAGCTGCGATGGTTAATTGAGCACCGATAAAACAGCGAAACAAAATGTAAATTTTAATTCTAATACAAATATGATTAATATCAGCATTCAAATACTGGATTTTATTTTACTGCATCAGTCTCTTTAATTGCTCTATATCATCCAAATTTCTTTCCTAAAGTATGTACCCCACAGCACCAAGTCATTCCTGACTGATAAGCATATGGAGCAACACTGAGCGTGAGGCAAAAATTCCTCATTCTTCAGTCCTTTTCCAGTCCATGTCTCCTGTGCACCTGCTGAAACATATGAACATTTGCTTGAACTGCAGCCACTGTCTCAGCCAGGATTGTGCCAGGATGAATTGCTGAGGAAATGCTCGTGATAAACTCCTATTTATTTCAGATTAGCACATATATTGGCCCTTTTAGCTACCTCGACAGCTTCTACCTTGTGTTCAGACTATCATCCACTGGAATCTACTAGATCAAATATAGCCATGATCAGATCCTGCACTCTTTGCAATAGGTAACAAATCTCTCATTGACTTCCATGAAATCAGGATTAGGCACTTAGCCTTTTTAGGGGGTTGACATCTTATTGCTGGATATCTGGCCTTCTGTCATCTGTCTTTGTTTTCATTGCTATTGCACTGCTATATTCCTTTCAACAAGTGATTGATGCTTATTATTAACAGTTCCCCTGTTGATGCTTTGTTCAGATTCTGAACTAATGCATTTTTATATGACCTTTTATAGTGAATTGAGAAGAACGCATATGAAAATATAATGTTTTTAAGATTCCAATCCTTAATTACCTCTTGCTAGATTCTTTTCCTTTTCTTGTGAAAAAAGTATTGAATGTGATTCTCAGTAATGTGTTCTAATTTTTTTATGCACAGTGTTAATGAGTATGTCTATTCTTAGTACATGGTCATAAATTATTATCACCTGTAAACTTCTTTTTTTCTCCATTGCCTGCTTGCATCTTTTTGATTAGCACAGGACTGTTATAAAACATGAAGCACTGAAGAAAGCCTTATTTTATTATTGACATTTTTCCTTGTTATTAAATTCTGATTAAACTGTTTTCTTGCTGATTCACTAGCCCATGCTGTCCTCTTGTAGTTACTCATCTCGGTTGAAGTCTTCTGTGTTTTTGCTGGCACACGAACAGTAGAATATGGCCATGTGACTACCAACTTGACTTTTTTTTCTGCATGTTCTGACACGATGATACAAATCTGGAATATTGTATGCACATATGGACACGCACATTATGCATGATGTATACATATACACACAATTCTTTAATGGAAAAATATGCATTAGAAAATCAGTGGCCGGAGTGGTATCAGCTGTGACTGCCATGGAAGGTATTAACTCACCACAGATAAGCTGTGCAAAAAAAACCACTTGTAATTGACAAGTAACTTCTTATCCAGATCACCTTTATTTTACCTACCTGCTATGCTATATTATGTAGATCTTAGGTTTGAAGGGTGCATCAAGGACGCTGATATGACAGAGAGTGGATTCGAGGCCTTCACCTATATACTGGCTCAGGTGAGTGTGCTGCTGTGTAGTGCCTACTGCAGTGGGATCCAAACTCAGTTGAGCATTTATTCACAGTCTACTGCAAATAATAAAATCCCATTTCACCATCTAACCAGATAAAACATGCATCGCCATGAATTATTCTTACTGTTTCTGAAGGAGGTCTTGATGTGCATGTGGAATAGCACTGTTCTCAACGACACAACAAAACAAAACCCAGCTTAGAGAATTAAATCCTTTCCATACCTGTAAAGACAATTAGGTCAAGGAGTGTGGGTTTCTAGATTTCAATCATTTATGTGCACCGTTGTAAATTTCTTTTAAATCTATATTTAAGTTCATTATACATCTGTAATGTATAGTGGCAGTTTTTTCTCTTTTATTATAAAATATTAAAATACAATTTACCAGCTGAGATCTTTGCTGCATTTTAACATCATTTGATATTCATAAGGGGACTCTTCCTTAGTTAGACTTGGGTGAAAAAGGCCCAAGTTTCTGATGTATCTGTGCTCCTGTTCAAGGAGATTGGCAATATCACGCTAAAGCACCTATTAGAAGTAAATACCTATACATTTTATTGTCCGATGCACAGCGAGGATGACCTAAATGCGAGCTTTCCTCCAATATCTTAATCTTTCAGCCATCACAGTGGTACTGTTTGCTCTTTTCACAGAACTCAGTGGCAGGTTGCATCACAGAGCACAGAAGATGGTTACAGGGAGGTTTGGGCTGGGGCTGCAGCCACCCCGACAAGGTGACAGGGTCTGCACGCTCGTTCGCGTTTCTGCTCTCCCTCCTTTTCTTTTTCAGGCTCATCTCATCCAGTGGTGAGAGAGAGGTGATGACACGAGGACAGACAGAAACTAGCACAGAATTTATGGGTGAAATGGCTTGAGTGAAACTACGCTTGTCATGAATTGGTGATGGGTAAAAGGCCTCAAACTGCACACTTCCCATGTGTTGAGGTTACGTACTTATATTGGTATCTGAGTGTCTGGAGCTTTGAGACCTTGCTTTGTCTCTGGAAGGGACGATTTAGTAATAATAGTAATAGTAACAGTAACAATAATAATAATAATGGAAATGCAATGGAAGATCAGCATGCTTTCCTACATGAATATTCCTCCGCCGCTACTAAATTCATTTTTTGAAAAATATACCAGCAAATAGTCAGTTAATAGCAAATCTAACTCCACAGCCACAGTATTGTTAGCCTGCTTGTCCTTCTCCAGGATGTGTGTGTGTCCGTGTGTCCGTGTGTGTGCGGTGCGTGCTAGCACAGACTGCGTGCCAGGCTGCACAAGGCTAAATTTAGCTTGCAGTAAGTACTGCGCCCAGCCAACATAGCTGGGACCCGCCTTGAGAAACAAACCCCCCGATACACGAGTCACGGATCACCTGGGCAGCCTTACACCTCCCCAACTTTTCTATCTGGGCCCAGCAGCCGAAGCGGCGTGCTGCACCTGGGCGAAACCCAGCGACACGCGCACGAAGGAACGAAGCACCCCCACAAACAAAAAGCGGGATTTTGGGTTAAACACGTAAAATTTTCTCCTCCCGCGGCCGGCTCGGGACGGGTCGCGGCGCCCCCGCTCCTCCTCCTCCTCTTCCTCCTCCTCCTCCTTCCCCTCCTCCCCCCGCCCCTCCCGGCGCTGTCCGCGGTGCTGGATTCTGCCGGCGCGGGAGCGCGGAGGCGAGGAGGAGCGTGCCCGCGCGCGCGCGCTCCCGCGGGGCTCCCTGCTCGCGCCGGCGCGCGCCCGAGCGAGGGCAGGGCCGGTCCGGGCGCGCTCCCCCCCCTTCCCCACCACCACCACCACCGCCCCCCCCCGCCTTATTTCCGGAGCCGGGACCAGCGGCGGAGCGGCGGCGGCTGCTCGGGCACCGGCTTCATCCCGCTCCTGCCCCCGGGGCTGGCTCCCCGCCTCGGAGCTCGGCTGCCCACCCAGGAGGAGCGCTGCTCCGAGGAGGTGGAGGAGGAGGAAGGAAGAGGGAGAGAAGGAAGAAAGGGCTTTTTTTCCGTGGCTTCGTGGATGCTCTACTTTTCCTGGAAATGCAAAAGATTATGCATATTTCTGTCTTCCTGGCGCCTGTGGTTTGGGGACTGATCTGGGGGGTGGATTCTAACAGCATCCAGATCGGTAGGTGCCCGCACGCCGGCGGACACGGCTCTTCTCCTGCCGGCCGTGCCCCGCTCCGGCCCCTCGCCGCCCCCCGACCCCCGGTTCGGGGGGAGCCCCGCGGGGGTCGCGGTGCCGGCGCTGCCCTTGCCCAGCCGGGCTGACCGAGGCGTGTGTGCGTGTGTTTCCCTGCAGGGGGGCTGTTCCCGAGGGGCGCCGACCAGGAGTACAGTGCGTTTCGGGTAGGCATGGTTCAGTTTTCCACCTCGGAGTTCAGGCTCACGCCGCACATCGACAACCTGGAGGTCGCCAACAGCTTCGCCGTCACCAACGCCTGTGAGTACCGGGGGGGCGAGGGGGAGCCGCCGGGCAGGTGCGGGAGCCCCAGGGGATGGAAGGAAGGAGGGAGGGAGGGAGGGAGGCAGGAGCCTTAAAATGGTTTCCGCCGCCCCCGCCCGGCTGCTCGCCCTCCCTCCGAGCCGAGCCGGGGCTGCCGTGCCGGGCGGACCCGCATCCCGCCGGGCAGCCGCGGTGCGCCGTCAGCCATTTTCCTCGGCGCCGCTCTCTCCATGGCGCCGCGCCGGGGCACCGGGGCCGCAGCCCCCCGCCGAGCCCCTCAGAGCCCCCTCGGCGGCGGGCAGCGTGGGCGGGCGGCGGGGCCGCGCCCTGGCTCCGCCTCTGGCTCTGCCTCGGCCCGGCCGGGGGCTCCCGGCAGCGGCTCGCAGAGCGGCCGGGGGTCCCCGCCGTCCTCCCCCCGTGCCCCCGTTTCCATCGCGAACCGTCTCCCTCCAGCGGTGCGGTTCCCCCCAGTCCTCTTCCATACTAGCCCCTGCCCGTCCTCCCGTCCCTCAGAAAGGGTGCTGAATCCAACCGCAGCTTACCGGCAAGACCCATTTCCCCCCGTCGGCAACCTTCTTTTTTTCACCTTTTTTCTCCCCAAATTCAGCCACGTTATGGTAGGCGAGGTGGTGTTGAAGAGGGGTGTCTCGGCACAGGCTCTGGGGTAGGTGGTGCAAGAGGGCAACCTAAGGAGCCTTCAGCAGCGTGGATGAGGGGTGGCATGCAGCTGAAGGGATAAGGGAGGTAATATGCTTCTTATTACCTTCTCATCCTCATACGTGCTGCTGAAAGCTCAGGAAAGGCTCAAGTCAGAAAAGGTCGGAGCATGTAACCAGCCTCATTGAGGCTGCTCTGGTAATCGCTGCGAGCTGCTGGGGAGCGCTTCCATCCCCAGCTAATGAGGGTTTCCAGAAACCAGAACGACACATGGTTGAATCCGCAGTATGCGTTGCTGGGTCCGTCGGTGAAGTAGGGTATTGTGTAGTGATCTGCATGACGTTCTGCAAAAATGTGATGGTCTTCTGTGTTTCTCAGTTCTCTGTGGTGAGCAAAATCCTGAAAATGGTTTGTTTAAAACAGAGATTTTTTTTCCACTGGTACTAGAGATGAGTATTTCTTGACTTGTCCATGTCATATATGTGTTAAAGACCATGTCTTTGAAAAGGTTAAGCAATTGCATTTTTCTCCAGCCCCGGCAAGTTTTGCACGTGTGTGTATGTGCATGCAGAACTCTTGCAATATGCAGGTGACCTGTGTAGGCTGTAGTCTGCAGTGATGTACTGCCAGCAGAAGGGAGTCTTCTGCCCACGTTTTGGGTTTCCCTTTGAACGTTGTCCAAGGCTTCCATTTTCAAGCCATTCTGAGAGCACCAAATTAAGACATGAACTGGTACTCGCTTTTTAGTCACCTCAGTTGCTACTGGTGGTTTAGTGAACTTATCAGTTGGTTTTAATTAACTAGTGAGCTATATGCCAAAAATATGTCGAGTATTTCCTTGATTACCTTCCAAGAAAGTTGTGGCTGGAGGAAAAGGAATTCTGAAGACAAGAAGCAAAATTCAGCGGTTGGTAAATTTGTAGAGGCCTGCATACACAGTTGGTTAAGGAGGATCCATTTTCTTCATCCTCTTTTTCTTCTTTTGGATTCATTTTTATTTGAAATATCGAAAAATCTGCAGGTGGTTATTTCAGAGTAGTGTATGAAGAACCTGTGTCCAAAGCCAGCACAACGAACAGTTAAGCAATGTAAAAGAAGGTCACAGAAACATGGCGTAACACGGAGATGAAAATGCTTCAGTGCTTGTCCAGGCATTTCACTCCAGCAAGAGACTTCCCATGAGCAGTAACAGGCTTAAACCTTAACAGCAGTAAAGATCTAAAGACCTCTTTCTGCCCTAAGAACCACAACCGCATTTTGTAAAATCGCCAAGTGGAACACTTCCGCTGTGGTGTACCCACGGGGCAGCAGGCCCGCAGGAGGCCGCCACGGCTCTTGGCAGGACAAGCTTCCATCCTGACAGGAAAACTGGGGCACGCGGTTCCCTCTGCTTCAAAAATTAGGTGAGGAAGAAGAAAGAAGCTGTAGGACTATCTCAAGGAAACTTCAGCCTTATCGTCTGCATGTGCTCTGAGCTTATTCATGAAGCAAGGAGTCTTTTAATGAACAAGTTGTATTGCTGGTACTATTTTTAAATTAGGTTCCTAAACTTGCAGGAGGGAGGGCGGCTGTGCTCATGTACCACTGAAGGTTTTGAATTGGTGTGAGGCTGCTCAGTCACTTAAAGGTACCAGCAGATGAGTACAGCAGAGGAGGGGTGGACTCCCTGTTTCATAGTGCTGTAGCGCGTAGGTTGCCTTCCCTCACCCAACATCTCTGTAACAAACAGTCATTTTAGGCTGTTGTGCTGACAGGTCATCAGGAGTAGCTGTTGGAATCTAATAGCAGTTTGCCACCTCGCAGGGCGGTGCCACTAGGAAGCTTCGTGGTTTTGATGGAGAGACGGTGCTTTCTGCAGCCCGATGGCACAATTAAGAGAAATGTTCACTGCTCTAATTGCATCCTTCGAGAAATGGGCTAAACTTGGCCCTCTTTCTGAGTTCTTGATGATTCAGAGGATTACAATGTAGGCACATGTAAAGGCACGTGTTAACAAAGCAGATCACTGTAACAGTGCCTCCTTGGCCTTTAAAGGCTGGGTCAAAGGTACAGCAAGCACTGCAGTTAATTCACAGGGTGGAATTGGAAGGTATCCAGAAACTGGACTTTATTGTCCTTCAGCAAAGTGTAATTGAGTCTAGTCTAATTGGAAAAGTGCTGACCATAAGTAGCGTTGGATTTTTAATTCTTAATTCTGTCAAAAGAAGAAAATAAATTAGTGAAGACGAAATCCTTTCCTCTGAAGTCCACCAACCAGACAAGAGATAGTTGTGTTATGTAGTCATATATCCTTACACTGAAAGGATACTGGAGTCCTAAAGAGAGATTTCCTATGGAGTGCTATAAAACCTCCATAACTCTAACAAGTTTTTCACGTAGTAGTTTCAGTACAGGTGTAATATATGAATGATCTTAGATGTTTAATTCTGCTGGCTCAAGAGCCGGTGTTGAGCTTTTCTGTCTTAAATCAAGTCTTACAGCTCTGCAGGGATCACTGCACCATGACATTATGACAAGGGGATGCTGATTCATGCATAAACCTTAGATCCTTTCATTATAACTACAACCAGCAGCTTTGAAAACCTATGAATATCTAGCATGTTGCAACTTGTGAGTCACGATAAAGGTTTTCCCAGCCATTTTGGAATATAAAGCTGTAGATGGCATCCTTAAAGGAATAGCATGCAGCATACTCCTAGCAAAATAATTAAAGAATAACTCAAAAATCATATCTTGTAATGGTAGTGATGGTACAAACATAGGTGTGTTTATTTGAATTAAAATTACTATGGATCTTGCACAGACATATTTTATGATGAAAATGATTTTGAAGGAAAGGAGGAATTTTAATAAATACTTATGTTTCAGTTCAATTGTATTCCTGGTCCGTCCCATTTCTTTTTCATGATAAAACATTTCTCAGGCTCAGTGAGCACTTGTGAAACAGTTTCTGTACTCCCCTGTAATTAAAATGGACAAGATGAAATGGGTTTTCTTAATAAAACGATATGTTTTACACAGGTTGTAGCCTAAAATTGGAACTCTTGTGCTTTTGCTGCTCTCAAAACATCTCTCCCCTTGAAATCAAGCCCTGTAGCAAGCCTTAAACATTCCTCTTCTCCTGAGAGTTATACCTAAAGAAACCTGGGGTGTTTATTTTCTGCCAGTGCTGTCCCTGCTGCGCCTCTTTGCTCCTGGCTCGCAGAGAATTTTCACACAGATGTGGTCCAGAACGTGGGCAGATACAATTGTGACAGCTTTGGCTTGGCTACTTGACTTTCCAGATTTTTATTACGTGATTATTGCATTAATATTGTCCATATATCTGAAATAAAAATTTACCATGCAGTTTTGAACATACTATGAATTTATATTTTAATCTTTATAAACCTTGAAGTGAATTTTTTAATAGCAGTTTGTGAGTAGCATATTAATCAAGCCTTAAATATTCCAGTCAAACTCTTAAATCAACCAGTATGTCAGTCAGCCTTTTCAATATATGTATATGTTCATATAAGCTTTTATTTATCTTTAATATATGAAAAATTAGGAAGTTTTCTTCATTTATGCTAATAAAAGCTTTAATTTACACTGACTTAAACAGAGCTATTGATTGTTCACATAGCTGGGGATGTATTTAAGCCCTGGCCATGTGTAGGACTTCTGTACTATCCAGTGTTTGTTACACATACTAAACCAAGGGCCAATGCATCAAGGAATACTGATACTGCTGATTTCTTTATTTCTTTTATCAGGCTTTTAATACTTCAACTATTGTTGAGAGTTAAGGCAAATTAAACAGATACCATTCCATATGCTGACCATTACTGGGGAAGTATATATATAAAAAAAAAAAAAGGTAACTTATTTTGAAAATACATTAAACAGGCAAAGCTATTCTATGACTGTTACTTAAAAAAAATTAAGATAATCGGTAAAATTAATTATGAGGTACCTGCTGTGAAAGCATGCTTAAATTGTTAAAAAATAAAAATAAAAGTTATAGGAAAAGGTCATTTAAAATTAATAATTGTCTAATATGTGTTGGTTGTACTAATTTTTAGGAGACTAAAAGGAATAAATAACCCACAGTAAACATAAATGTGTGCATATATATATGTCTGTATATAATGTAAATTCATATATAATTTTATATATATAATGAAAAATAGTTCATTTTTGATGTCACATAAAGAAAAAGCAGAACATTGGTTAAACCCTACAATCCATTTTCTGAAGAGGATTATCTCGGAGCTCTTACTAGTAAGATAATTTATCATTTCAAGTCAGCGTTCTCACCCCTGTAAGTGAATTGAGTGCATGAATTACTAATATTTTATATTGAAGTATAATGCCTATATTGTGGAACCAACCTACAGCTGAAGCCAAGGAATGTCAGGTCAGGCTGAAAACAACACTGAAAAGTTGTTATTTTAAAAGTTGTTATTATAAATACCTGAATATGTAATCTTTTCAGTTGTATGTATCAGACTGTTTTTGTCTATATGTAAATGGCCTTCTTGTATAACAATTAACTGGAACATTCATTTCTGAAATGACCAGGATTTTTCCATATTCTTGTAACTGTTCATTGCATTTACGAGAACATGAACACGGTGGCATCTGCTTTTAGAAGATGACAGATGAGGGATTAATTCCTTCTGTACTACAGATTTCTGAAGAGGTACAGGGTAAAAGTCTACAGGTTTTTTATAAGAAATATGTAGGCTTGTATAGCTTTCTTATTTTGTATTGAAACATTAACATTTTCCTTTAAGTTCACAGAAAAATCTGCCTTGACTGCAGGTACATATTAGATGTAACCTTACTAAAACTGAAAAAGGGCTTCGATTTAGATAACTAAGGTCTTCCAATATTGAATTCCTTATGGATAAACAAGGAGGAGTGAGAAAAAGCATCAGACCAACACAGTGAATGCGTATTTTAAAACAGCTAAACAAGAAGTAAAAGCAGACTTTGAATAAGCACGTGTTGAGCAAATTCATGTTGTATCTCCTAAAATCAATAACTGCACTCAAGAACTGTTTGTTTTTAATGGAATTACTGGGTGGTATAGATGTCTTTAATTTTGTACAGTTGATTTTTTTTTTTAATTTTTCTATTTTTTTCATTGTTTTGGGAAATGTTCTCAAATCAGGCAGTTTATGGAAAGATTACCTTTTTTTTTCCCCCCTAAAGTTTCCAGTTAGGAGATGAATATA
Source organism: Anser cygnoides (assembly GCF_040182565.1). Taxonomy (NCBI): domain Eukaryota; kingdom Metazoa; phylum Chordata; class Aves; order Anseriformes; family Anatidae; genus Anser; species Anser cygnoides. The sequence goes on from NC_089876.1 coordinate 49,347,531, forward strand.
GAGAGTTAACATTTTTGTTCTGGATCTGATTTCATTTACAGAATCTTAATATGTTTAGCTACTGCTAGTTATTTCATGAGACATTTCAAAATTTTACAAGAAAGTTGCTTACTGTTCTGCAGTGAGGTAGGGTTCAGCTTCAGCTACTGCTGTCTCCCCACACATTTTCTCAAACCTGACCTTAGAGAAATCAATAGAACCTTTTTGAGAGCTTAAATGTTACATGCAGTTCAACTAAAGGCGACAGAATCAGGCACAAGAAGTGCTTTATTTCTACTCTAATCTACTCTTTTATTTGATATCAGGGAAGGATATTCAGGTCTGTATTCATTAGCTTAAATCGGCGTGTGATTGCTTTGTGTGCTTGGGGTGCTGGATGTGTAACTGAATTACCAATCACTTGAGCTAGTCCTTGAATGACTTGCTGGGCTTTATTGCACATCAAAATAGTATTTTCATTACTTAACTGCAGAAGGTAAATGGGTTTGCGCTTTTCATTGCTGAAAAAGAAACTGAGTACTTTGCCATTTGCGATTTAGAATGGACACCTTTTTTGCCGAATGATTTTTTTGATGAACGAGAGCAGGACAAAATTGTGTAAAATGTTCATCTTGGCCCTGACTCATCAACACATCCTCCCACAACTGGTACAAGAGTTTCAAAGCTCAATAAGGGACAGTGGCTGATTGTGTAGAATGTTCAAACTAGGTACATGAGCACACGCTTGCTATGCTATCCCACCTATTCATCTTAATCTCAACTTCATGTACTTAATGTTGCATTTGGTTTGATGCTGCATTGTTTCAGGCTGCTGTGGTTAAGGCTGTCATACCACTGTAATTTGTTCTCAGTGTGAATGTGTTCCTTTACAGGTGCAAAAACACCATTTGGGGTGGAAAAGATGCCTCGGCTTATTGCATATACTGTGAACTGATTTTCTTTTACATACTTTGAAAATTGCAAGTAACAAAATAACATAAGCGCCCAGTGTGATAGGTAATTGAAACAGCAACCCGATAGGTAACGTGGAGATTTTCTTGTCATTCTTACTGAGAAGACTGCTTTCAGAGGTCATGTCAGCAACAGTGCAAGAGAGCTCAACGGAATGGTTTTGCAACTGCTCTGCAGCCTGCTGAAAGGGTTTTTCTTTTTTTTTTTTTTTTAAAAAAACATTATTTTTCTTTCGCTTTCTGCCTTTTATGAATGGCAGAACTTGGTAGTTATAGGACTCCGGTTTACATCCCTAACACGAAGAGGCTAACGTGCTTTACCATCCCATGTAGCGTGAATCTAAAATAGTTGAATGTCTTGCATTCCCTTGTGTGTGGGTGAACTATCTCAGAACGTCTCTAAAAACATGCTAATAAAACAGACTGTACGGCTCTGAGCAAGTTGGAGAATTTTTTTGATAATACCATAAATCTTAGAAATTTGGGATGCTGAAGGTCTTCTTGCTGAGAATGTTCCTCACAGGTACTAGTTGTCAGTTGTTTCTGACAAAATGTCTTCCACCCCAAAATGCTGATTTTTTTTTTGTTTGCTTTTGTTTTTCCCTCATATGACTGTAACAAATTCCAAAGCACTGTAATAGTATGGCCTCAGAGGGGTTCTTGGCACAGATGTGGGAACCCGCGTGATTGTGCTTTGTGCGGGCACGGTGACACCAGGGAGTTTATTCCAGCTGTAATACTTGAAAAGCAGGGTAAAAAATTTGCATGGCTAGTGTATGCCAGGCTGATACTTACATAAGCTACAGCAGTGTTACTTGTAGCAGAAGCTGGATTGATCCACACCAGAACTACAGTGAGTGGTTAGGAGAATCATTCAGGCTTTAACCCTTTTCCTTCATACCTGCCCATGTCAGGCAGAGGACCTGAATTTAACCCTTTGCCTTTCACATCTTGTTTGAACCCCCTGAGTCCTGGACCATTTTTGTTTTGATGTCCATCTTCTCTGTCACTTTGTCCTTTTTCCTGACTCTATTAGTTTTTTTGGTGGGGGGAAAAAGAAATCTCAGACATCTTACTTTTGTCCTGTTGCAGGAAGGGGGAGAAGTAACTTCTGGGTTTTGAGAACAAGAAGAAAATTTCCTTCTCTCTATTGTTGTTACGATCAAGCACAGAGGAAAATAAAACATTAGGAAAACTCTATCAGTTTAAATAATTGCTTGATCAACAAACGTTGATTGGTCAGATTTATACACAGCTTAAAACTTTTGAAGCCATTTTGAATAAACACCAGGAAATATTGAACATGGTTATAAAATTGTTATATTTAAAGACTAGATAGATTTGAGGGCTCAGGAAATAAATGAGAAGTAAGTTGCTGTACATAATAAATTGCAGTATAAATTTATAATTGCACTCACAGCCTTACATCTGCCAGGTTTTCAGGTGCTTTCATTTGATGAGATTGAATCATGGTGAAATTCTGGAAAGTCTGTCTAAAAAGTCATTCAGTCTTTTTGCAGAATAATTAGATTAGTTCAGCAAGCCTTACCAATAGTTTGGGAATGCGGCGTGATGAGGCCAGACTATTTTCTCAGTCATATAAATGGTCAAGCTTCTACTGATGGTAGGAGCAAAAACAAATCCAAATTCATATGATGTATGAGGATGGAAGATAACTTATGGAAAGAGGGGAGGGATTAAGCACTTCCAGAAATGTGCTGAAATATTTGAGCATCAATTGGATAGGCAGAATATTTTTTCAAACTTTATAGTACATGCTCTTATGTGGCCCTGTTGTATGTGGGTTTTGTTGTCTGTTTGTTTTAAAGTAGTGCAAGCATTTCTTAAGAGCTTTGTCAAGATTCATTATGGAAATCAGAAAAGTTATTAGTCCATCTCAATTTATGATAAATTTGCAAATGGTACTGTTAGCTAAAAGGCTAAGGTTTGGTCTCTGCTTGCGTAGGTAAAGAGGAAAAACATAAGTTTGCTCTTTTTTTTTTTTTGATTGGATTTGATCATAGATGTTATTCTTTGGTAATATCTCTGCATAAATTTGCATTTTTTTCTTATCTGCCTTTTTAGCTGTAGGAGAATGAGTTTTGGCTTGGCTTCATAGAACTTAGTAATGAACTTCCACTATAGAAGTAAGCAAGCATCTGTGAGCTTCAAATACTGCTTTTTTAGCAAGTGGAGCACTTAATGTTTGTTTGAGCTTATCTCTTTACATCCGTGTCAATATGATAAAAAGAATGTATTCCTCAATTTCTGGTGGAGGCAGTTTAAATTCACTTGCAATTAATACGTGTTAAGACCCAGTTTGTGATGCTTGCTCTATCCTGGGTGACCTCAAGCTCTAGAGTTGTCCCCTCTAAGTCCTCTATAGCATCTGGCAAGCTACGGGGATGCCTCAGATCCATCAGTGTCCAAAATAGCACTCGGTACATACACTTAGTAATCTGAGCCATCTCATCAGTCTTGTGAGGAAAAGAGTATGTCTGTAGAGACCCAAACAACTTTTAGGAGCTTTGACATTTTTGTAGACTGTTTTGTAGATTGTATTTCATTGATACGTGACTTCTAGGGATGTGTATGTTGCAGCATTTACAAGCCACTATCCAAAGTGCATCTCAACTGCCTTAAAATCCAGATGTATTGGGGGGGAAAAAAAAGCTTGTTTTGTTTCTCTCTTCATATAGGTGAAATATTTCAACAGTGCAGGCCTAATTCTCAAGGTGTTTTTTTTTTTTTTTTCTTGTTCTCATAGTACCTCAAGCAGTTCACCAAAACAAGTGTTGCTAATACTGGGCTGTTAAAAAGACTGTGAAAGTATTTGTGCTATTTAATTTTGACACATTGGCTCCATAGGAAAAAAAAAAAAAGTGCCTTTAAAATTAAATGTCTTATTTCCTAAATGTCACTTGAAGCTTTCTGAGGAAGCTAGCAGTGTTAGTAGGAACACGGTTAACCTAGCCATGTAGGTTGCTTACCAACTTTGTGCTTTGTTCTGTGCACTGCAATTTAAATGTCTTTACTTTTGGTCTAATTCTTTTTTCTTCCTCTTTCACTGTTCCTTCCTTAGGCTTGCTTTTCTTTCTTTTGTCCTTGCCAGCCAGCTAAGTATACCAAAAGTACAATATTCCCTACTCCATCTCATTAGAATTGTCCTCTGCTTTCCAGGTTCCAGTTTAAGAACTCTTTGCTCAAGGACTGATTTTATGTAAAATACAGATCAGGTGGGGATATAGTGACGATAGTGATGGGTATAAAATGTCTTTTTGCTTTTTTTTTTATGAACGCTTTCTGTATTAGAGCTCGAAAGACTTCACCTTGTTCCGAAGCAGCTCCCTAAATGAGCCTGACAAACCAAAGGAGAGACTATAGCTTGACAGAAGGGGAGAGGCGTATCTCGCTGCTGCTGCACTGCGGGAGAGTTTTCAGAAAGAAAAGTTCACGCAGTTCACGTCTGTCCTGTGCATCATTCCAGGCTTGTAAGCCAGAGGTTAGGTGTGCACATTGCAGGTCGGGTTGCTTACAGCATTTCTGGGAATTCTGTGTTCTGTAACCCTTGGTTGCTGCGGGTCCTTCCTATCTCTGGTGACACTTCTTCATTTCTCTTCATTTCTCACCGTGAAGTAGGCTGATACGTGCCAGTCCCCAAAGTGACTTGGTAGCAGTGGTGCGTGACACTGTCACGTGTACAAACCAGGAGCTTAACGTGAGTCTTGGAACTGAATGAGGCTGGAGGCACCAGTGTTACCTGCAGTGAGTGGGGAGAATTAGGTGCACAACAACGAAATCTGCAACAGCTGTCACCTAATGGAAAAGATACTAAATCAGCCTAAAATACAGAAAGTTGCTGTTGAGAAGCTTCAAACTGAAGCTCTCATACTAAAACTGTTCCTTCCTTGTCTTGGGTGGCTGACTGCAGCTCTGAGATGAAGGAAGTGGCATCAATGGCAAGAAGCTACTTACTCAACTCTTGTGGATTTAAGCTCTCAGATTGTATAGTACTCTGCATGCTGTGCAGATCTTTCACCTTTCTGTTGGAATAGCCCAGTAGTATAGTAGGAGGTGGAAGAGTCTGGGATCTTGAACGATGGTGGGAAAGAAGAGCTGATTTTTTTTCCTGTTCTTAATGGAATACATTTGCAGCCAGGGCAGGAAGGATATTTTGAATGTTTGTAAAGAGAAGCAATCAATTATGCAGTCACATCACTTTTGCTCATGGCTGTACTAACCTCTAGATTTCTCTTTAGAGGGAAGTTTTTCATTTTATCTTGTATTGGTGGGCCTGTGTTTTTCATCCCGATATTGTAACAGAAAACTGTCTTCACCACTCTTAGGAGGGATTGAAGTGTGGTTTTTTTTGTTTGTTTGCTTTTTGAAATACTTCATTACTATTCTGGAATTACTGTTGGTATTTAATGCTGAATATTTTAGGTAGTAAAAATTAACATTTTCTTTTAAGCTTCATTGGCCATGACCAACCAACACGGTACTTGTTTTCCCAATGGCTCTAGTGGCTGCATTGTTTCCACATTAAATTCAGGGTAGGGCATTTAATCTGTAGAGTTCTATGTATATTCAGCTTTGGCTATGTCAATAGAGATTTCTTCTTATTTAACTGCTGTGGCAGCTGCATTCATGGACACTTAAGCTAATAGTCACTAGATTTAAAGATTAGGATGCTGTTGACAGGATGTTTTCTATGAAGAATCATCAACTGTGTGCTCTGTTTCATCCAAAGTATTTGCTGGAGGAGCTGGTTGGGAAATAAGAAGTGGAACTGTTTGTAGGAATGACATTTTCCTTTTGGCCACCAGATAAAATAACATTACCTTGTTTATAACTGTGCAATCTTCGTGTAGGGAATGTTGTGTTCATATCACGATCCATTGCTATGAAGGAGAGAGTAGGTGATACCAATAAAGTACTCAGGTTGTTTCCTCCCCCCTTTTTTTTTTGTGGATTACTGAGCACAAATAATGGAAGTTCCCTTTTTCCATTTAGGGTGATGTGCATAAGGAAAATAAGTTCCTATTGCCCTTTAGAGACACCTGGTGTATGCTATATTGTATGCTGATTTTTCATTAACTGTGTAGAAACAGGAAGCAAAACTTCAAAGAAAAACTAACAAACCAAACAGCCTTGTGAAGATCTAGATTATTCATCAATAGCATGAAAAGTGAACAGTTCAGACCTGGAAGTCAGAAAATTGGCGTGAATAACTGTAGTGATATGCTGTTGAATAACAAACGAGTGCATCAAGACAAAGATAAATATAACAGCCTTGTTCTGGTGTGCCTGTACCTTTTTACAGGCAATGAAATAACAGCGATGGCAAAATCTTATGCAGCCCTCAGGAATAGGTTTACTAGATTTTCCTTCAAATTCTCTATTCGGTTGATGTAAGTCTCCCTGACAGCTAATATAAGGCTGAATCCTGAAAGGTCCAGGATACCTCACACTCCAGCAACAGTTATTTGGAATTGCAAAAGCTCAGCAAGGCTGTGATTCACAGGATTTGTCCCAGCCTTCTCCATGCATTTGAAAAAGTTCATCCCATTTTAGCTCGCTATGTAAATACAAAAAACCAAATATGTGGAAAACTTTTGGACTTCTAAGGTGTATTCAAATAGACATTACAGAGGGTTCACAGATGGCTTTATTAAATGATAAGTTATATATTACTAAATTACTGAGGCTGATGACAGGTAGAGGCCATAACTCTAATCCTGTGAAACAGACTGGGTACCAGTGTGTGTGCTACCTTTCTTTCTGTTTCATGTGTCTGGGTTTCCTTCCCGTGCAGAAGGGTGTTTTTGAAGGGACACTCAGTGCTTTGACACCCCCAGAATGTAGGCAGGAGATGAGGGGCTGAGTAGGGCTCCTGGGTCTGCTGTCCAGTTGTAGACACAGACTCCTTACTAAAATCATGCCATTTGTGTAGGTAGCAATACTACCAGCTCTTAAGGGTTGGTTTGGCATATACCAACTAGTTGGCTTAAATAAACTGTAGTTAGTAAAACAGCAACAAGAACAAAAAACCTCTAAGAATTCTGGGAATTGTCAAGATGGAAACTGTTTGAACTGTTGCTTGTTCGTCAACTCAAGGTGAAGTATTATTCTAGGGGTTGTTTGAAAATGTAACTTAGCCAAGAGAAATTTTGTTGAATGGAGTTGGTTAGACTGAAGGAAGGCCGGCCTGTGTATGCTCTTTGTCTTTATAATTATTCTTCTCTGACTGATTATCTGTAACCATACATCTGTCTATATCTCTTTCACCATTTTTTATCTACTGAGAGACGCTCTTTGTATTTATCTTGCATTATATCTACGTACCCATTCACTCTTTCCATAGCATCTTCTTCTCTTTCTCCTTATATTCTATTTCCAAGTTTCTCTTCCTTTCCAATTTCCTTTCTTGTCATTTCTCCTGACCTTTCTGTTCAGTGCATGAATTACCTTGAGGCCAGACTGATTAACTGTTGTAGATAGAGCCATGTTAAGCTGTCCTGGCACTATGGAAGGATTTCAGAATTGCTTTTTTCTTCCCATTAATTTATTCTGATAGTGAATTTCATGGAAGTTTTCTTTTTGAAAAATGGTTAATTTTGGTCACATCTAGTTGTAATTCATTATAAACTGTACACATTTTTTAAATGACAATTGATGTTCATGATGCAGTGCATTATTACTATTTTTTTAGTTTCTAATTGTGTGGTCTGAAATATGAAAGACTATACTCATTTAATAGGAGCTTAATCGATTGTCCGCTTTGTAACTGAAAGACTGAAATCCAGATAGCAGCATTGGAAAAGAGAGCTCTTCTTTCCATAGACTGGCTCCTGGCTGTGAAAGGTTGCAGATGGTTGGTTCTTACTGCAAGGGCACATCAGCTTAAAAAATGCCTACATGCAAGTATAGCATGAAGTGATAGAGGAGCTATTACCTCTCTTAATCTTTTATGTTTGGAGTCCTGTAAACTAGAAAGTTATTTTTGAAAGTGTAAGATTAAGATGAGCAATTAAACTCTAAAATATTTTGAAGTTACTTTTCAATGGCATGTAAAAATATATGTTTAGGAAGAATACATGATGATAATTAAACAATTCGTAGTGACTGGATGTGGTATAAAGCTTTCATGAGTTACCACTTAGGATTATCTGACTAGCATGAGTGATTTCACCTTTAAATGCAATTTTTTTCCTACTTACTTTGCAATTGGCAAATAATCTGACTGCTAGTAATGGTTTAGAAGGTGCTATCCTATAGTGAGCTATATCCTCATATATATATATATATATATATATATATATGTAATTATATATTACTCTACCTGTGTCAGCACCAGGTCTGTGCCACAGCCAGTGTCCAAGCAGGATTTAGAAGTGCAGGTGGGCATGCTTGACAGTAAGCAATCTGGAGTTGGCCACCTTGCTTTTGAGGGACAGGTGCTTGGCTGTTTGCATGTGAGCTGCCCAACCAGTGACAGCAGGTCTGGGGAATGTGTAGAGGCTCAAAATATTTGCTGCATTGCTGTTTTATTCAGTACTCTGGGATATTAGGGATTCCCCTGGTGTATCATAGGTGACTTCAGATGCTCATTTCTGGTTTATCTCCTGCTACACTGATTTTCATATTCCCTGTTCAGATGTCAGAAGTGCATCACAGGCAGGAATGCAGCACTTTGAATTGTTTGCATTGCAAAACCAAGGTGGGGGAGGGCAAGCCTCATCGGCCTCCCTTAATTAGGGACAGTTTTGAGTTCACACCAAGATGCCAGATTTACTGCCACCCACACCAGGAGCTGTGCACAGCAAGGTGGCCGAAGTGTCTCTCTTAGCTTTCTCTTTGTATGACTTGACCCTTGCTCTGGAGTACTTGGAAGTAGCAACCAATACATACAAGCATGCATGTTTTCCGTAATGTGTAAATGAAGATATTTAAATTCCATAGAAGTGCCTTTGTATTTAGCTTAATGGAAAGAAATCGCTGGAGAAAGATAAAGCATTGATTTCCTGGTAATATGCAAAAATCCTTTTTCTGGTTGCAATCTTCTGTGGTTTCAAGCTGCATTGATTCTCATTCCTGCTAATTTTAAAATTCACTAAAAAGGAAAAAAAAAGTCACTGTGCTATCAAAAAAACCATCATACACTTTTCCAACAAAAGATTCTGATTGTATTGTGATGTATCCTTCAGGGAAACTGGGTGCAGTTTTTCCCATGCTCTTCTGCAATTCTTATTAGCGTTACCTTCTGGCAGTGCATTCCAGTGACATTACAAACCCCAGAGCCTGTTTTGGATGCTCATGCTGCCAAATTCAATCCATGTATAAGTTATAGACTTGATACTTTTTCTGGGAAAAAAAATGCCTTGCTATTTTAAGAGCACTCCTCTGTTGTTGCCTTTGCTGTGTTCTGTCTTGTGCAGCATTAACAGAAGTGAAATGTTTGGTATAAGAAATTGGTTGTTTTACTAAGCCTAATTTAGTCCTGAATGTGAACAGCACTGTTTGCATTTTTCTGGTGTTCTATTTTAACTGTCACAGTGGTGTGTAATTCTAGTCTGGGACTTGATATTTCCCCTCAAGAAGAAACATAAATTGGAGTGAAGAGAGGCTTTTTAGTATCAGCCAGTCCTTCATTTGCAATAATGTTTGGTAGAATTCAAGGGCTTACATTTCTCTAAAGACAGACTCTTTTCAGTCTGTGGGCTGGTGTTTTTCACCAGGCCTTAAATGAACTGATTTTTTAAAGTGGAATTGTCTTCAGGCTTCAGTGATGTTGTGTGGTGTTTTTCTTTCTTTTGTGTTTTTTTGTTTGTTTGTTTCTTTGTTTTTGTTTCCTATATTATTTACTGGAAGACTTAGTTTATTTACCATATGCTCTAGTTTAATGAAGCATATATGCTCTAGAATAACATGATATTAATCCTTAGTAATGCCATGAAAGGGAAGGGCTTCTGCCAGTCAGCTTGCAGCATAGCATGAACCAGTCAATTACAACGCTGAGGATCCTGATTGTGAATGCACACTGTTATCAATCAGATATAAATCATATGTATAATCACCTCATATCAATGACACCATAACAACTTGCACACTGTAACTCAGTGTACATACAATGCTTGCGATCTGATTGTGTATCACTGTTTTCTCTGAAATCCTGGTATTCATTCCAGATTATTTCCTGAAGCTTGTCACACACTGCTGACGAAGGGAGTATCGAAAATGATGAGAGGCAGTTCAGAGCACTTGGGATACTACATTTAGACTGGTCTGCATCTGTCAGTAGTTTTGAGGGATTTGAACTAAATAGCCTTTTTATCAATTACTTTTTGCATCAGACTGCTAAAATATACAGGATTGCTAATTTGAGACTACTTTGCGTAGTGTTCCAAAAGCCTGAAAATACTTCTGTATTCGTAAGCAGGTATTAAGAGTGATTGCTGTATGTTTAGCAACTGTGCAAACAGTTTCATGGTTTGCACCATGAAGCAACTGTAAATAACATCTAGTTTGTGCTGCAGAGCATCATCTGCATTTATTTGCATTGCATTCATGGCTGGATGTCCCAGGAGGTATTACAGGTTTCTTATACTAGATGCTGCACAGCTGTATAGTAAGTGCCAGTCCTTGGCCCAAAATGCTCACAACTGAAGTATTCGAGGGAGACAGATGGAGAACTTTCTTCCCTATTTTCATATGCAGTGTAAATAAGGGGTGGAGGAGGGTTAATTTTTTTTGCTCAAAGTCGTAATGGATGGCTACAGCAGAGCTGCAAATGCGTCTAGATTTCCTAAGGGCCGGAGAGAAAACAAGAATTGTATTTGACAGAAAAATTCAGTGTTTTGACATTGGTTTCCTTTCTAATAAGTGAGGAAAAGCAGTCCTTCAGAAATTTCTTCCGGGTAAGGGAAAAAAAAAAGGTGGGGGGTTGGGGGAGGGGAGAAGGACATGTGAGAAGATTACAGATGGAGATAGAAATATGCTAGAGCATTTGTATAACGGGAAAACCAGAACCACTTTCTCCTCTGCATGATTCAGGTGCTTGAACCTATGTATTGTTTTAAATAGTACTAATTAAGGAAACACTTGCACTTTCTCTCCTTTCTGTGTCTGGCCCAAAACCCTATCCTGGACCTTACAAATTCTTTTTTGGGATGAGAGGGAGGAAGTAAATGGGGAGAAGATCCATTTCAACAAAAAGCTTCAACAGACAGAAAATGTCTTATCAAAATGTTTCTGACCACCATCATGCTTGTATCCCACTCTAGAATCTTAGTAGTCTTAATTCTCGTTTTACAAGTGCTTACAAAAGCATTACATTGTCTTCAGTCAAGAATCATATTCCAGACAATGTGTAGAAGGGCCACTACTGACATTTAAAGTTTTATCTTTCATGCAGAATAATGTATTAACTCTTATACATGCTCTTAGTGTGGCTCTTCTCCAAAAAATATGAACAAAATATTTTTTCTGGTATATGTGCTTTAGAACAACCATGAATTTGCTTTTTTAAAGAATCTGTCTCAATACCATTTAATACTAAGTTTACAGGTGGTGACATAAACAGGGGGTTTGAATTGAATACTGGTAACCATGAAGTCACAGAAGTAATTAAGGCAAAAGGAAAATCAAGGCTATTGCAGAAATGGTCTTAAATATAGATGTTCCCTGGCTGTGGAATAAAGGTCTTTTCAAGGAGTGAGCTATAGTGTAAGATCTATGATGTATCTGTGTTAATCCTTTACTTCCTAGCTGAAAATGTAAGACTTTATTTTCTAGTTGTGAAATCTTGCATAGATCTTACCAGTTTTATTCCATTGTTGTCAGTAGATATTTCTAGCAGCAAAGAACAAGTGAAATGAATGTATTTTCTACCACTAAAAATGTGATTCTTAGGGGTTTGTGCAGAATCTTGTTTTGTGTAAGACAAAGCTGCTTCTCTTTAACAAGTGGTCCTTTTCTGGTACCATTGTACATGGTGAGTGGAAGGCTTCCTGCAAGGTTTTGTGTTACCCTAGATGATCTGTGCCCCAATGGCTGTTCCTTATTCTGATTGAAGATACCAGATTAACATCCTTAGTTTCATGTAGTATTTTAAGGAAATCGACATTGAATGAGAAATGCTGGTATTAAATCCTGCTAACCTCTCTGGTCTAGAGTGGTTTTTTTTGTTTGTTTGGTTGGTTGTTTTTTTTACTACCTACAAATATAAGATCTGTTCAGGGATGACAGATGGTCTCCACCATGGTAGAAAAATACCTTCTAGCATACAATAAATGACTGAATGGGAAGATACTGCTTGGGAAAAAAAATCTCAGTTTAATAATCTAACAACCTCCTAAGCTGCAGAATGGTAAGATCTGTTGGTTTGCATATAAATGACAGAAGACCTTCTAGTTTAGAGAACTCAAAACTGTTTTCCTCTGCTAACCAATGTTGCATTCATTTTGAACAACTTCCATTTCAGTTGCATGTTGCTTATCTGCGACTGGACTGTGAGTTGTTTAAATGCGTTAGTCTGTTGGATGATGAATGGGAATAATACTTTATCATCATAATTTTGTTGGCATCAATTACCTTTCATGTTTTCATGGTTGCACTGGTGGCTGTGCACCAGTTAAGAAAACAAAGGAATTAGTCTTGGGGAGGATGTTGCAAGTAAACAGACAGGTAGTGCTGGTTCCATTTCTCATTGTCTAGGAAGACATCAAATCATTTTTGGTGTTCTCAGACTTCTTCAATAGACCTCTGATTAGGTTAGCTGTATTCTTTGGTTGACCCAGTAGAAAGCTACTGTAAATTTTAGGATACTAATCAGGATCAATGTGTTTAAAGGAGAAGGTTACACAGCTTATCTGGTTCCAGTATTAGCAACTTGTTTCTCAGTAGTAAAAGAAAAATCAAATTCTCAAATTGGTTTCTTCCATGGCTGGATTAAGCTGACTGTGAAAGAGGGTGAGGAGGTTACTTCACTAAATGGCACACCAACTCTTCCTGTTATTTGTTGCTATTTTGTATTGCTGTTGTTTATCACAGAAAATGTGATTAAATTGCATGCATCTGGTCTTGGGGGAAATAGTGTTTTTCAGTCAGTAGTTTGTAAGCTTTTATCAAACTGAGATCGTCTTAAACGATCATCCAAGCACCCATTTAAAATGGGAATAGTTTCAATTCCCACTTAGCGTTTGCAGGTTGAACAGCTTATCAGTCAGCAAACAAAGTAATAACTAGAAGCTTAAAAATACAGTAACTGTTAGATGGTAAGAAGCAGCAGAGCTAAAATGCATCTTGATAAATGAGGAACTGTTGAGAATTCAGTGTTATATAGTGATACACATATTGGAAAGGCTGAGTCTTATGGAACCAGACTTCTACTCAAGATGGAGAACATTGATTAAACAAGATAAACGTTGTTTAGTGGGATCTCTTCATCTTCCCCAGTTGGTACCATCTTGTCCTCCTTCCAGTATCTGACCAGAATTCTCAGGAACCAGAAATATGCTGTTTCTGTTGTTATTTCAGAGATGTAAATGTTAAAAGGCACTGATTCTTCCAGCATCTGTTCTTGTTTTTCTGTAACATTAATTCAGACCTAATCTCTAGTAGTCTAATCAGTTTTAAGACTAGCTGTTAGAATTTCTACTGTAGTCTCTCTAGTCTCTCTAATTGCTGAAAAAACCTAGGCAGTATTTTGTATTAAGTATTTGCTTTTGGTATGCACTAAGCCACATATAGGTAAGATGATAGCATAGTTGCTATTAAACCAAAGTTTTGCATCCTCTGTGTGTGACAGTCAGCTTGGAAAGTTTGACAGTGTAGTGATCATCAGGCATTTATTATACAAAAATGGGACTCATTTAATGAGCAGTACATTTGAGGTATTACTTCCAAAATATGAAGGAGCGTAATGAATGAGGGTTCAAGAGACTCATGTTTCCAGGATAGTCCTGATGTGCTACAGTATCAAATGATTAGATTAGAATAAAATTAAATTTATTTCAATGTGTTAGTGACACAAAGGATATCAGGTTCCTGCCTGTAGAGAAAGAGGAAAAGTACTCTGCAGTCTACAAAGAAATGATGGGCTAAGATGGGAGAATACAAATTCGAGCTATCTTTTTCTGCTAATTTAAGTTCCATTTTTAGACTTTCCAAACCCAATGTTAAACCTCAGCCAATAATTCTATCTTAGGGAAATTAATTTTTACTTCCTCCTTTCTCTTTTCCAGCTTGGATGATGATTCTGTGATTCTAAAAAAGAAGCGAATTCAAAGATTTCATAAGGACCACTACAGATGGAGCAGGCAGTAAAACAGAAAAGAGATACGAAAAAGACCAGTGCTATCCTCCTGGTATTACTGTTTTCAATTGGGCTTGAATTAAATGTCAAATCTGTGTTCCTAGAAATTACATCAGGAAGGGGTGATTTTAATGCTCAACTTCTTTGTAAAGCTAAGAATATGTTCCAAAATACTCTTGACCCACTGGTCAGAACACACCTTGTGATGGTGACAGAGGAGCAGAAGGTGTACCTGTAACTTTAATCTTCTATCTAAATCAGCAGCCACTGATTTATTCTAGGTTTAAACAGATCAGTTGCAGATGTCTTCCAGAATGTTTGGACAGATTTGCTTTGAGGTTCTCTTCATCTTTTCCCCATTAGTTTGGTCTCCACTCTCAATCCTTTACTTACATTTGAAGTATCTGGTTTGCCTTGAAGTGTGTTGTTCTTATTTATCACTTCGTTATTTTCTTCAGAGGTTGTTTGCCTCAAGTCTCATTTATTCTGGCTTTCTGCTAGCTTATTTTCAGATGCCAGCTGGTATTTTGTAACAGCAAATATACATCTCCATAGCTTTCTTCTCTGTTGTATTTCGAATTTCTAGAAAATGGATTGACTGAATGTCTTTGACAGGAATTTCTCTCAAATGTATTTTGCTTTAAGGTCATACGTTTTCATCTCTAAGGTCATGTACTAACATCTTGTCACTGAAAAAGCTAGTGTGGATTGCCAAGGATATGATCTGTGGAACTGTTGCAATGCTGCTGTGTACATACTAATGGAATTTCGAACAGTGGATACTTCTGGTTTTGACGTGAGCATAGTGTACTAGCTGCATGGGTCTTATTTTTCGCAGTCTTCAGTTTCTACCACTGGAGTTGTTACCTTTGAGCATACTGTCCCAAGGCCTTCTTGTGAGGCATTTGATACAGTTTCCTTACTTTGAATTCAAGTGTATTCAGTCGTGAAGTTTTGGAAAACCTTGTTGAGAAAACTACTCAAAAATATTTGTCACCCCCCTTTTCCATTTCCCAGTGTTACTGCTTTTCATAGGCTCTTTGCAAATTTCTGCTAATGTAAATAAAAATCTTGACAAGGAGTTTAGCATTTCTTATGTTACTTAATGGATTGATGTTCTTAGCTGCTTTGCCTCTTTCACATAATATGAGCCTAACCTAATGCCCTGTTTTTGTCTTTAGCTTTTCTACGCTGACTGAACTGTCAGTGTTTGGATTGAGCACTTAGTACCTTGTATGAACCTGATGTGGGGATATGATCATAGGTAGATAAGCTTTCCTGAAACACTTGCTCTTTTGGATCTTAATTCTGCTCACAGCAGACCTGTGATTCTCACTTTTTGAGGAAAACTCTCAGCTAAAGCACTCAACTATGACTCCATTTTTATTACAATGATACTGAAATATGCTGTGCACGGAATATCTTTCTCCACTGAAGATTATATGGTCAATCATAGTAATGGTGGTTCACTGCTGTCATTACACTTGTAGGTGGAATTGATTTTTCTAATAACTGATAGATATTCCAGGCCTTTGAACACAAAGGGAAGTCTTTCCTTAATCTCCTCTGTTGTACAAGTGACCCCTAGAAGGACTTATAGTAATTTTAATGATTTCTAAGGCGTTAGTCCCATTGTTGGTTTTATAGCTGCGTTCATTACTTAAAAAATCTAGAAAAACATTTTGCTTTTCTTGTACTGTCATTGCCTCATTCTCTGATGTGGCTGCCCTTACTTAATCTGCTAGTGTGACTCATCTGGATGACGCAGACTAGTCTTTTTCCTGCATTGCAAAGCAAAGGCACTACTTCCTTGTGCTTTGCATCGTTATCAAATTGTGTGGATTCTGCACAGTTTCAGATAGTTTAAAAATGCCAGTTGCCAAAGAGCTTAACTGTTGAAGGGATAACAGTAACATAGGGCTGGGCAACTTTTGGTGCTGCAACTGAAAGAGGTTGAGGTCACGCCATAGTGAAGGGAGACAGAAAAGCAATGTATGCAGGACTTTCGGTTGAACACCTCTGAGAGCAGTGACACAGCATTCTTGCTAGCTAAGGTACAGAAAGAGAAAAGGATCACCTTCAGTGGTTAAGCTCTGGCCTGAGAAAACAATAAGGAATGTGCAAGGAAGTTCTTTAAGTGGATAAATTACGCTTTTCCAGTGATGATTACGGAGTTCTTTCTTGGCTTTGCCTTTAGGTTTCACAGGAATTATTCTCTTTTTTTTTTTGTCCTGTTTCATCTGCTTTCCTCTTTGCAACTAAAAAAGTCCAATTTTGCTTTTCTTTTGTCGATTCTTCTTTACTTATAGAAATGTATTAGCTCAGTCACTTGTCATAAACGTCCTTGCACTGTGGAATGAGATAAGTATAAGGTACATCTAATGGTACTGGAAAAAAAGTTTGTGCAGTCTGCTATGATCATGTAATGGCACAGGTCTTCAATCTAGCCTATGCTATATTGATTTTTTTTTAGGCTACTAATTAACGTTATGACTATTTGGCCTTTATTGCAGTGTTTGAAGGTAAGTAATATTTCAGCTTTTTTTTTTAATTTTTAATTTTTATTTTTACTTGTAGTTGAAGTTTTATTTTGTAAGGAGTATTCCAGAATAAGAATGTGCACAAGGGAGTTACACTGTAATAATAATAAAAAAAAAAAAGTGTAATTAGTTCTTGCATCATTTGTGCTTGTAGTCTCTCTATAAATACATGTTCTTAGATTAAAACAATAGGTATATATATTTTTTTGAAAGTACCAGAAATGACATTTATTTTCCAAATACTTCTCCATGAAATGTTGCTGAGGACTTAAACGTAAAACCCTCCCCAGTAAAAGGTGCTGCAGATGCTGTGCAGTAAGTGCAGGTTAATGGGCATGTGTAGGTTAAAAGACTTCCCTTTTACAGTGACTGGAAACTCTGAGATGGTCTACCAATGCAAAAATAAGGCTTCATATTTAGCTGCAAAAATTATATATGTGTGTGTGTGTATGTACAGACAGCAGAATTAGGATAGCTTAGCTGAAGTCATAATGTTAACGTATATTTCAAAACCTCCCCCCAAGGACATGCTCTGGCAAACTAAACCCCATTCATTTCTGTACGTTAGTGTCATAGGAGAGTTTTCATATGCTTTGTCACTTAATGTTACAGCTTTCATTGTTTGGGTTTAGCTCTCATAGTGGACGTGAGACTCCTTCATGTTTGGTGAAAGTGTGTAACGGAAGATGCCGGTCGGTCAAATACATGGTCCTGCCCTGAAAGGACAGTGATTTGGGTTAGAATTTGGGGATCTTTCTCATCTCTGCTGTCTCTGACTTTGTATAAAAGTGGTAGGCCATTTTTTGACTTAATCAAAAAGTTGGCCATATAGACAGCTTGGTTAGAACTCAACAGTTTTTGCAGCACTGCCATGGTAATAATAGAAAGGACTGAAAAAATAGAGAGGGCAAAAATCAACCATTAAACCATGCTTTGAATAAGTTGTTCTTCAAATCATCATTTTAATGAAATCTCACCACCTGAGTTGCTATCCCCCAAAAGGAATCCGAGGCAGACTAAGTTTTTAATGGAGTATGTGTGATAAACACAGGTCAAGTCATATTTTCACATAAAGGATGAATAATATTTGAGATATACTTTGCCTAAGGTAGTTAGCACATGCTTGCTCAAAATTTGACTTTCATGGTTGTCATTTGAATTTGTCAAGGAAGGCTGTGACTAGTTGCATTTACATAAACAAGGTCATTTATCTCCTGTATTTGTGTATTAGTAGTGGGGAAAAAAATAGGAGATGAAACAGGTTAAACCTTTTGCCATCAGAAGTGTTGCTAACCTTTTATGTTGTTTCTGCTCTGTATTGCTCTGAACTTTTATTTTACACTGAGGATTATACATCTCTTTCAGCATTGTGTGGAACACAGTACTATTTGTATTGCTAAGTGTGGAGTGCAGTACTGGTTTCCTCTGAAAATTCAAGTAACCTGGCTTTCTTATTACAGATAATTCATAAATTTCAGGTTAATTTCATTAATAACTAGCATATTTTACAGTGCGTTCTACCTTTTTAACCAAGTAACAAAAGCAATATAAAATATTTTATATTTTCAGACACAGGAAAATGCACACTTCCTTTGGTGTGCAACTATACAATAAACTATACATCTCCAATATTTTAATGTACATGGTATTTATCTAAATAATTCAAAACAAGTAAAAAATAATCCCTTTAACTTAATTTGTATAGTCAAAAGAAAATTAAAAATTATTTTCTAAGTATGCATATATTCTGTGCATTGTGTGCAGATTTTGTAATCAGGAAAACAAACCTTATTTTTATATTTGGACGAATAACATTGTCCAGAATTGTTCTTGGCAGGGTTATGCTTATGTGACTTTTAAAATATTACCAGGTAGTGACTTCAAGCCTCAGGATAATAGTAGAAAGGAGGAAAGGTTGTGTCTTATTTTTGACTTCCAGCAGCCTTTGTTGATCTTTTTTTCCCTTGTCCCGTGTTCTTTTTCATGTAAGATGTCAAGATATCACACAATTTACATTTAAATTTACAATTGGTTTATTTATCTGTTTTCTTTAGAAACTGTAAATATGCATCTTTTTCTGATTTCACAGCTATATATAATACCTACAGGCTGCTATAAAAATAATACTTCTATTTGATTTGCATTTTTATCACTCTTCAAATTAAAAGGGAACAGTACTCCTTCATTCCTGTTGTTCTGGATTCGGTTCAACAATATGGGCTAACAGTTGGTGCAAAGAAGTTCTGCTGAGGGAAGGGATCTGCATATAAATTGATCAAGACATATGGCTGAAGTCTCTTACAGAAGTTCAAAATTTCAGTACCATTCTGTCAGTCTTGCCTACATAGGAAGGGTGGTTGAGGTATTTGGCCAGCATGCGTTTGACAGAAGGTAGCACAATGTACGTTATCTCCTTTGTTATTTATTGTTGTCTAAAGTTTATTCTCACTGTTACATAAAATATCTTAGTGAAGCTGAAGGCTATAAAAATGTAACTTTGTTCTGGAGAGCTTAAAAACAAACATATATGCATGGAATTACTTGGCCTGATTGAGTGAGCTCACAGTGGTATAGACTGGCTGGTTTCAGTGAGCTGGCTGGAGGACCAGGTTTTCAGCAGGCTTTCCTTGGGTGCCCACAAGGCAATCAGGCTTACCAACTGCTCTGTTCAGACCTTCTTTCATTCATGAATCATTGAGGGGTCCTGTGCCCGGGGGTGTTGGGCACAGAGCCCCTTCTGCAGCTCTTTGATCAGCACCAGCACACCGAGGCACGAGGGATCACTCCCAGAGTTTCTGTGGTAGGAAAGCTTTCCGCCCCTGTGCGGAGTAAGGCTTCAGTTCTTCCTTCATAGAGCTCTTCTGTGTGTTACAGCAGTACTTTGAATTAATCAAGAGCTATTTGCACAATGGTAAGTGAGCTTGCATTATTAAGCTTCTAGTGTTTGATCTGCTTCCTGTTTCAGTAAATAGCAAAACTTCCAAAGACTCCAATGAGAATAAGATTAAGCTGTTACTATATTTCATACGTTTGCATAATAAAATTGTGGTTCTAGCAAACATTTCCAATGATAATTTCAGATACTGAAATGCCAGCTCTGCTTAAGACAACTCTGAAATTAGCTTTGTCTGTTTTCTGTGTTTCATAGAGGATGAACTGAGGCATTTCTAGTTTTCAGGGCAAAGCATTTCACAGCATCTCCAAAAAAAGAATGCTTGATAAAAATGATGCTTTATGAAAAGGTGCAAGAGCTGGATGAAAAAAAAGTCCCAATACTGGTTTAGGTAATAGTTTAAATGAGAATATCTACAACATCTTTTGAGTGCCTTAACATAGAGAGCAGCAAAAAAGTCTGTATGGATTTGAGCCTTTTCTGAGTTATGAAGCAGCAGAGTTCCTGTGTAACAAATCAGCAGTGTTTGTCTGAAATGCAGAAGCCTCTCTGTCAATTTCTGGTCCTTTAGGGGACAGAGGCTAGTAAGCTTTGACTTCTTTAAACAGCTTCTAGCCAGGTGGAAAGCAAGTGAGGGTGAATTAATAGGGCAGATCTTGTTCACAATGCAAAACAGTCCTGAAGAAAGAACAATAGAAGATCCAAGACTAGGGAAAACATGTGAGCTGAAATGTTCAGGTTTACCACCATTAGAAGCAAGCCAGAATAAATGAGATCTTGATTTCATACTGATGACTTTGTTTCAGAGGAAGTTGGGGAACCCATTTGCTGTTGGTCAGGCACTATAAATTTGTCCTTTAAAAACGCAGCATCCTTGTTCCGTGATTTATAGCACTGTCAAAGAGCTTTAATTAGGCCCTGTTCTCCAAAGGGAAAAGTGTTTAAACAATGCTTGATATAATTAAGTATTTTTGTCACATGCAGGTGTAATGTAGAATTTCCATTTGTTTCTTGTAGTAAATTCTAAGTAAACTTATACAACAGAATTGACATAAAGTATGCAGCTGAAAGAGCTGATCGTAGCTTTGTCGCACGGGTCATGAATTCAAGTGAAAGAATACACACCTGTGCTTCAGTGGTGGATGCCGCCTAGGATGAACCATATGTTTAAATAAATGCTACAGAGCAAACTAGGTGGCATGCCACAGCTGAGATCTAGGCACGCCCTTCACTTCACTGCTTTGTGTGCCATATGCTACAAAATGCTGTATTTTGTTGCATTACATGTTGATCAGGTGTATTTGTAGGAACACCTTTAAAAGCTTGACGCTGTATGCTGTATGTGCAAAACTGTTTACTCTGGGCAAACAGTATGAGATGCTCTATTTCCCTGAACAATGTTATCCTAATATAGATAGCATTTCCATTGAATATAATAAGTGTGACCTACAGAAATAAATAATATTTTAAATCATCATCATTTGGAGCAATCTAAATGTTGGTTCCTGATCTAACTATGGGAGAAGTTCTGGAACAAGCAAACACAGTCTCCCGACCGTGTTCTCCAAAATCTGAAAGAGTTAGCAAAATTCAGGTAGGGGAAACACTAGAAAGCACACTTTTCCCTTCAATATTAGGATAGAACAAAAGTCTTAGCTGTTCAACTTCAGCAGGTGATCGAGCTGTTGTTTCTTAGCCATGCAACTTGTATTCCTCAATGAAACAATACTACCTGTGTCATTCAAAAATTCTGGTATTTCTGTGAGGAGGGAAGAAGTGTGTTCAGCCTGCAAATAAAAACAGTTTGAGACACAAAGTCTATACGATTTGTCGAAAGTACCACAGGATATTGGTAGAGCTGAGGCACAGTAATTTTTTAGTAATTTTTTAGATTGTAGTAGCTCAGTCCTGTTTTACAGTCCTGAAGTCTAATTACTCAAGACTGGACTACTGTGTCTGCAGTGCATAGCAACCACTCCAACTGGCTCGTGATAGAGATTTTAAATAGCCTCTTGTAAGGATAACAAATCAGTCTACAAGATCTACAGCATGATTTACTGTATTTTGCCAGTGCCTTCTGTTCACCTCATGAAGCAGACATCCAAATCATGACCCATGTTTGAATGTTATGAGTCTTTAAAAATAACGGGAAAAGAGAAGTAATATTTCTTTGGGGAACATCACCTTTTAGGATTATTTCAGTGAGCTGGGAGTTCAAAACACCAAACCAGACACTAATGTAAGGACTATGCAAGCTGTCAACATGGATAAACAGAATGTCATTTTTTTTTGTGGGAACAGATGTAACCTGTTTGTGTGAAAAATTAAACACCTCTTAAAAACAGGGAGATAAAGAAGACTTGAAGCTTAATACTTTTATTCTTCAAGAAAAATCCTTTTTAGAATGTTGTCAATGAATGAACCTGAAATGTTAAACTGTCACTAAACCTATGCAGTCTACTATAACCAGTTCTAGTAATAGGCCATTAGATAAAATTTTACTTCAATCCAAATGGAATGTTCTTTCATGTGTGCTGAAAATACATGGGTGACTCTACCTGAGTGATTCAGTTTGGATTAAGAATGCTGTTTTGAAGGAAATCACTTAATCATCCCTGAATTTACTGCTTGGTTGTCACGTTATGGAGTGGTTTTGAAGCACAAGAAACAAATTATTTTTGAATGGAACAAAACTGGAGGGTGCGTTTCCAGAATCTGCTAGTGGGCATTTCATTTTCTGTAGTCCACAGAGCTGACCTGAATTTAGTCCAGAGGAAAACCCCTGAAACAAGTACACTTGATACTCAGTACTGACTTTTCATTCTGCGCATCTGTACTGCTTGCTGACATACACATAGTTAAAGGCACAATATGAATTATCAGAGCACAGTATATACAGCGAATCAATCTTCAAGTGGACTAGATCCTTAATCTGGTTTTCTGATGCAGATGATAGTTTTTTCTAATGACAGTAATGCTACAGTATTGATCATCAGCTAGTATAAATTGTTGCATCTTCAAAAGCCTGCAGTTTTCTGGAATGAGACTTTGTACTAAATACTTTATTCTGATACTTGACACAAAGGGAAAAGTGAGATTACGTCTCTGGTACGTAAATGTGCCTGGAAAAAGGATTGTTTTGTCTAACGCTGTGTCTAGATAATCTTAAGTGTTAGTTTCATGTCACTATTTGCAAGGGAAATGGCAAAGCTTTATTTGCAATTTCTAAGTATTATAGTATTTACTCAGTAGCACTGGTAAATGTTTTAATGATTGTTTATCTGAGTCAAATTATGATAAATTTTTAAAGCAAACAAATCCTTCTGGTGAAAAAGCTCAGTTTCCAAAAATGAGTTTGTTTTCATATGCTCAGCAGACAATTTTGTGACATTCAGGTCTGCTCTCTTCAGCTAGAGGAAGATGTATTGTTGGTGACTATAAAGTCATGCAATGTCTTTCAGTTTTTTGTGACTTCTTGTGCACATCGTGGAGACAGCAGTTGGAATGTGTGGATGGGACCTTCTTACAAACCCCAATCTAGCAATCTTGAAAGCATCTGCAAAACTTTTACACAGGAAGGGAGTATACATAATATAACAGAAGGTTTGCTATCAGGTGGGCATAATTTGGAGGTGTGCAGGATTCTACGTAGGTTTTTGTGCAAGATTTTTTATCTCTGCATTACCCCAAAAAATCACAGAGCTAGCTTGTTTATTTTCCATGTGATTCCTTTTCATTTATTTAGGTTTACAATTTTTAAGTCATCTATGAGCTCCTTGTCACTTCCAGCAGAGTGACAGCAGTACCTGTTACTAGTTTGTTTTTTATTTTAGAGTTGTTTGGGTTTGTTGGTTTTAAGTACTTAAGTGTAGCATCTCTGAGTGCAGAATTCCTACAGCTAAGAAGTTTGAAGGTGGTTTGCCATTCAACTTTCAAAATGCAATAGTGTGCATAGTTGATGGCTTACTTGTAATGGAAAATGAGGGAGTCAAGCCAACTGCAGAAAGACTGAGATTTTTGACATTTACACAGAATCTGTCGGAGAACTTGGAGATCAAGAAACTGACCCTCAGATGCTATCAGCGTGCTAAGTGGCAAGATGTTTTCACGCTGGGTTTCAGACATGGCACAGGTTTCCTCTACAAATTGCTTTAATTTTATTTCAAGATAAGGTGTATGTGCATGTGTGTGCAATGTAGACGCTCAGGTAACAGAGGTAAAACATAGAGGCTAAACAGTGTAGAACTTCACCTGAGCTCATTAACTCTGCTGCTGTGAAGCAAGTATTGTAGTATTTTCCATTTGAAGGAGAGGCGTAATCACTGCTTTATTAAAGCAGCTGGTAATATCCTTTATGACATATTTGTAAGTTTTGGTAAGCAAGAACTTATTCCACCTGTGCTAAATTGAAATTTCCTAAATAGGAGCTAAAATTTAGGAACTTTCAATGCATGTAGAAATGCATCAAGTTGTTGAAGATTAAAGGAACTAACAGAGGAGGTGCAGGGAATATGAATTTTCTTCCTGTGTTTGCAATGAGTACTCGTTTTACTTTATCATTTTAAAGCTCTCCATGCTGTTTTATTTTTGAATAAACTCTTCTCTTAATTAAGAGTTGTATAATCAGGACAATAAGCTGTTCACTAGGGTGTCCTAATTAGGAGGATTTCACTGTATTTCTGATTTGTTTTACTAATAATGTTTATTGACTGGTATTTGAGTACTTCACAAATAAACAATGCTTCTGTTATTTCAACACACATTGGAAAAATAAGGCATGCAGGTAGGAAGGTGTGTGTTGTGAGTTTTAGACCATTTGTAAATCCAAATAAAGCCTGGCAGTTAGTTAAGCAGCTAATTATCCCAGTGAATGTCATAGATCTGTAAGACGTTACAGGGATTAAATGTTGTATAGGGAAATACAACCTGAAAAGACAGGGGGAAAAAAAATCGTATGCAAGTGTAACCGACCCTTTGCTGTGGGTGAGTGGTTTAGGTTGCAATGTTACGGGACGGAAATTCTTCCAGGTGGAAGGGGGCCACAGGTTTTGCTATGAGGGGGTAAAGGTTGTTAGGCAGAGAACTGAGGTCTCATGAAGCTTACTTATTATTACGTTAACCATTGGTTTGTGTAAGATCTTCTCTGCAGAGGTATCTTACGCCAAAATTTCCAGTTAAATGATTTATTTTAAAATCAGGTTCAGCCATCTGGGGGGACTGAGACTGTAGGAAGGGATAACAGCAAGTCGCAGTAAAGCTGGATGCTGCAGTGCTAGCTGTGCAGAAGTGACAAGGTGTAGACTGCAGCGTATTGTGTGAATGAGGTAGGCTCCCAGTTGCAACATTTCAAGGAGATATGTAAGCAATAAATGTCTAGGACTAAACCTATGACTTTTCCTCAGAATAATGTGTATTGCAGGTCACAATTGACCAGTTGGAAAATAACAATTTATTCCTTTAAAACTATAGTATGAAGTCTTCTGAGAGTAACAGATCACTTATATATTTTCAGCTATACTTTCCTTGCCTCAAGAAATCCTCTTTATTCCTTCTAGCAGTTTCCTTAAGACTCACGCTGATTCATTCCTCCCTTCCTTTTACAAGACAGCCTCAGGGTCTTTTCTCGTACCTATCCTTGTCCTGTAACAGGGGGACTCAGCGTTGAACCCGTGATTCGTTTTAGATGGCATAGAGTGTTGTAGAGCAAGACTAGACAATCTAAGTAGTGACTGTTGGCCCTTCTAGCTTAAAAGAAAAACAAGTTTCATAAATTGAATAACTATCTGCAGGCATTCTAATAAAATGTAGTTGGACCTACCAAGCTGGATTTATCCTTTTCCAAATCCTTTTACAGGTTTTCAAATACACAATTTTCATGGGAACTGGAAGATGATTAGTTTAATGAAGTGTAGAAAAGGGATGCTTTCAACAGAGATGATTAAGGGGAAGAGGAGATGAGTTTTCTATTGTATGTAACATTTCTGGTTTGAAAAGTTTGTGAAAATTGTCATGTTGAAAATGGAGAACCACATTTTCAGTAAGGGTAAATTGTACTGGATCCATTGCATTCAGTAGAATTATTCTGATTGCCCAGACTAAGAACTCTTAAACTTTATTAGCTCTGAAAGAGCTGATTTCTCCGTGGTTTGCAGTGTGGCAAGCCAAAAAAGCCAGTAGCTTCCTCTTAGATTTGATTACTGGCTCCTACATCTAGGAGGTAATAGTTTGCTGGACACTCAAAATGACAAGTTTTATGTTACTGAAAGATTGTGTTTGTACCTTTCCCAATTACAATGACAAAGGCAGACAGATTTGTAATGTGATTTTTTAGATCTGAAGGAAACAAATAAATGAAAGTTAAATTTCATGAAGTGGAAATAGCATGGATTTTATTTGGGAGGGGTGGGAGGAGACAATGAAGCGAGGCAGTGTAGAGGATCATCCTGAAGAACCTCCTGTGTTTTGGAGACAAGATAAAATTACATTTGTTATTCAACAGAGTTTCCAGGTCACCAGATTCAGGGATCAGGAAGCATTGTAACCCCCTTTGGCTGCTAGGAATGGTGATTTAGGTGAATACACTAGCATCCTAACAGCTCTGAGAAAGAGCTATGTAAGGGTTCCTTGGATTGTGGGCAATTTCTTCACAGAAAGACTTGTGTTGCATTTTGATTTTATTACAGAGATCTTATTTTATTCATAAAAGCATAATTGTTTTATCGTGGTTCTTTCGGTGGTGTTTGCAATGATTTCTTTTGCATCATGGTAATTGTCACAGCAATGAAAAAGATTTTAAAATGCTTATAGTGCACAGCCAAGCAATATGTAATTGAATGCAACTGTCATTGAAACAGACTGCTTTTTCTGACCTGTTGTTTCAATCTGAACATGATGTTTATTTACCACCTTCATTATTGCAGCATTAGCATATAGAGAAGCTGTGCCATACCATCATGTACTTTCCTAACAGATGGCCCCTAACTTCTTGAAGGCTTTTTTGTACTTGCCTAAAATATCCCATATTGGCACAAAGTTTCTTTTCTCAGTGTGAAGCATGATTGACTGGTTGAAATAAATTAATTTGCCTCTCCTGGTCTCTGAGTTGGTTTTGTGCTGCAGCAGCCCAGGTTTTGACTCTCATTTTGCACAATGATCAAAGCCTCTTTTGCTAATAACGTGGTGTGGAAAGTTCCATTCGGTCACACAATCTCCGAACATTTCAGGTCATAGAAATGTGGCCTTCAGTTATTTGCTTTCAGAAAAGGTGGAGAAGCATCATTGGTACCTGCTCTGCCATAACTGTCCTCTACTGACATTCAACATTCAGGATTTGAATTTTGCTTTCTTCACTCTCTAAGGCTGTGAGAACTTCCTTCTTTGTCTCTGTGCAAAACAGAGGCCTCCTTTCTGTTACGGATTGTTTCTTTAGCAGCCTAGCTCTTGCTTGAAGCTGCACTTTGTGCTTTTACACTGAATGTGCAGATGAGGAACTCATCACTGAGTCCATTCCATTCCTTTTTCTGTGTGTGATCTCAGTTTCATTTGATACTCATCTGTCCAAGTGAAGTCTGTTTTTGTTTTGTTTTACCAGAATTTATGTATGTACAGCCTGCAAAGAAGACACGGTTTAGATCAGTATTACATGACTGTAATTTCAGGCATGTGTATTTTCTTACATGCTGAAAAATAAAATAAAAATCCATGTTTATTTGGTGCTGGGTTTAAAATATCATAAAGGAGGACATAAAGAAATGTCTTTGTATTATTTGTTGTTTTGTTATCCAGAAATATAGCATATTTTCAGTTCTGATTGCCACTGATGTTTTAATTGGCGTTGATTTGCCTCTCAGCTTTGCTAAAGTATACCTTAGGATTTTAAAATGCCAGCCTTTGTTTTCTTTGTCCATGTTTTATTGAATTCTAGAATGAAGCTTTGGCCAATCATCTCATCTTTTGGTTATTATGCTTTTCTTTGAGCCTTGGGGAACTGTGTTTTCCTGATTTTTGGTTAGCCTGCCATACCCCTGGAAAAACTTACCTGCATCTCAAGTAGTGCTGTTAAATACATACTCCTCCATGGTTCCAGGTAGCACCTTAGATGGACTTAAGTGATTCCCTATTCTTCATTCAATCTTCTGAGTAGAAATTTACCACTTGCATCTAGAACGCAGCAGAATAATCTGAATGTGTAAAAGAGACCATGGAGACTATATGGAACACCCCTATCGAAAAAATTCTGTAGTCTATAAAAATGCATACAATATGCTTTCTGCTATGCTGCAATTTTCTAAATGGCTTTGGAAGCAATACATTTTTATTCTCATAATGATTTTCTGATGCAGTTTCAATCATATGTGAATTCTTCTGGCAGCTGTAGTTTTTTTTTTTTTCGCTGCTGTTGTTCAATCTATTGTTTGTGGTTACTTTCTACTGTCTGTTCTTAATGTTGCCTTTCAGAGGCTAAAATAAACAACTGGGCATTCGATTTCTGTGTCTTGTTCCTGGCTGCTTCCGACTCATCCGTCAACTTCCTAGGCCAGCCAGCACTCCTTTGTTTTGCTCCTCTTTTGCAGAGGCTATGCCTGATGGTTGCTTCACACTAGTGCTGTAGTTTCTTTCCCTTAGAAGTAAGAGAATGATTGGATGTGATTAAATAATATGTGCTGAAGACTTATTTCCCTATATTAGTATTAGAACAGTTTTGTTAGCACTACAGTAAAATAAGTTACTGTAACAAAATAACATGTGAAGCCACATTAATGTTGAGAATATTTAAAATCTAAGCATTGAATGGCGAAAACTTTCTTCACAATTTTCACCTTTGGACAGAGACTGAGCATCAAAACTAATTTACAAATACAGAAGTTATTGGAAATGTTAGAAGAACCTTAAGAGTCATATCTTTATGACTTTACCACACTT
This sequence comes from Anser cygnoides, assembly GCF_040182565.1. Classification (NCBI taxonomy): domain Eukaryota; kingdom Metazoa; phylum Chordata; class Aves; order Anseriformes; family Anatidae; genus Anser; species Anser cygnoides. The sequence goes on from NC_089876.1 coordinate 49,376,151, forward strand.
TCATGCAAGTACTGTGACACATATGCTTTTATAAGTTTAATAAATAAGCATTTTGCTAGCTTTCTTTTTTCCAATTTCATTGTCTTTGCATGTAACAATGATTGGGTTTGTTACTGCCCCTTTGGAGAACAAGTCTTGGCTTAAAAAAACTTGATCAGGAATAGGTTCTAAGTCTATGCATTCAAATACAAGTATTTCAAAGTGACTTTTATGCCTCTAAAGATTCAATTATTCAGTCACTACAAAAATGAATGTCTGTCATTCCTATACTGGGATCACTTCATAATGTAAAGCTAATTATATTTGCAGGGGTTTTTTTATATTTTGAATTTTCAGATGTACCCTTTAGTTGACACTTCTTGAGTCTTAGATATGAGGTATAAAATGACAGTATGTATCACAGAAATATGCTCATTGATGGGAGGCAAAGAATGTTTGTTTTTTATATTTCTTTATTTCTGGACAGATAGTAATGGCCATGGCTAAATATTAGGTCATCCCTCTTATAGAATTAATAGACAAATCAGAATAGCATAATGGAGAAGGTGTTGAAAGAAAGAAAGCTGTGAGTACATCATGGTAAAAGGAAGGCCTAAGCAGCAACAGGTGTAGTTATCAATGGAGGTTATCACTGTAGTTAATGTAGCTATCAATGGAATAATTGGACAAGTGAATTCTGTGAAGTAGTTTTGGTCCTCCTTTGACAAGGCATCTATTTCTCATTCCAGGCATAAACTTATGTTGTTGTTGAACAAATCAGGGCTTTAGCATTTGGAAGAGGCTAGGATACACTTTCGGTGTTCTGGAATACCAGTGCAAAATAGGTCTTTGCTTATTAGTTAATATAGGAACAAGGAGAACTCTTATATAACACTTCTCAGGTAACTTTAATTATCTACCCTGTTTCTCATAATCCCCAAATACTTGCCAGTCTAAGCAAGTGTCTCTAGAAAAGTGATTACAAAACTGGCATATTTTATTCTTGACCTCTTGCTAAGTAGGCCAAAGAGTATTTCTAGAAAGGACAACATAAACCCCAAAAGTAACAGCTCATATAGAAGAGGTTGAAAGAAATGAATCCTGGCTGCTGTTTCTAATGTCGTTAATTAAATTTCTCTTTAATGTTTCAATGGTTTGAGTCCTAATCATCACGATTTTTTTAATCTAATAACTGTGAACTGCTTGTGATTCACTATTAAAAAACTAACATCTTCCAGCAATAAGAATGACTGTAGACTTAATGTAAGATGACAAACCAGCCCAAAAGAACTACGTATTCAGCATTATTCATTGTATCACTGTTACATATTTAGAAATACCTTCCCTTCCTGCCCTCAGAGACCAAATGATCCAAAATATTTGCAAGTATTTGCCTTGTGACTGTCTAAATGCTTATTTTCTAACAAGTTTTTATTATATTGCATGGGTGCCCTCTCACTCATCTTTAATGGGAATTTCCCATCTGGGAAACCCAGCGCTGAGGATGTTCAGTGTTCAACCATAATGTTGATCACTGCTGATGAACTTTTAAAGTTGATCCTGATTTTATGGCAATCCATATAGCTTAATATTTGCTAGTGTGCATCGTGTCTTTACTTTCAAGATTGGTGTTAGAAATTTTGTTTTCATATGCAGCCAGCCCTGTTTGAATTAAATGAAAGCTCATGTCTGTGTTGTATGTTTCTTAATCATTTAAAAAAATAGAAAATGATTTTCTTTTTATCTTATAATACTGGTAGGGATTGAATACATGTGTTGTGGAATTCAGCTTTCAAGCTGCCAGTGCTGGAAGTGGAAATGAGTTGCGTCACTTACTCAGCCAGAGGTAGTGTTAGGTACTTGTCTTTTGTTTGGTGCGGGATGGGAGATCAAGAGGATATCACTCACTTTCCCCAGATGACACATAACACATATGGACTGATGTACCAGGTGTAAAGACTGTAAGCAGAGCTGCTTGCTGTGCTAATCCAAGAGAGCTGTTTTGTCAATAAGCAGTAAGTAACTACTGAAGAGAGGTGCTGCAAGTTTGTGTCCTGTCAGCATGGACGTTCACTTTGAAAGAAAAAGCAGATCTTTTCTGGAGAGTATGCTGGTTGCGTGTTTGTGTCACTGAAAGGGTACAGAGCTCCTTCACCTGTTTGAGCACAGGCCAGTGGTATTTATTTAAAAGTCTGTCCTGCCTGTGGAAGGTGGGATAACACCTTCTGCCCTGTCCTGAGTTGGCCTTAGCTAGTAGCCAGGCACCTACAGAGCTGCAGGCTCACTCCCACCCACAGAAGAGAAAGAGAATAGGAAGAGCTAAAGTGAGAAAAGTTGTGGGTGCAGATACAGACAGATTAATAAGTGAAGGGAAGAGAAAAGCAAGTGATGGGAAGGCAGTCACACACCCCCTCCCACAGGCAGAGCAATGCCCAGACAGCCTCCAAGCAGCAGCCACCTTGGAAACCTTAACTCAAACGTGGGCCAGACTGACCTTGATTACCCCAAAGATGTTTGGGCAAGGCCTGATGGGTCCAGATCTCTCCTGTGTCAGGGGAGGGAAGGATGAGGGGAGGAACTGAGGTGGAGACTGGAATATGGGGCTCCAAATACTCAGGTTTGCTTCTAATAGGGGTGGCATGGGTACTTCTGGAAAGACCCTGTCTATGGTTTTCCAAGTTTCTCGTAGGCAGCATTATTTCATCTATGCTTAAGACCACTGGCTGGTGACTGACAAAAAGCAACCTGTGACAGGAGATGTAATAGCATCCTAGGAGTCAGCAGTACTAGCATAACGCTTCTTTACTTTTCAGCAATCCTGAGATGACAGCGTCATTGTTTTTGTCACCTGCTTACACATGGCATTAAAGTAGTTTAACACAAAAGATTGCTGTAGAGTGCTGCTGGCCAAGTCTTCTTGTCTAGGGATCCAAGTGTAAACTGGTGGTTAATTCTAATATACATGTTTGAAGGTGGATTATGAGACATTAACACTTGGATTGTAGCAAGTTCAGAAAGTATTTAGGCATTGCTGTGGGTGGAAAACAATTGTTCATGAGTGTGTGGGGAGGTAATGCGTTGTTTTTGTCTCAGCAAGAGCATTGTGATTTGGGATAGAACAAGGACTTGGAGTAACTTAAACAGAAAAGCTATCCAGAAAATTAACAGCCTTTTTTCAGAAGCCTTTGTTCAACAAGGAGCAGCTATACCCTTAATAAACACTCAAGATAAATATTGCAACTTTATGTAAGGATTTGCATTTAAAATGGAAGAGGTCTAACCATCTTGTACTCTCACCCTGGAATACCTGCCATGTCCTTTTGTAAAGGGGTATTATTCATCTTTTTTTCATCATTTGTATTCTCTCACCTGAGGTGAAATTCTGACCTAATTAAAGTTAATAGGAAATAACTGTTGAAACTGGTAGACCCAGAATTTCCCTCATGCTGTTCAGATGCTTTTAATTGGAGTATATAGGAATATAGGAGTATAGGAATAACTATGGTAAGAGATGACTGTGGAGCAAAGGTAGATAAGCAAAATCGTGAACAGAGAATAGAAATGAATAATAATAACAGGTAGAAGGGTGTGGTTTTTTTGTTTTTTAAATAATAATGTGATAACTTTAAAAGAGAAAATACTGGTTAGCATTCAAATCTGAGAAATTAAAAAAAAAAATCAACTAATTTCTGCCCTTATCAATGAATCATATTCAGGGATTAGTGCTCTAAGTAGCTGGGCAAAATTAGACTCAGTGACATAGTGATTTATATCTATCAGCTGGCCAGGTGTAGCAGGGATTGCAATGAGGCTGAGTAGATGTTTTCTCTAGAAGGGTCTGTCTCTTGTTCAAGGTGACAATATGCAAACCAAAGAATGCATAGGTGATATCTCAGAATTAATCAGAGTGGTTTTTTTCCTTACTCTGCCCTGCTTTTAAAACCTAGGCACTAGTATAACCTGAATTGTCAAAGAACAGGATGACCTAGAAGAAACAGCTCTTTTACAGGCTGCAGTGATCAGCAGCATTCATCAATTGGCTTGAATTGTCTCAAGTGATTAAAAAAAAAAAGAGGAATCAGCATGTTATTTACATCTATGAGGTTATTCTTTCTGCAACATGACTGCAAGTGTCATCCAGAAAGACCAGCTTTTGCTGAGTCCAAAAATGCAGGAATTATAATAATGCCTGAAAGTCAGGGGGTTTAAAGCAAATCAGAAACTTATTTTCTGCTATGAAGATATTTGCTTCTAGTTCTCGCTTTATCTTTCCCTGAATAGAAAAATGTTTATGGTATTTTGCAAAAAGTTCAAGGAGGCTTGATCTCAGAGTCAATTTATTTTTAATGACAAAAAGTTATCTGTTTCTGTGATAGTATGTGTGGTCATGACTCATTTTATAAATTGCAGCTGCCATAGATGTTTATACCACTATTCTTTATTGTATAAATTGAATTTAAGAATAACTTCGTGACTTTTATTTCTAAATTTTCTAGGAATAAGAAATACATCCCTGAATTTATTTTTAGTTGAAGTTTTATATTACTAATTAATAATACTAACAATTTATCTCCCTAACAGAGTATTATTGTTTTCTTCTGTTACGTGATCAGACAACTTCATTATTTCTCAAATATGTGATAGAATTTTCAATAAATTCTTGGAAAAAAAATTCTCCCACCTAACTGTTTTTCTTTTTCTATCCTAGTCTGCTCCCAGTTTTCAAGAGGAGTCTTTGCTATTTTTGGATTCTATGACAAAAAGTCTGTAAATACCATAACATCATTCTGTGGGACTCTTCATGTCTCCTTCATAACTCCGAGCTTCCCAACAGATGGAACACATCCATTTGTCATTCAGATGAGACCTGACCTCAAGGGAGCTCTTCTTAGCTTGATCGAATACTATCAGTGGACCAAGTTTGCATATTTGTATGACAGCGACAGAGGTGAGATACGGTACTGTGTTCTGTTTGCTAGATATATCTCACTGAAATGTTGAATCAGTCTTAGAGAAGGAGGACAGGAATACTTACATGCAGAAAATGCAAACTTAGGTTTAGAAATGAGTTTTTAGTAAAGAATACAAAACTGTTTAAATGAGAATGAAATTATTACAGTTTGCATTAATAGAATGGCATGCATGTGCTGATAAGTAATGAGAAATTACTCATACGTAAAACAGTTCCTATGATTTTTTCTTTTTAAAGAATCATCTTTTTAAAGATTTAAAAATGAAAAGCTAATAAAAATGCTAAGATGTTTTTGCATGTAACATGTTGCTCATCAACTACACTTAACTCTTGAGTTGCGTGCCAAGTATTTAAAACTACAGAATCAAACATGAACATCAGTAAGCCTGTGAGACCATTCTTTTTACCAAACAGCTAGTCTTCACACTGCCACTACAGCTGACTGCCTGAACTCCCTGTTGCAAACTTGGGGCTCCAGAAGGTAACTGTCCAGGTACTAGATGCCTAATTACCACCTCTGAGTTGTGTTGTACTTCAGCTGTATTTCAACAGAGTTGGGGAACACCAAGGGCAGTCTACTAGCACAGATTCACTCCAAACAACATGCAAAATCAATAGTTGGACACAAAGCAAACAAGAATCTTGGACCTTTGACAGATACTCAAATTCCTCTCCGCTGTTGAGTTTAGTTGTTGGTAGTTTTTGTTCTATATTTTTTTATTTCTTTTTTGTTGTTGTTGATAAACACAAATCCTCTGCTTGTAGGCAACTTACTCCAGGATATAGCTTGCACAAGTCTTATGCCCTTATGGATGTCATAATAATAGCATAACAGTTTATGAACTGGGAAGAATTACTTGTAAATTGTGGTATATTAGTTTTCTGAGAAGAAACATTATAAAGAAGTATTTTGTTATGACTACCCTTTCTGGAATTCCATTATTGTCATTCTGTTTTTTGAGTTCTCCTTACCTAGTAGCCTATGGCTAACTTTTTTTCTTCAACTCTTCCCTTTAAAAAGGCTGTTTAGTGGCTCATCTGCATGTTCACTGGTCAGAATTAAACGCACATTAAATAGTAAGATTCCACTGGATTTGAAGGATGGTTAATTTCATATTGTCACACCATATTTTATTAAGTTATGGGGTGACATTAGATTCTCTGCCTTTTGATGACTTTTTATCCATAGTTGTTCGGAAAAGCTGAAGGGACCTACTCAAAACAGTTCTCTATCACTGTTCTGAGCCCTAAAGTAAGAAAAACTAAAGCAGGCATATAGCCTCCAACAATAATGTCATGTGTGATGATGAATCCTAAGCTCGTTTCTGTGGTAGATCCTTTCCAAATTCACATTAGAATCAGAAACATTCACTGCCTTTTTAGAAAGGGCAGATGTGAAGCTAGTTGCTTAACCTCTGTCAATCAGCTAGCAGTGTGCAGTACATGACCTGCATGTGATTTATATTTAGTAAATTCTAAAAACCACCTTGTTGCTGCACTGGCTGAATCTAGCCAGGAATAACAGCATGAAATTGTTGCTTGTAGTCACCTTTTGATTATGCCTTTTTTTTGATTTGTATGCTTTAGTTGTGGCAAGGCACCCCAGTGATAATGAACTCCAAAACATGAAACTCCTACCTTTATACTGAGTAAATCATTGCTCCTCAGTGCTCCCACTGCCTACACAAGGCTAACCTGCAGAGTCAAGCAGTGTGCAGGCAGCAACTCTGACAGCAGATCCTGGATATACAGGGTCCACGCTTCCACCACTTTTGCATAAGTGTTTGTGTTGTATATTTAAGGAATTATGTATAATTTGAGATACTTCCTCCTCCATGAGTGAGATAAAAGATAGACTTCATGGAAACCATGAAAGCTAATAGGAATTAGTTTAATGACTTATTCCAAAAGAATAATTCATTGCTACTTTTACAGCTCCTCAATGGTTAGAGGCTGACTAGATGAAGTGCAGGACAATTTCCTATCTTTTCCCGTCTATAAGAAGTGAGACCGTTCAGTATATGCATGTCAAAGCTATTACTGGTTTAATGTGTCACTTGATGTCATTTAATGTGACTGCATCCTTTATCCTCCTTACTTTCTTTGTGTTGCCAGTACTAAACAGTGCAGTTTGGAAAAAAGTAATGACATTATTGGAGTTTTCTATTTGTAACAGAATCGCTAATTCACTCGGCCTCTATTCAGTCCTCCCTTTCAGAGCTCACTGAATTAAGTTTGTCTCATCATAACCACAAGAGGTTCAGGAACACAGAGTTCCCAAACAGAAATATTCATGCAGTCAAAAACAGCAACAGTTGTTAGAGTTTTCTTCTCTGCAGAGTCCGACTTCCTTTACCTCTGTCCAAATAATTCCACATCCACAAAAGTATTGCTGTGAAAGATTTCTTTCATTTTTTTCCATTGTGTTATTGACAGACATCACAGTAAACTATAAACTAAATTGTATGAGGATGAGGGATGAGGATGACAACTCTCTCACCTTGAAGAACAAGAAAACCAGGGTGCAGAGGGTGCTCAAAAAAAGAAAAGTCCCAAGGAAAAATGGAAGATCAGAGGAACCCTTTGCCATAGATAGTATTAACATTAATAGCCCTTATAAATTCATGCCTGAGATTTTTTTGGCTTAGAGGAGACATACAAAGACAGATTGGAGGACCTGAAATCTACTCAATAAGATCTGAAACAGTGATTCATGTTATATGAATCAACTGATTCAAGTGTCTTTGCCTGATCCATTTCAGTTTGTTGATGTTTAATTTTTCTTTTTTATTTTGTGTGTGTGGAATAAACAAATTTGTTAAACACAGGAACAAAATGCAAACTAAAGCAGTAATATGCGCTGCAAAATTTATCAGATCCTTGATAGGGTCCTCACTGCTAATAGTAGGAAAGGTGATATTTCATTGAATATGCAAATGAAGATAAGGAAACATTACATTTTACAATGAAGGATGATGAAATTTAGCTTATCAGAAGTGAAAAGAGACTCCAAAACATCCCTTATTAAACAAAGCCCTCAGGACTTAGCACACTACATAGCTATACATTTCATATGTGATAGAGGAACCTGCAACAGCATTTGTTTCTGAAAGTTAGTTTATAGTTTCCCTTTATCTTTTTTATTCCTACTAATTATGCATTGACATTTTCATTGCTAATGCATCAAAAATATTTTTTTCTGAGAAGAACTATGCTCTTCCCTCCCAAAATAACATTTCCCTTTTATAATACCTATTCTTGATGTTAGGAAGCAGTGTTATTCAGCTGCTTAACAAGTTGCAGATGACTTTCTAGGATCATAGAGTTGCACAATAGTAAAGATGTTGTCACTTACTCTGGAAAATGCCTTGACATTTCCTTCTGAAGTTGGAGTAAAAAACTTATGCAAGAATTCAGGAAGTAAAACCATAAATCTAAGACCAGAATTGACAGTGGGTTTTATATTGTCAGGGAAAAAAATAAACAATCTGGCATAGTAAAAATTGCTTCCTTGTCTTGAACTTCTGAAAGAGTTAACAAAGGTGAAAGTAGAAAATTGTTATTAAGAATGTTTTTTTTGAGGTATGGAATTACTGTAGTATTTTATAATGGTCTAACGTACACTGTACATCTTTTATCTTTTCCTTTTACCAGATGTCTACATTTCTCTTTAGCATGATATAAATAGTTTGTATGTGCCTTTGGATGTAGTGATCTATTATTTTAAAATGTTTTGTTGCGTGACATATAAAACTTCATATCATTCCTCTTTAAAGTCAATATAAAAAGCTGGAACTATTTGACATAATCATTGAAGTTATGTTTTTGGAAGCCTGCCATTTTCTTCCTTTGCTGATGACCAACCTTGTATATTGCTATATATTACCATTTTCACTTACGAAGCTGAATTGCTAAACACCGACCAATCTACTATGAGACAAATTGATTCTTAGCACTTTCTTTCTACGTTTATGGTCATAACCACCAATATTTCTCATGACAGTTATCCATAAAGCTTCCTTTACATACCAGGTCAGAAATTTGTCTCAAAGAAATGACTCCTGGTGTTCTGTGGTTTCAAGGGAGATGAATGATCAAAAATGTCAGCTGGATCGTGAGAAATAGTCTGACAGTTTTGGTGACTTTTTTTTTGTAATACTATCTGCTATCCTTAAAATTATTGTCTCTAGAGATCTATAGAATTCTCTGGGAGGGATTTAAATATGAGTGGAAGTTGCTGTGCTGTTGGACACAGGTATTTGTTAAAGAGCAGGAATTCATTTTTAGCAGTAATTATGTTTTTATACTCAGTGATTTAATCTTTGAACAGGAAAACCAGTCATGTAAAATTGTCACTGATTTTACAATATTTTGCAGACAGTTGCAGCTGTGCAGAGATTACAGCTTCCTGGCAGGAATATGTCACAAAGGATAAAATGGCAGCAAACTTCTATAGACTGCTTGTAGGCATTAGCACTGGGCCTGCTTATCTGTATGGAAAAATACATATATCGAAATGCTTTCTTTCACAGTCAGGGACTGTGGCAACAGAAATAATAACTTTGTGACATGAGGCCATAGGCCTCAGTGAGAACAGGGTTTAAAATAGGTTACTGCACAAGTACAGAACAGTTAAATAGCATTCTGTAATAAACAACTGATCCACTTGCTATAATTGGATCATTTTTTCTCTTAGAAGACCTCTTTCCCAGTCTATAGAATTCCAGCAATGGATTAGTGAACTGGCAAAATCCCCTTCTGAAAAATGTTGAAGCAAAACCAAAAGATTGTCCTTACAAGGCTCTATCCTGATCCCTACCAATGGTTTAAGTAAAGTTTCACTCAGTAAGAACAATTTGGGCGCACACATAGCTTAATTTCTGAGGAGTCCTAACAATGTATGATAGGTGAAATGAATAACAGTGAAATCTTAAATAAGTAATCTCATAAATCACATTCTTAGAAGCTTGTTATTCCTGAACCTTTATCAGTCATATTCTTTGTTTTTCTCCTATGCATCGCTAGGCTTATCAACATTGCAAGCTGTGCTGGATTCTGCAGCTGAAAAGAAATGGCAAGTGACTGCTATCAACGTAGGAAATATTAACAATGACAGAAAAGATGAAACTTACCGTTCACTATTTCAAGATCTAGAGGTAAAAAAGGAAAGGCGAGTGATTTTGGACTGTGAGCGTGATAAAGTCAACGACATTGTTGATCAGGTTTGCTATTCTCATTTTTTCAGCGATGACAATTAGATATATTCTATACGTAAGACCAATGTAAGCATCATTTCAGTTGATCCTATTTTTTTGATAGTTATGCATCGTTTGGGACGTGACAGATTTGTATTGAGGACTACATACACATTGGACAGAAAGAGAACATACAAATCCTATAATCCTTCGCTCTACTCAAAGGCAGGATAATTCTATGTGGATCGTCCCATATGGTTTACTATCCTGATTATTTAAAAAAATAATAAGAATAATAAAATCTCTTTAAGGCTATTTTACAGTCTGTCTAGGTAGTATACATATATGTAGTTTATATGCTATTATATATGGTGCATTACAAATATAGCTATATTATGGCTAAGGCTTAGTACGCCTTACACTAGACAATGATTTCTACTTCTAATGCTTTTTTCCAAAAACCTTATACATCTTAGAAGGCTGTTTCAACAGCTTCTCTTTTTTCATGTAATTTTCTTCATAGTTCGTGTTCCTAAGCTGCTTGTCATTGTACTGTCCTTGGGTCTGTCTTCAGTTTGTCTCTATCTTAAAATGTCTTAACCAAAATTAGATGCTGTCTTCCATAGCTAAGACCTAAGAACATTAAACATGACAGAAAAATGTCTTCTCTGCATCCCCACATATGTTGTTTGTCATTTTTTTTTATCGGTTTGTTTGTATATTTTTCTTTTTACAACAGCATCACAGCATTTGGATACAAAATTTTGCGTTACCTCCAAATCTGCCTCTACAGTCGTAGCGGCTAGGTGGGCCTTTTTCCATGTTGTCTCTTTATCTTGCTTCCTCTTTTTATTCATACAGAGCACATTGGAATATTATAGGGATAGTTCCATGTTTGTTTAAGCTTGACCTTTTACACCATCTGTAGGGATATATTAGCTAGGGCTATATTAGTAGATGTATTTAGGTGAATATTAGTTTGAAGCTTTTTTGGAGGATTTGTTATTTTGGTCTTTGCTATGAAGGTCATTGTAATTGAGGCTCAGGCAATGAGCATTGTATATCAGCATGCAAATGGAGTTCACTGTATTTTTCTCTGTTACAGTTTGTGTATGCGAATTCAAAATGATTCTGTAATTTTCAGGATCAGTTTAAATTTGATCCTGTTCTTCACAGCATTTGCAACTTCCCTCTGTTACCATCTGCAGTTTTTTTTAAACAATCATATTTTCAGACTTCCCATTAATAAATATCCTGATTTAAAAAATACTGATTAATTCCATGTAATTAGTAAGTATACTGAACAGAGCAGTGTTTGACAGAAATACTGCTTATAGCTTTTCAAACAGTTGTTTGCTTACCTTATGGTGACTTATGTACAAATTCCCTTAAGAGCTTGTAATGATGTCACCCAGGATGAAAGCCTTATTAAACTCAAGATGTGTTGTACCTGCTGCTTCCTTGTTATCCATTAGGATGGCTATCATATCACAGAAAGGAAAAAAATTGCCTTGACATATTTTGATTTTGACAAGACTGTACTGGCTGTTTATCATCTTATTATCCTCTAGATTCTTTTAAAATTAAATATATAATATTCATTATAATCTCTTTCCTGATATGAAGGCTTGGCTGACTAATTTTTTTTCAGTTACTTCTTTTGCCAGTCTTTGAGGAAAAGAATGCTCTGGTTTAGTTACCATTCATTTTTACTCTCCTTGTTTGTTTAGTAATAGACCTGTGATTTTCTTTGGCTGCTGCTCCTTTTGATTTCATCTCTAAGATATTTTTCTTGCTCGTATAGATGCTCGCATTGATAGATGTGAATCTTTTTTTTTCTTTTTTTTCTGATACTTAGATTTTCTGAGTTTATCCCAAACAGGCCTGTGCCACATCTAAAGCATGTGGATGGATAAACTCTTGTTTCTGCTTGTCTGCTTTCTAAGTCACGTAAGAGTGTTAGATACTTGTGGATCAGCCACACTGGTCATTTAACATAATTCCAGTTATTTGTTCTCATGAAAATAGTTTTCTGCTTTGTTCTAGAATACAGTCTCTTGAACTAATAAGCGTCAACTCTCTCATGCATTTAGCATTGAGATTCTCTTTGCAAGATAACCTATCAGCTTCTGGAGTTTTGGTCTGGTCTTAGTACTTTATTCTTACACTGCTAATCCTGTGACTTCCCTTCCTTACATAATACAGTGAATCTGTTTTAATTTTCCTCAAGTAGTCTAAAATAAAATCTAAAATAACTTTCTCCATTAACTTTCTCCATCTCTCCATCACCTAAAGTGAAGCATTATTTCAAATAAAGATTTTTGTCAGTGTCTGTGTGTTTTTGTCCTCTGAGTATCTTTGTGTGTCCTTCTGATTTTCTTCTCTAACTGCAAAAGAGGTTCTTCAGGTCCTACTTTGCTACAAGATTTATTCTGAACTGGAGCTTTAGTATCAGTATCCCTCTTCTTTTTCTCTGTATTGTTACTGAGATGTGTAGCAGGCTTTCAGTTGACTGGACTTTCCTTGACTATTGGAGTATGATATGGATTCTTTATATATTGAACGGTAAATTCTTTGCTTTCTTCCATGCTTTCCATTCTTGAACAAGCATGTTGTAGTGTTTTGGTTCACCCCCACTAACTTTCTAAGCTGTAGTGGCAACTTCAAGCTCTCCCCATAACGCTATGTAGTTCTTGGATCATTGTATTGACACAAGATATTTTTTTTCAAAGTTGCTTCATCATTTTTGTTTTTCTCCGGTGTTATAATTTCTCCTCCAGATTTCAGCCACTTAATGGAAGTTTATATTGAAAAATACTTTCAGTTCACCAACTCCCTCAGAATAGTTTATATTCCTGTTCTCTGAGTTGTTCTTGTTGTTCAAAAGATGGAAGAAACCTCTAGAGTCCTTTTAACTCCCGTATCCTTTCTCTGGAGAAGTGTTTTTGCTTCAAAATGCAAACTTCCCCATGAAGACATAGTCTTAATTTGGATTATATGGGGGAAGAATCCATGCTACTTCCCTGCCGGTGGAGACAGCTGGCTTTGAGAGAGATTATAGGGAAGCCTTAGGGCAACAAAAAACAATTTGAACTTCAAAAGCCTTCTTCATAATGCAGATACTTTCATTAATGTCAGTGGGCTTTTAAATGTTTTTTTGTTTTTTTTTTTTATCTCCAGGAGTGTTATAATTCTGCTACAAAGAGAGCAGAATCTAAGCAGCTAAGCAGCAATGTCTGAGATAGAGTGCTTCTAGTACCTCTACTGTGTGATACCTGCTCCCTCCTGTCCAGATTGTGCCTTTAATATACAGCATAGTAATTAGCATTCAGCTCCTCTTCTTACAGGTTTTGGGTCCTGGACTTCAATGTGACTAACTTCTGCCAGCAAAGAGTGTATTCAGTAGTGCTTTTGGTAAAATAAAAAAGTAAAGCACTGAACAAACTTTGTATTGCATCTGATAAAGCTCATAACTAACTTCTACGTCATACGACATTTAGTAGCTTTTAAGTCTCAGTCCATGTATCAGCTGAACATTCTCCATTATGGGGGTATTTCTTCTTTTTTACAGGTTATCACAATCGGTAAGCATGTTAAAGGATACCATTATATCATTGCAAATCTGGTAAGCAAATTTTTTTAATGTTTTACGATAACCATAATACTCATTTTACTGCTTCTGGAAGAACGTCATCTAGTATTTTGTTTTAAATGGGTTTTAGAAAATAAAGAAAAGCTAAACGTTGTTATCCTTGCTGAATTAATGCATGTGTTCAGATGGTGTTTTATTGACTCAGTCTTTTCAGTGCTTAAATGCTTCCTATTATATTCCCATCAATGGGAGTGAAGACTGCTCAGTACCTCCAGTAGAGGTTCATCCATTTTCCTGCTTACTTTAGAAAAGTCAGGGTAGGTAGGAAAATTGGAAAAAACAACTTTCCAGATTGTAGGCTGATCCATTCATTCAGATAACTGATGTTTCTTCTTTCACCTCTGAAGTATTTAAAAATTACAGCACTCAGTTTTGATACTGCTGGACTAGTAAGTCTCAGCTTCACATATCCTCATTTCTCACATTGGCTTGGCAATCAGTTTGATTTAATATTTCCCTGAACACGGGTAATCGGACGGTATAGCTAATACTGTTCCTAAGGGGAAAGGTTCAGAAAACTCACTAAATTGTCAAGGTTATTTTTTGAAATTGTCCAAAGATGAACGGCCATTTTACTGACATTAAAGTCAACAATACTTATTTACTGCAGCCAAGGAATTTAATCCATTCTTTTTGCCAACAGATAAAGCAAATTTGGTAGGCTTGAATGTCAGTTATTCTGCTCTAAAAAAGAGCTTTGAGGCTTGTATGGTGGGAGTGCCTTTAAATCATTTTTTTCATCTCTTTGTTCTTGGACTATGATAGGGTTTGACTAATAAAAATTTCAGCAGGGCCCTTGGAGTGCTCTTATTTACAGTTTGTCTTCCATAGTCCTTTGAGAAGGGGCTGAGGAAAAAAGAATGACCACAGTGTGCCTATCATGCTTCACATATAATCCCCATCTCCTACCAACCTTTGAACAAAACACTTCTCCGTTCCAGATAAGGCTGGAATCATAGATGTTGCTAGACAGCAGCAAGGAAGCTTTATACTCTGAAGGCCTCTTTAAAAGCAGAACAATGGGGATTCATTTGTAAATTTATTAACTAACTCTTAGGTCAGAAAAGCTAAGGTAGTGTATGCTCACTAAACAAGCATAAAAGTCTTACAGAATTTGAAAAATTCCCTGTTAGATATTTTGTTGCATATGTTGTACAACTATTTTAGGCCTTAAAGGAAATAAATATTTTAGAAAAATTGCCTAGTGTATTTCATTACGTTGACTGGTTGTTATTGTAGTCATTGCTTTGTTTGTAACTTTAAGCCCATAAGATCTTAAACTTGCTGAATCATGTATTTTAAAGCCTAGTATTTTATTTGCTTACTACAAGTTTGTGCAGTTTAAATGCAAATATTGCAGATCTTTTGTATAATATCATGTATATATATATATATATATATGGTAATGTTTTTTAAAATGTTTATTTTCTGTCAGAAGTACCTAGTACTTGATCATATTCTATCTTTCTTGCTGAATCCATCTTTTTTTCTTCCTTTCTGTGAGGTTGTTCTCCTCCATTCTGATCAGTCAGTCAAGAAATTGATCTATATTAAGAATAAAACATCCTGATAAATGGAGAAGGGCCAAATGAATGCTCGTGTGCAAACTTTAAGCTCACAATAATAAGTTTAATGACCCTTTAGAAGTGTCTATATTACCATGCATCAACATATCATTGATGAGCATTGCTAAGATGAAGTATACCTAGTATAGCAGTTGTAGCAATGTCTGATAATGTGGTCTGAGGTTACTACTTTTGTGTTCACTCAGAAGGTTCATTTAAACTGAAGTGTCTAAAATCAGTACTTCATGTAAATTCATTTGTATGGTTATTTGGGACACATTAAAACATGAAACATGAAAAATCAAAATGTATGTACTGCTGGTGAACAGCAACAAAGGCGAGCACACATCAGAAATAATCTATTCAGAATGCAGGTTCAAATCATTCAGTGCTGACCTAAAAATCCAATCCTAATCTCATTGGTTTCATTAGGAATGAACAAGATTTGTCTTCTCACTTTGGCAAAGCTCTTTAATTTGATGTGCATTTGTGTTTCATGCTTTTATTCTTGGCAGAGTCTTTCCAGCCCACAAATATGTAATTTAGATACAGATACATTTGTAGATATATGGAAATAACTCGGAATGAATCAAGACAATTGAAGATTCAGAATGGTGCTGATCTGAATGGAAAGGCTGAGAAAGTGTTCAGTAACACCACACAACTGAAGTGATGAGTTTATCTGATATTTATTTGTCAACACTGGTAGACAGAATTAGGTATCCCTCATTTAATTTGCAAAAAAATGAACTGTTTTAGTCTAACCTGCTTTCATTTTATTAAAAAAAAAAGTTCAAGAAAAATAGCTGAGATTTAAGAACTGTTTCCTTCTTCCAAAATTTGTGAAAAGATTGTGCGATCAAGAAGTAGGGAGGGGGAGACAGGGGAGACGGTAAGTCTTGCCAAATGCTTCAGTGTTCCTGCTGAAAAAATAAAACAACTGTGCCCTTAACTGGTACAAGACTAAACCATGGCTAAGCTTACTCTATCTGTTACTGCCTTTCTAATCTATGCAGTCACATTGAAATTAAGTGTTTTTTTTAGGAAAGTAATTGTGGCAAAGATAGATCCATTCAGCACTTGTTCTATGAAGGTGCTCACTATCTAGTGAGCAGCAAGAAGCATTGTTGGCTGATTTAATCCTGGCAGCCCAGGATTATAAACCTGGATCCTGTTTGAAGAAAATATTTGACTTACGCTTTTGCAGTAGAAGTCATATGGTAACTCTTCATATGTGTATGCTATTGAGACCTGCCAGAACTGTTGGAGTAACAGACATGTTTTCTGTGCTCAGGGATTTACTGATGGAGATTTATCCAAAATTCAGTTTGGAGGAGCTAATGTCTCAGGATTTCAGATAGTTGACTATGATGATCCTTTGGTGTCAAAATTTATACAACGTTGGTCAACACTAGAGGAAAAAGAATATCCCGGTGCACACACTAGTACAATTAAGGTATGTCTTGCGTTTGTTTTAACGATGATAGATGTTCTGGAAGTAAGAGGATTGGAACAGAAAGAAGAGAGATGGAGAAAACCCTACAAAATCAGCTGTGCCAACACGATTTTATATTTCTCTTGGGTACTTTTAACATTTTCTATCATAGTGCTGGTTCGACAAAGATACTGAACTGTCAAAAAATATTGAAGACAACTTGAATTTTTCTTCTATCACTGTAAATATCTGCCTGACAGCTTGTTAGGAAATTGTTTTGATGTGATGATATATTAAGTAGCTACTGACTTCTTTGTTTTTTCTCTTGTTTTGAAATGTTTTAGAAGCACATATATATAGTCATATGTGTGCTTTCAGGGAGCACAGATCTAGTACTTTCTGGTAAACATTATCTCCCAACAAAATGGTAGGACAGTTCCATTGAGACAGATGCCTAAATCCTACAAAGACTTTTAAAATTAAAAACTTAAAATTAGAAAGTACGTCTGTGGTACAGAAATATTGTCTAATTTCAGTGAGGTGATACAAGATGTGGCATTGGGCAAGAATGTAAACTTCCCTATCTCAGCTTTCCTTCTGCATAAAACTGGGATAATGGTATCTTATTTTATGTAGCAGTTATGCAGATCAATTACTGCTTGCAAGATGTTAAAAAGAATAACGCAATTTCAATACTAAATAATTTTTCTTTTAAGTACCACAATCAGAAATTCTACTAAAATGAGCAAAGAGTTTAAATAACTCTGAATAGTATTACAAAAAGGTAAATGGCAAGTGATACAGGAATAACTTTTCTATGCTCTAGTTTGAATATGAAGTATATTATTGATTTGTAAAGAGATGGATAAGAAGCTTCAGCAAGAAATGGAAGGACCATTCTGCAAATTCCTGGAACATAAATCCTTTAAAGTACTAACCTTAATGTAAATTTAAAAAAAAAGTCCAGGTTTTCTTTTTTATGAGGCCAAATTTTCAAGGACTTAGTTAAAGCTATGGTTTTTCTGTAGTTATTTTTTTTATTTAAAAATGTTTGACAGAACAAGTGAATTTCTTATTTGAAGTTTGATAAAAGCCAAAGCCTGTGTCATACAAGCTACATAAGGACTATTTACATTCTGATTCTCAAGTTTGCTAATATTGCAGAATCTTAAGTCTGGAAATAATCACTGTGAATGGCATAAGTAAAGACAAAAAGTATAAACTGAAAACAGAATGAAGCTTTCCTAGTTGATGGAAAAGAAATTAGTGGGACACGTAATTTGGTAGGGGGGAAAAACTGTAAGTGTGTTAGATAAAATAGTTGTAATTGTTTGTTTATAACATTAAAATATGTAACTTTATCACAGTTTCTTTCTTCCATATAAGGTCCTTTCAAAATATATTAGAAATTGAAAGTGGTGAAGGAGAGTATTTGGAATATCTTACGTTTTGGGGTTTATTTTGTTATGGATAGGAAAACTAAGTGAATAACATTTTGATTAGTTAGGTGATTTAAAACCAATTGAAAACTCAATTTAAAAGCCCGATCTGATTTTGTCTTCCTTTATATAGTGTCTGCACAAGGAATATACAGGATCACACTAATATTCAGAGAAGTTTTATACTAAATTATCTGATAATTTACAACTGCTAGAGGTACTGACTGGGGGGGAAGTGGATGTATATCACTATATTTGGAGAATTTGATTGTATTGGTTACTGTATTCCTTAGCATAGCGTACTATCTTTTGCTATTATTCATGTTACTTCTCAGTTTTCGTGTCATGTGCAGCAGAGATATGTCACGTTTCATTCCCATTCTTGAGGGAGCTAGAGGCAGAGGAGAATCATGGATACCATAGAAATAGGGCAAAAAAGGCCCTTCAGCAGTCATCCAGTCCGTCCCCCTTGCCTGAGGACAGAATACCTGTGCCATTCCTGATGGGTAGTGATTTCACAGCTTTCCCAGGCAGTCAGTTTTACTGTTTAAACAGCCTTTTCGCTCTACCCTAAATCAGTCTTTGTCTCCTAATTCCTTTACTGCTTTGTCTGCTTCAGTGGATATGAGGAAGTTCTTTTTAGCTGTCCTTCTACATTTGAAGATGGCTGCCACATTTGTTCTTGCTTTCCTTCTGGCTAAACTAAACTTTGAATTTTCTACCCTCAGATCCTATTGGTCATTTTGCTCTGGAACCTTTCTAGTTGGTACCTGTCTTCTCTGAAATGCCAGACTGGGTTCAGCACCTCATCTGAGTGCTGTGCTGTACAAATGGAAATGCTGGCTTTGTGTAGCTCAGATGCAGTACTCCTTTCAGTACTTCTTTCTGTGGTACTATTTTTTTTTTACCATCATGACACTGTTGAACTACATTTATCATGAGATGCACACTAATATCCAGATCCTTTTTTGCATTGCTTTTCTGTACTGCTGCTGATTTAGACAGTCTCATACCGTATCTGTGCACTTGATCATTCCTGTAAAATAAAGGATTTTATGCCTCTTTGCATTGAATTGCATTCCCTGCCTGTCCTTCTTGAAGAAGCCATTCCTTTGCATATTAACATGCTAGTCATTTGAATTATCCTACACTTTTTGGAGTAGTGTATAAAAGTC
Source organism: Anser cygnoides (assembly GCF_040182565.1). Classification (NCBI taxonomy): domain Eukaryota; kingdom Metazoa; phylum Chordata; class Aves; order Anseriformes; family Anatidae; genus Anser; species Anser cygnoides. Next base: position 49,395,563 of record NC_089876.1, read on the forward strand.
TTAAGTTACTGAGGTACATTAACTCACTGGTCTCTCATTTCTCTCTTCCATTATCTTACTGAATATCCTTAATCACCTTTGATTTGAAGGTAGTTATCCAAACTGCCACTGTTCATAAATGAGCTTATGTCACCAGTTCCCGTGCATTCTGTAATTCTAAAGCTATGACTACAACTTCTCTATGAAACAAATAGGAAAGCTGGTAGAATTTTTGTATTACAAATATATAATCGAAAGGAGGTTACTTGCTCCTAGCGGGTAAACAAAGAATGGTGTGGGTTGGAGAACATCACATCCAACTCCCCAGCAGTGGGGGCAGTGTTATTCCTGGTGTTGCATACATCACATTGCAGGCAAAAGCATTGCAACTGTGTTATATTATCATTGGATTTACATTATAAAATATAAGTCAGTGCAGTATGACTGGCATCCCAGTCACAAGTACAGTCTTGAAAATGGAGAAAGACACCTCTTCCTTTTTTTTCTTTTTTAAAGTGCATTGCAAAGGGATATGCTTTTCAAGAAAGATAAACTTTATTGAAGACTAATGCTACAGATGCCCAGAAGAGGACCTGGATCGAATTGCTTTAAAAATACGTCTTCATAAAATATTAATTGAAATATATTTCACTTTCAGGACATAGATAAGATGTTACTTGTTACTGGTTACTGTACTGTGCCTTTGTTGACTAAAAAACTACCTATATTGTTAAAAAGAAAGAAACTTAAAACTACTGCTTTGTTGCCTTTTTTTTTTTTTTCAAACTGACTTATCTTTCAAAAACAAAGCTGATACACTCAGCTTACCTCAAATTTAATTTTGAATGTGTCTGTTTTAACTGTAGGTATTCTCAGTCTCTGCATACAGTTCTTAAACTGCCAATAATGTGGAGGTCTTGAAACACATCATTGAGCAGCCTGGCTAATTTCTTTGCTGCTGGCAAAGCAAAAGTTGTATTCCTCTTTTGCACTATTGTGTATTTACAAATACACCCGGCCTTCACAGCATTCGTGTATCAGGCTATTATGTCTAAGGCAAACCTCTTGCCTTTGCAAAAGAACGCTGAAAGGCAGTGCTCCATTCACATCCAAATGCTCCAACTTCCTATTCTTATTAACCCTTTCAATGGGGGCAGCCCTTGGTATAATTTCAGGAAGAGGCTCAGTTCATTACCTTTTGAAGGCTAGTGAGATATGGTTGAGTAGAAAACCATCTTACCTTGTGATGAGCTTTCCTAACAGCAAATTTAGGTTTGGTGTGTGCAGGACGTACCTGAGACAACTTGTGTAAATATACAGAAACTGCATGCAGAAAAGAATTGGGGGCTGCCTCGTTGAAAGCCGAGGGCATCTCAGACTCATAGAGAATACCACTGTCCTGGAAGATGGCAAAAGCCCGATACTCATTGCAGCCCGTTTCAGTGGCTTAAATTCCTTCATGCTGTTTATGAAAACATTCTGAACACCTACAAGATTGCATTTTAAGTTTCATAACCCCTCCCCCCCCATCAATGTATAGCTATGATAGGAAAATAATAGGTTATTTTTACATTTTGATTTTGCCTTTAGTAGTTTCACATATTCAAGCCTTTTTAACAGTCCTCTAGCCTTGTAAAAAATTCTTATGAAATCTATTTGTTCCTGAAGATATTATGATAACAGAATTCAAAGTACATAGATATAGTACCAAGTGGCATGCTGTTTATGATAAAATTGAAAAAGGTGAAAACCGCTGATCTTAAACTGGTCAGTCATGACGAATGAGTAGGGAATACTTCAGAGCTTCTGGTTTAACTCTGTTGGTGCTGGTATATCTCAAGAAAGGAATACACAGAACATGCAGACAAACTTTTATACAAATATATTTGTATAATATACAAATGTATATTTACTCTCATACAAATATAAAAGTGTTTATTTAGTTTGCAGAAATAAATAAAATTTAGATGACTGATAGTAACAAAGAAGACAGTGAAATTCAGGAAGCAGTCTAGATATAGACCACCACTTTATTACTTAAATAATATCATTATTTTGGGGGTATTATTTTTATGATTGCAACATGCTAGAAAATGTATTTTTAAGAGTTAAAGACAGACATTTTAATAAGAGTTATAATTGATACTCTGTTGCATCAACTATAGTTTTAATAGAAAAATATGGTTGATTATGACTGAATTCGAGTAATTCCATGTGAATTATTAATAATTTATTATAATAATAAAAAGTTAGTTTCAGTATTGTTATTAGGTCCTAATTAAAGAGTTGATTTTTTTAAGTGTCTGTATAAAACTGTACTCTTGCATGTGTGAGGTTTTTATGCCTACATTTTTCTGTCCTTGTGTTCTGTCTACCTGATTGCTGGGCACAAAAAAACACATCAGTTGGTGGTTTAGCTGTCTAATTTTACTGGAATTTTGAATCCCAATATTCAGTCTTCTCTACTTGCGAAAATATATATGAAAAATGTGTAAGAAACGTGAGTGTTAAACTACATGCCTCTCTTTAACAGCTTAAGGCTCCTTTACGTAAGTAATCACTCATTCTAGGATAGCTTTTTAAAGAAAACTCAAAGAATGGAAGTCAGTGAAAGCAGAGGGTGGTTTGAGGCAATATCTCCAGCTTTGTCTCAGACATACAAAGGGCCTATTAACCCAGATCCTTTGACATACTACAAGTAAAAGTGTCTGAACTGTGCCAAAGCAAAATTTTTGCAGGACTTCAGGGGAGAACTACTGAGCCAGCTCCTGATGTACCTGTGCAGCTCTTTCTTTGAGTTTGAATCCACCTATCCTTAATAATTATCAGTGATTAAGGATATTCAGCCAACAGAGCTCAGTGGATACCTCCTGCCTCTGTTTTCCTAGGATCTCTTTCTCATTTTTTTCATCCAGCATCTCACCTGCATATGATTGATCTAAACACCTGGAGGCTGCTATTCCTTCATGCTGCAGAGCTCAGAAAGTACAGGTGTACTCTGGCCTCACCAAGATCGGTGTTTCTGGTGGGATAGCTTGATGGAGAAGTGGGGACAAGAGGAGGGGGGATTCGCAGAGCTGAAGGTAGCAGTAGGAGGAAGGTGATTATTCAGAAGAGGGCTGTAGGTGGAAGGTGCAGAAATGTGGTGGCAGCTGTGAGATGGCAGGATGCTGCTCAGGCCTAGGGGATAAGGGAGGAGAGGCACTGAGGGTCGCCTATGTGAACAAGGAGAGGAGATGTGCAGGCTGACTGCTGGGGCCCAGCTGGTGTTAAGGACCAGCCAACATGGGTAGCAGCCTATATTGTTAGCCAAAATCTAGGGGCAGCAGAGTAGAAAAGTGTTTATTATTCTCTGGCAATTACTGTACTACTTCGTGGTTAAATCAGTGACCTACTGAAGCTGGCTTATTTAATTCTGTTAGTCTTTGTCTTGGAATTACTTTGGAGCAAACAGGAGAAAAAGTGTTTTCCGTAGACACAATAGGCAAATACATAGGCTGTTTGCTGGATAGGGTAGATGAGAATTGATCGTGAAAGTAGAAGGGCTTTGGATACCATGGTATTATGAAATGACTGATACCAAATGTTTGATCTAATCTCTAACAAAAAAATACAGTTTTGTCTACCAATTGAGTTAATTGCAACAACCATGAGTGTTTTTTTTTCTAGAAAATGATACAGAATACACTCTCATAATCATGTCAATAATTTTCTCTTGGTTAAAAGCTCAATTCAACAAGGACATTTGCCGCAGGTAATGCTCGAATGACCATTTTTATCATAAAAAAGAGTAGTGGTTGAAGTCTATATTTCAGTAAATATTTTAGTAAAATAGCATTTTACATTTTAAAATGTATACCTTCCTTAAGTCACATATACTTAATGATTTATCACTTACTTTAATGTTAATTTTTGAAGTGGGAGTGACTCTTGTGATAGAACACAGGAACTGAAAGAGTTTCCAGTCTGTTTTGGGAGTAAAGCAGTTAAAAAAACAAAGACAAACAAACAAAACCACACAGTAGGGTTGATAAGCCACTCTCACTTTGAGAGTGTCTAAAAAGAGGTCATCATTGTAAAAGGCAGAGTGGAAAGCAGACAAAATGTACTAGGCTAGTTTTTGTTTCTTAACTCTTAAGAAGCTTCTTTTGTGGATTAAAAGGTTGATTCTGTGTCCTATTGCTTCTAGACTTAATGATACAAAAGATCTTTAAATGCCAACAGGCAGAAGAAGCATTTTAAAGGCAGTTCTGAATACACCTATTCATTTTTAGAAAGACAGCATAGTTTCATTGTTGATCTTATTTAAGATTACTTACATGTGCATATTGTTCTAGTTTGCTATCATGTGCAACAACCAGTTTTAATTTTCCCATTTGTTATATTTACACTTAAACTTTCATAATAGCCCTTTCAAATCAGTTTCTTACAGCACAGTTTTTCAGAGAGGACTGTGCCCTTCCTATTTGTACATTCTCATCCTCTGCTTTAAATGCTCCTGTATTGTGTATTTCCAATATTATAACCCATATACATCAGTGTTTGTTGTTGGATCCTGCTGATTTTTAACACTGTGAAGAATAGCATACTTTTCTCTAGCTTAGTCTTGAAGAAAAAAAGGTTTTATGAATTAGTATGGTTATGATTAAAAAGGCGTATATTCTTTGTGGTTTATAGTAAATTAAAGGTGATTGTTATCATCAAAAAAGCATTATCATCAAAAGACCATTCCTCTTTTGAAAATGTATTCTTTTTAAGGTTAGAGGTAAGATTACACAAATAAATAAGATTTTACGATTACTGTGTCAGTATGGCTAGTTTCCACAGTAAAGTGCCATGGATTGGAAGACACATTTTTAGTAAATAAAATGCTGCAGGTTCAAATCCAAATAATTGTTTATACTATTTCTGTCAGGCACCATGGTTTCGAATCTAAGTAATTGTGTTTTTTTGTTTGTTTGTCTGGTGATATAAAGTTCACCAGGACTGATCATTAGGTTTGAGAATTAGGAGGGTTTAAAAAAAACATATGTAGAAAAATGGATGAGAATAGGGCAAGAATTAATAGACTTAATAAGGAACTTAGTAAAAAGAAATGAGTGTAAACTATAAACTTTTGCGTTCCCATGCTCTGTCATGACTGTATGCAAGGTATAACAAGACATCCCTAAGGAGGTAGCAGTTTCCCATCGATTAGTGATTTTTGCACTGTCATCTGTCAAAACACTTTCAAATGTTTTCCAAGATGTGTGTAATACTGTCAGTTTTCAATATATCCCCCGGATAGCCCTCTAGTTAAAGAACCTTAAGAAATAGTTGCCCAAGCTGCATTAATTTGTCTACACAAACATGAAGTAGTTCCCGAGTTCCTTGACTAGTCCTTGACAAGTTACTCTTTATGTTATATATGTAGTTTTTATATATAATATATGAAAATGTAAGATTGCTTCTAGATCTGTATACGAGTTTTCAGCAGTTCTGAAATAAAAGACATAGAGTTTTTTTGGTATATCTTTATGAAATTTTAAACCAAAAATGACCTCTTTGGTACAGAGCACTACGAAAAGGCAATTCTGTTTTGTTGAGTGGCATATACGAACACTCCTGTAGAGTAATACTTTGTTGTAGAAAAATATGCAGTTCCAGATGAAAGCATAATCATAAAAACAAAATAAAGGTGTAGCATTTATTAAAACGAGGCACCATTTGCTGTCACAATTTACTGTGTTCAATTTAACCTCTATAGCTTAGTGAAGTATTGCAAACAAGGTGATAAAATGCTTAGTGAACCGTTAGGACAAAAAAAAATTAAATGGTAATACAGAGCCATAACCTAACTGTTTATATACCCACAAGCTACAGGGACGCACAGTTTGAGTCTTTGTATATGCGTTGCTTTTGTTCTACATTTGTTTATATTTAAGTATATTTAAATTGCTTAAATATAAGGAAAAATGCTGAACATCTTATACGCATTGATTCTATCCATTTACTCTTGCAGCAAAGAACACTTCCTTTATTACCTCTCTTTGAATATTCACTCCATCCAAGGAAAATGCTCAATCTGCTTTTCGACCTTGTTTCTCTTAACCTCTGTGATGTAGGGTGTCTCTTCTCCTGCTTTTCCAATAGCATGCCCCACCCTGTACATGGTGACGAACCCTCTGCTGTACCTGTTTCAGTCTTAATTCAGCCTTCTTGAACACTTTCAGCTGCATACATTCTTCTAGCTGAGGTCTCCCTAATGTCTGGTACAGTAGCACTGCTGTCTTTGACTCAGCTAGTAGTCTGTGCCCCAAATACCCTATTACTTGTTTGTCTTTCTCACTGGTGTATTACATTTCAACTGAATGGGTAGTTCAAAGTCCCCTTGGGTGGTTTTCATTTGTTTTAGTGTGTCTGCAGTATAGACATCTGTATCTAAGCTGGTTGCCCTGGACTCCTCTAGTAGTCACATAAGTCACTGGAGACTAAATTAATGGAATCTAAGGCAAGAGTCATTTTATGTGAAGAAGGTGTCTAACATGTCAAGTGAATCACTCCCTGAAAATTCTAATTTCTTCCCTGACTATGTTTAAAAAAAAAAAAAAAGCAAACAAAAAGGCTGGTATCTCAAGGATAGATTTAGACATTGCTGACGTTGCTGGCATCCAATTACAGAGAAAATGAATTCCACTTTTTGTAATGCAAAATTCTTCCTTACTGTTTTCTTGTTTGTTTCTTTTACATTTATGCCTTCACATTTTCATTTCTTTTTTTACTGCTCAAGTATATCCTTTTTTTTTTTCATTACAATTTAAATCTCTGAGATTATCTTCCAGCTTTACATCTTCAGCAAGTGGACAGGCATTGGGTTAAACTCAGGACTAATAGACTAACATTATGTGATTGAATCTTTTTATAATATCTTAGAGCTTCAAAATACGCATATAAAAAGAAATCTTGTGCTTCTGGGGATATTTTCTGGTGTTTCATTTTTAGAAGATTCAGTTACTGACAGTATCTTTTAAAAAGGATACTGGCACTTTAAGGGTTATTGGTATGTTGTGAATGACTGGGCAGCAGTTAAAAGTAAGAAAGGTCAGCATCTTGCCAGTTTTTCTTGGACACCACATGATTAATATTTCCTATTCAGTCTTGGATGACGTTGTTCTATCTTTACTTTTGAGATTAATCTTTGGCAACTGCAACTGATAAATTTCATTACGTTCCGTAGTACATTTTGAACTTAGGTTGAATAAAATAGCATATAGTCCTTGTGTTTTTTCATCTTGGCAACTGGGGCATTTCACTTCATGTTTAGTGAGAGAGAGGATTCTTTTCATAGGACATGCATGCAGTCCATGTTTCTAGCAAATAACATAAAATCCTTAGGCACTTCAGAGTATTATACTATAGTTTATATTATCAGTTTATTATAGTTCTAGAATTATGAATTAAGTCATATTTTTGCATATTCTTTGCAACATTTTAATAAATACAGACAATTATATAGGAACTATAGAATGGTATCGATAGCGTTTAATCTTAGATTTGCATGTTTTATCATCTAAAATTGAAAGTAATTGAAATGAAGTTAGCAGATTTACAGTGCTGTAAAAGTAGTAGTCTGTAAGAGCCCATTACATTTGCAGAGAATAATATTCCAAGTAGTGCTCCCATTGATTTCCATAACACAAATCAGAACTTGAATGAATGTCTTGTATAAAATATAGTGAATCAAGACAAGGCTAATGCATCCTTTAACTTGTGACAACTGTTTTTCTGTATGCAGATGCATACACACATCCCTCTGCATGGCCAGGTTATCTGATTGTCATTTCCTGTTTATGGTCATGAGGTCACTTAGATTCAATTTTGTTAATGTTAAAGCTCTCTGCAGTTTAATGAATAGATATAATAGTCCCCATGAAGAGCTGAAAATAGATGCAACTAAAGCAGTAAGAAATGATGCAAGAAGTGTTTGCTTTCGTGGCATCCTCCACAGCATGAAGGTATAATATGTGGAGAATATATCAAGAGCCCTAGATTAAAGCTGATTTAACCTCAATTAAAGCATGTGGATTTTACACATGGTGATGTATATACATACAGATGCATATTAATAGGCAAAGCCCTACACAAACTGAATATATGACTGAGTTGTGGATATTCAGGGCACTAATTTTATAACATAGAGATTGTATTTCTGAGATAAAATACTAAAATATCCCAGGGATCAAATGAAACATAAGATAACTGAATTAGATAGCACTACAACTTCTCAATTTCAAGGTCTTATTTCCTCTGCTACTCAAAGTATATTTTGATGGTTTATAGCAGTGCTGTATACAAAGTTTCTCAAAATGCTACAATGCAGTACAACACATTTTTGTACTACAAATAGCTACATTTGAAGTACTATGGTTAACCAATCCCCAGAAATGACTCAGGGTCCTTTCTCTTCTCTCTGTTATTCTGTCCTCATCTCCTCATCTATGACCCTACTTAATCACTGCTACTTCAGTAGCAGAAAGTCATGTCAGCTCCAGTCAGACTTTCCCTTCATTTTTCGGTTGTTCTGATCCCTTTAATTATTTCCATACAAGTCACTGTGAGGACTTTCTTGAGAAAATTCACATTAATCATCCAGTAAGCTTGTACATCTGAAAAAAGAGTTCCACCTTTCTTTTTTTACTTTCCAAGGTCTAACAGTTGCATACAGAAAATGACCTCAATTCAAAAGACTGCCTTGGTTACAATTAGAAGAGCCTTCTGCATGACTTGAGCTAGCTAATTAAAATTCTTATTAAAGTCTGAACCATTGAAGCAAAGAGCCAATATATCATTTCTCACTGCTTTACAGTTTATATATTTTCAGCATCTAATAGCCTTCATAGGGATCATTGCATTCATTCATAAGGCTGTAAGTAGTTATATTCTGGCCCATATTTCCAAAAATGGGTCTTAAATTTGGCATAATTGTAATGTTCTGGACTCATAAAGCCCATCCAACAAAGTCCTCAGTGTGTATGCACATGTGGTTTTTGTTCAGTTAGTTAGTTAAGATGTAAAATTTTCCAGTAAATGAATATAACTGCTTTTGACTGTTGAGCCCCAGCTTGTGATGCATGTGATCACAGGATTCTTCTCTGATAGCTCATAAGTTGTAAAATATAAAGCTCCTTATATCAGGTAAGGAATGTGGGGGTTTTCCTCTCCTATAGTTCTTTGAGAGGCATCACTTCTTCCTCCAGGCATCTCATCCCGAAAACTGTATTTTTTCAGGGTGTTGCCCAAGGTATTGCATACTAGAAAACAGCTACTCCTGGGCTTCTATATTTAACAGATAAGAACATATATATGCAAATATATATTGTTTGGTTTTGTGGGTATATATGTGGGAGGAGATGTGGTCTGCAGATCTGTATATAAATGCACCTTCATGAAGGGTATAATCAAAGGAACAGTATCTTGTTTCTGTAGGCTAACTCAAGTTAAATAGTGGAAATTATTTTTTTTTTTCCCTTGTTCACCTCTGTGGACATTAGCTATGTCTGCACACAGAAGTGTTACACAGTTGTAATGAGAAAGGAGTAGAATTCACACCATGAAAACAGCTATAAGTCTTCAGTTTAGACTTACTACTACTGTCCCCAACCTGAATCAGACCCAACTGGTCTGATTTCAAGGAAGTTTTACTTTTGTCTTTAATTTTAATATATTTCTGTGTTTAATGGATTGAGAGGGTTGGAAGGTCTGCTGAAACTGAAGCTGTTTGTTAATGAACTATTTTCACTCCTTTTCAGTATACATCTGCTCTGACCTATGATGCTGTTCAAGTGATGACAGAAGCTTTCCGTAATTTGCGTAAACAGAGGATTGAGATCTCCAGAAGAGGAAATGCTGGAGATTGTCTTGCAAATCCAGCTGTACCCTGGGGTCATGGTGTAGAAATAGAAAGGGCATTAAAACAGGTAGCTTCCCTAGAATGAATGCTGGGATGAGTGTATGTGTGAAATCTTCTATAAATGCTTGAAAAGAACCTTCCAGTCTCCTAACCTGCCTTGATCTTGCTGGGAATAATGTGGAAGTTAACTCCTCAGGAACGAGTCCCTTTACTAAGATACGTTGGGTAAAAGATACGTTGGAAAAGTGTCTAAACTGAATGTTTCTGAAAAATAAGTAATTATTTATGGAAACAAAATACATTTTCTAAAAAGGAACAAAATTAATTCTGTTACCACTTTCATCTTCATCTATATAGGTTCAGGTGGAAGGTCTAACAGGGAATATAAAGTTTGATCAGAATGGAAAAAGAATCAATTTTACGATAAACGTCATGGAACTCAAAAGTACTGGTCCTCGGAAGGTAATTTGAATTGTCTTACAGTGTCTTTAATGGTTTTACCATGCTAAGCAACATCTGAGGTAGGTAATGAAACACTGTGGATGAGTTAAAGCATGACTTGTCGTAATGTTTATTTAAAGGTGTATTCTATGTTGGTCTTGCAGAACAAAGTAAAGATATGTATTACTTCTTTCTAATAAATAGGAGTTTTTATTTCTGGTAAGTACTACATGGGAATATTTTCCTTTCAGTTTTGTGTATTAAACGTTTTGCTTTCTCATCTGAAATGCTGAATGTTAGTCAGTAATTGCTAACAGAAGAGAGATGCTTCTGAATGACAAATGTAGAATACAGCTTTTCAGTGATGTTTCTTTAAATGTGATTGTCTTTCTGGTCTAATTCCAAGCCTTTCAGGAAAAGCCAGTTTATCATGTCTTCCTAATCTGGAGTATTTCATAACACATTCAACCCTACAGTTGGTGATATTGCTACTAAAACTTGTTAATATTTGAATGAAAATTGTATACTTAAATTAGACAAATTAATGTGAACAAAGAACTTCATTCTTGTTAATATTTGTTATAGTAACTATAAATAGAAATATTTACACTGATAGATCTATAGCTAAAATAGTTCTCTATGAGCATAAATCATGGACATAGTAGTAATATGTTTTACATTTTCTGTGAAAGTTCATATTCACTGGTGTCTGTGCATCCTATCCATGTAATCTTTAGATTGGATATTGGAGTGAAGTGGACAAAATGGTTGTGAATCCGCTTGATGGCCCTCTTGGAAATGAATCTTCAGGACTAGAGAATAAGACTATTATTGTCACCACTATTTTGGTAATTAACCTCATATTTTGTCAAAAGACAGCCTGTCCTACAGTGATTTGTTTTTCCTGATTATATTAGTTTAAATATAATGTCTCTTTATTTTTTTGAGGTTTTGACATGTTACTCATTATGTTGCATAAAGAAAAATTGGAAATTAAGGATATGTCGTTCAGTATGCGGTTTTCTTCTGTAGCAGACATTGACAAGGAAATGAATATCCCAGAAAGCTAACATTTTTAGGCCAGAAAATGGGAATGAAATACCTGCTTTCAAAGAAGAGCACTTTGTCTAAATGGCAGAGCCATAGTGTTGATTTTTAACTGGTTGCTGTGCTTATTGGAGAATGGATTTTGCCAAGCAGAGACTGTTTTTCAAACTTCAGAAATGTAGCATCCAGAACTGTGGACTGTTAAAGTGTAAGATAAAACATTAAAAGTTATGTTGTAGTTGTTTAAAAAATAACGTTATGTACTGCTATATAGCAGCATTTTTCTGTTAATTGCAAAGCTTCTTTATTGGTTTGGTTAAGTCACAGAGTAGCATAGAAATGTCACTGGATGCAAGAACCAGTTGGGTAACTGTTGAGCAAGGAGGGAGGTAGATTCCTTTAATATAATGTATGAGCCATAACTAGTTTTGCTGATGATAGAACTCCACTGCATATTTGTAGTTAACTGTTTTCGTGTGTAATAATTCAATAAAGATATAGCCTGGAGAGCCTGAAGTGTTTTCCCAGGAAGGGATGTAGTTATGAAAGAGGAAGAAATTTTGTATTAAGTCAACAAAAAAAAGCAACTAAATGTCTTTGCCTTCTTCCATCCAAACTGTAAGAGAGAAAGAAACAGATTTTGGAAATTATTCTCTCTTCTCTGAATGCATAACTCCTGTTAACATTCATGACCATTATTAACATACCGCTGGGAATCACTATGCCTGTAAGTATTGTTATTTGTATATGACTGTGGAGAATGTAGCTTTTAAATGCTTTTTTACAGGACACGTCACATTGATAATTAACAACTGACATAATCATATGTTAATCATATGTAGCACGTATGATTCAGATGTTATCTTGTCTTTTTTATTATATGTAAAAGGAAATTTGCTAATCTGTGAAATATGCAACTAATGCATCTGTCTCTTTACAAAGTAACTAAAGCAAGATATTTCTGTGCAGGAGTCCCCATATGTTATGATGAAGAAAAATCATGAAATGCTTGAAGGAAATGATCGATATGAGGGCTATTGTGTGGACCTAGCTACAGAAATTGCTAAGCATTGTGGATTCAAGTATAAGCTCACAATTGTGGGGGATGGCAAGTATGGGGCCAGGGATGCAGACACGAAAATCTGGAATGGGATGGTTGGAGAACTTGTTTATGGGGTAAGAACATCTTTTATAATAAAGCCATTAAAAATTACTGATGGAGGGATATGGGATTTGGGTTAGTTTGCTCTCTAGAGTAGTTGAAAAATGTATAATTCCTATGATAGAGAATCAAAAGCTTGTCTTGGTATCAAAAAACGTTAAATGTAAAGCATGGATTTAGATTTTATATGCAAATGAAGTTGGAAGGGAAATGAGTGCATATTTCATCCTCCTGACCAGCCAATGGATTTTACTAACATTTTTAAATGCCACACATTTATAAAAGGGCATGTGTAAATAAGGAAACTTGGAATATGTCAACCATGTGGTTATATGTATTTCAGTAAGAAGAGTTTCAACTAAAAATTTCTGAAATTCCCCATGGGACATTTTTGATGAAAAGGATGTTGCTACTGTGTTTACTGTCCTGTTTTGCATTTATGAAATGCAATACAAACTAAACTGTTCTTTGCTCTGATCGTTATATTATCTATTATTTGCTTTTTTTTTTTTTTTTCCTTTACAGAAAGCCGATATTGCAATCGCTCCATTAACTATAACATTGGTGAGAGAAGAGGTGATTGACTTCTCAAAGCCGTTTATGAGTCTGGGGATATCCATAATGATCAAGAAGCCTCAGAAGTCCAAGCCAGGAGTGTTTTCATTTCTTGATCCATTAGCGTATGAAATCTGGATGTGCATTGTTTTTGCCTACATTGGGGTCAGTGTAGTTTTATTCCTGGTCAGCAGATTTAGCCCATACGAGTGGCACACTGAGGAATTTGAAGATGGAAGAGAAACGCAAACTAATGAATCAACTAATGAATTTGGGATATTTAATAGTCTCTGGTTTTCCCTGGGTGCCTTTATGCAGCAAGGATGCGATATTTCGCCAAGGTTGGTTACTCGCCCATTTCAACTTTGTGCGTTTTTGGTCTCAGCCAGAGGAGGTTCATGGTGCATATATTTTCACTCGGAAAGAAATCATTGCTATAGTTTATTTCTTCCATTCCAAAATTACAAAAGTCCTTGAAATAAAGACAGTTCTCTCTGACAAAAGGTAATGATGTATTTGATCGATACTGTCTTAATGTCGATCATGTATTTGCCAAGTGAAGTTGTATACACCATGTAGAGACTGTAAAATGCATAAGGTTCAAATCATTCCATGCCGTCTTGGAGGGGTACCGTGTTTTTGCTGCATATTCCCATTTTACAGTTGACATTGCATTTGGTTCACAGCAACTGTAATGGGAAAAAAGGGTAATGTACTAGTCATGAACTACACAGGCATCACTTTACCACTAAAACTCAGTACATATCATAACACAGTTATTAATCCACTGTTTTTTCTATAGGAGAGCCTTGAATTGAAATAGAAGTCATGTGATCGCTCTAATTTATTGTGAATAGTTGCAAAACGTTGCTGTTTTTCTATGGCCTAGTTTTATATAAGTCACAAAGGAAGTTGCTAAAATGAATTTGAAGCTCCAGTTTATAAATGCTTAATTCCTCATGGATTTTCACCTACGTTATTAGGGACAACTCTGAAGCACTTAAGTTAATTCCTTTGCAGCTCATTAAATATTCTATTTCCCTTGTGCGCAAGTGGACCTAGCCTTGATTCAGCAAAGTGATAAGTAGGTAGATAAATAACTACTTGCTGCTTGAAGGAACTGTAGTAAGAAGTGAAATAGGGCAACTGGATTTAAGGAAATAAAATCAAAAGACCTTCCTAACTATACCAAGCAAGTTAACTTTCTTCTCAGTGTCCTAAAGTAAAACAGGACATAGTTCAATTTCCAGTGAGTCTTGTGGCTGTTGTGCAGATAAATCAGATGGAAGGAGAGTCTTATATCCAAGTCTTGCATCTTGAAAGGCAATGACAGATTTTCAAGCTCTGCTGCTGCAGACATAGCAGAGCACTTACTCTGTGAGAGAACTTCATATATAACTTACACAGTGAAAGATGGCTGCAGTTATGGCGAAAGACGTGATAGATTTGGCACGTAACACATTAAGAACTGTATGCAAGAAATGAGATGGTGAAGAGAGATAAAATTAATATTGGGTTTTTGTATTGATTATATACTTTACAAGTTTAGTTGTCTACAAAGTCCTCTATTAGCTGCAAAATTATTTTTATTGAATCAAGGCCATAGTTGAATTACAATATTTTTTTTCATTTTACTGACTATTAAAACATGACAGTTGTGCATTGTTTAATAACATTTAAAAGGTGTTGCAAGAAAAATGATAGTAAATGGCCATCATAAAAGGTGCATGAAACTGAAATTATTTTGGAGATTCAAGTGACAGATTTATCGTCGGTGAAGTGTTTAACAGCACTTTATTTCATTACAAACACATTTTGAGGAAAGCATTTAGTTTGTATATTATCTCAGTTTATTATGAAAATAGAAAAGGGCTGCAAACACCTTAGTTATTTTTGTTCTTGCACCAAAACTCTCCCTAGGGAATATGAACTCCCTGCAAATGAATTTCAGTAAATGTGGTTAGGAATCTCTTCAAACATTAGCAAAATATTTGTAGTAGTATCATTTCTCTAGTAAGGGTGACTACCCTTGTAAGAATTGTAGAATTACCAAGTAGCTAGGGCTTCCTGACTCTGAAATAGAAGTGGTGCTGAGTAAGACAGGACCATCTGGAAATTGGTCTGCAAAAAAAAATCCCAACGTTGCCATTATGGATGGCACAGAGGAGACAATGGTAATATACAGCAAAGTTTTCCTGATACTTTTTATATGGGATTGTGCTCTCAGTACTAATATATAATACCTTTCTAAGTGCAAAACATGGTGAACAAATCAAGGTAATTATGCACAAAAAATTGGTTTAGTATTTAATGATCTGATGTATGAGGTACTTATACAAGTGCGGGTTCATGCTAGCGTATAATTATACAACTTTGTATTTTTTTTCAAAATACACACAAAAAAAAGAAATGGTTTATTTAACTGGGACAGACCTTATCAGAAAATTCTGAATACAAAGGGCACCACAAAAATTTTACTTACAAAATGTTATGTGGGAGCATATTGTCTATATTGGTATTGAGCTTATTCTTGCTTTACAAGGTCAGTAGCAGTTTTGTTTGATTACAGATCATGTGTTTTTGAAGAGTATGAATTATCATTTATAGTAGATATCAATACAATAAAAAGTACCATAACATTAGCAGGTATTAAATGCACAGTCATAGATTTTACCTTGCAAATGTATATTTATCATATAATTCAGTCTTTGAATTGTAGAATTATATTTTCAGATTACCTCCATGTCAAAATAAGATTTTTTTTTCAAAGGTGACAGAAAGCATGTTTACAGAACACATTACAATCTAGAAAGCACTTGAAATAATGTCTTTTCTGTAGCCCTTTTTAATAACATATTCTGGACCCATATCTAACTTGATTTTCATGTAGTGGAGTGACTTAGTGGGTCTATAGTGACATGGAATAAATCTTTTCATGTCTGAATTACCACAGAAATATTTTACAATGACAGTGAAAATGACTTGTCCAGAATTGGTTCCATTTACTTTTGTTCCCAGTTTAATAAATCAGCTTTACATGACTACTGTGTTTAAAATTAAAGCATACTTTTGAAATGCATATAGATAATTACACCTATACTCTATTTCTTGCTATATATATAGTATCAGAAGTTTGACATCTCATTCACAATACTGTAAGCTGGGTGAATGATTTGTGATTTGTTTACTTAATAGGTAGAGGAGACACGTCAGTACATACCTAAGCTACTGCAATGCTAGACTTTTAACTACATGTACATTTCTGCCAAATAATTAAGTACATCTCCAAAGATTATGTACTCCTTCCTATAATGTCTTGTTTGGAAACAAAGTAGTAAGTAATTTCAAACTTTAAAAGATCATTCAAAAATGGTAAGTTTGACAAAGATGGCAGTATCAATAGTTCTATCAGCTTTTCAGTATTGACAATCAGTGAATTTCTCTAGTTATATACTGTTTTATATATTTTCTTGAGTTCTCTTCTCTTCTTTCTTCTTGAGCAGGAGATGCAAAACAAAGATCCATAAGAGCCCACCTGCTGCAGTTAGAAACATCATATTATATAAAAATATACTTTCTTTACCATTTTTCTTTATTATCAGTTTGCTTGTTTCATGTCCAGTCCTCAGTTTGTTAAATGCTTGTATATTTCAAAAGTCGTGTGCACTTTTTAGCTTATGGATATTCCCTGGGCCAGTTTTTATTGCAAATAATGCTATTTATTTCTCAGTATAGATTGTCCACAGCAGCATAAGACATTGTTCTGTGAAAATCAGTCTTCGTCTGAATGTCTTATGAAAACAAGCAAGCTAAAGAGACTAAATTTTTAAGGACATACTGATTTATCTGAAAGCTCTGTTTCACTGTTTTTGTATTATTCTCTTCGTGTCACATAAATTCACATCAGAGAGAATAACAAGCTTATGTGTTAATATAGCACACTGAGATGAGCAGTTTAATTTCAGAGTTTCCAGGACATTGAAGAACTGGATCACTAAATTCTCCCTAAAGTAAATGCTGGAGTCCTGATTTCGGCAAAAATCCAGATGTAGTGGATGGAGTATGCATTGATTTCCCATCTGATTAGTATGCAGAGCTGCACTACAAGATAGCTTGAAATGTCTCCCTATAGTATAATGCATCATTTGCATAAAACTGATAACATGTGTTCCTTTTTAGGACTTTCATTTCACTTTACAAATCCATTTCATACTTGTTATTAGATCCCTGTCTGGGCGCATTGTTGGAGGTGTGTGGTGGTTCTTTACCCTCATCATAATCTCATCCTACACGGCTAACTTAGCTGCCTTCCTGACGGTTGAGAGGATGGTGTCACCCATTGAAAGTGCAGAGGATCTTTCCAAGCAAACAGAAATTGCTTATGGAACGTTAGATTCTGGCTCCACTAAAGAGTTTTTTAGGGTAAGAATTTCTGCTTTTTAGATTTCTGTTTTGTTGTACCTAGGTCTTCACTCTTTTAAATGTTTTCTCCCTGGGCTTTATTAAAAGGTTGCTATAAAAATGTGATATGTGCAGCCTAACTTGCAGATATAAGTGTTTTAGTTTACTCATTACAATATCATTTTATTATCTATATATAAATACAAGGGCCATGTTATAAACAATGCAAAGTAAAAGTGACTGCAAGGAATTACCTAAAAAATATTCCACTGTAAAGAAAAAAACAAGATCTGATCATAGAAGGGAGTTGACATCATTCATCTAGGCTGTAAAAAAGTAATTAACAATTTTAAACAAGACTGATAGTTGTGCTATATTTTAGATAGTCATGCAGTATATAGGAACATGGGAAGGTACACAGTCATGCTTTAGTATTTCACATGATTTTTCAAACTTACTGATGGGGAATGGGTTACAATCCTGCTGGCAGCTGTGGTAAATCCATGCCTGCTTTTGAAAACAGTTATTGTATTTGCATTACAGTGATGTCTTTGGAAGTCTGTCAGTCCTTGCCTTCTACTTCAGTGTGTTTCAGTTTTTAAAATGTGTAAGACTGCCAATGTGTGAGTTTCAAGCTGCCCTTAAGATACCAGCTACCATGGTGAAATCCATCAGAGCAAAAGAGTGAGACACTTAAGGCTGCTGAGAAAAGTGCTGTGACAGTTTTGCAGTGTCTGTGCACTCTAAGATGGAAGTGGGTCTGAAGTGCTACAAGTATGAAAAACTTTTTTTTTCTTGTTTTTTATTTATTTTTCAGTGGATAGTAAGAGTGTTAAGCTTAAACAAAATGTATTTTAAAACAGTTGGAAATACTATATTTACATTTCAAATAGAGTTTGCCATGGAAGCAAAGTGAAATAGTTTCTCACAATTTTTTTCTTGTGTACTGTATAGAGTAGTAACTGTTGGGTTGTGGTTTTCATTAGGCTTTGTGACACTTACTTAACTGGTAACATACTAAATAGGAACCATACTTGTTTCAACTGTGGAAAAGCATTTTTTTCTGATTTTAGTGAGTCCTGTAAGAAGACCTGGTGCTGATTGCATTTCTGCTGTTCTAAACTGAAACTAATGTCAGGTGTGTAAGCTAGTAAAAATGAAGTTTGGGTTTTGGTGCTAAGTGTTGAGAAGCACACAAATGTTTTTCTGTTTTTGAGAGCATAAAGTTTTTAGACTGTGGCTATACTGGGGACAGAATGTGAACTAAGGGTAGATCAGTTCTTTTGATTAGTTTCTCTTTAGAGATTTTTCAAGCTTTTTTTGTTGTTTTTGTTTTAAAGAAAAATGTGTATAGAGTGGTACGTAGTTTTTGTGCTACTAATTTGTTAATGTTGGTTGAGATGCTATCTGTGGTGGTTACTTAGAAGAACTAGAAGGTTTAAACTCATGTGCATCTTCATAATTACACTTTAACACAAATAGTGCTTCCAGTGGTTACCTGAGCATAAAAAACTTACTTTTGTAAAAATAAGTGAAGGCTTTGTATCACACAGTATCACAGTATCACAGATTTCTAGGTTGGAAGAGACCTCAAGATCATCGAGTCCAACCTCCGACCTAACACTAAGTACTCCACTAAACCATATCGCTAAGCTCTACATCTAAACGTCTTTTAAAGACCTCCAGGGATGGTGACTCCACCACCTCCCTGGGCAGCCCGTTCCAATGCTTAATAACCCTTTCGGTAAAGAAGTACTTCCTAACATCCAACCTAAAACTCCCCTGTCGCAACTTTCGCCCATTCCCCCTCGTCCTGTCACCAGGCACGTGGGAGAACAGACCAACCCCCACCTCTCTACAGCCTCCTTTAAGGTAACTGTAGAGAGCGATAAGGTCGCCCCTGAGCCTCCTCTTCTCCAGGCTGAACAAGCCCAGCTCCCTCAGCCGCTCCTCGTAAGACTTGTTCTCCAGACCCCTCACCAGCTTGGTCGCCCTTCTCTGGACTCGCTCGAGCACCTCCATGTCCTTCTTGTAGCGAGGGGCCCAAAACTGAACACAGTACTCGAGGTGCGGCCTCACCAGAGCCGAGTACAGGGGGACAATCACTTCCCTAGACCTGCTGGCCACACTGCTTCTTATACAGGCCAGGATGCTGTTGGCCTTCTTGGCCACCTGGGCACACTGCTGGCTCATATTCAGCCGACTATCAACCAATACTCCCAGGTCCTTCTCGGCCAGGCAGCTTTCCAGCCACTCATCTCCCAGCCTGTAGCTCTGCTTGGGGTTGTTGCGCCCCAGGTGCAGGACCCGGCACTTGTGAGGGCATGTTCTTCACCTTTTGTTCAGTTAGCTTTTGCTCTGCACAAACAAGGTTATAATGACCTCTGGAAATTCCTTCTCCGCAACTTCTATCACAAACGAGTTGAGGCACTATGTGTAATGCCACTGCTTAGCCCAATGGTTCTATCTACTGTTTGCTCTAAATTACTTAAGCCTGCACAGTTATTTTTCAAGAAATAACAGTTGTCATAAATTCTTTCTAGGAGACCTGAAACTCAGGTTTCAAGAATGAAACTCTGTCTGCTAAAGGCAATGTGAAAGCAGTCTCTAGCACAAACAAGACTAAAATTTCACTTACAGTATTTCTCTGCAGTAAATGGATTGGAGTGGATGTGACCTGAAATTAGGACTCAAATTCTTTGAACAGCCGGAAATAAGTATTTTTCTAGCACCAAGCTAAATGGACTGTCTGTCATCAATTAAATGTTTGTTAGCTTTGTTTCTCCAGTTAGTCTGCTTTCTCTTCAAGAGTTGATACTGTTTTTAAGTTTGTTTTAGATTGGTGGAATGTGTATTGTATCTAAATCACCACTAATAGAGCCCTCGTTTCTCAGCATAAAAGTAGGGATTATTGTATACTCTAAGAACAGTAAATAGAATTTGCCTTGCTACTAAAACATGTTTTGTGATAGTAAATCACACAAGTGAATGTGAGATCCTTCCATTTGGCAACTGGGTAAGTAGAGGAGTTCATGAATTATGTAGTTTAATGCTAAATTAAACAGCACATTCAAAAGTTGAGAGGTTTTGAAGAAGCACGTTAAATGCCAGACCACTGAGCTGTTTTGGTAAAAGTAGATTTGGGAAGAAGAAAGAATCAAGATGAGGAAGATTAATTGTCTGGTACTTTGTTTTCGAGGAAAAACTTAAGTTTCTGGCTCTTCAGCAAAGTGATCTGCTTTTCAGTCTGAGAGCAGGAGAAAACGCTTCTGATTCTTTTGTGATACCATAAGAAAACATTAAAAAGGTATCACCTTTTATTTGATTCTTGCTAGCATCAAATCACTTTCCTGTTCTTTTTCAGCCAGTGAGACCAATAGGTTGGCAAGAAGATGTTGCACGTGGTGATATATATAGAAGGGCAGGGAGAAAGAAGATTGGTTATTATTGTCGTCTCTTAAGAATAGAGCTGAAGAGGTGACATCTTGCTAGCACTACTATCAATGGGAAAGTAGGAAGACAAAGAGAAGAGAGTGTCAGTGTGCCTAGCACTGCCTTATAATGCTTTCCTCATCAGGGTTTGCTGTTTAGTAAGTTTAATCTGTATTGTGAACTACAGTGTCATTTTGGAGAACAAACAAACATCCATGCCTGATTTCTAGCTTGAAGAATTTTCAGTCAGTAAATACAGGCACTAGAGTTACTTTATGTGAACATGAGGCCATAGTGTTTTTTGTTTGTTTGTTTGTTTGTTTGTTTTTGGTTTTTCTTATCAGGGCATCTCTGACATACTGGAATCCCAGTGAAATATGTGAGCTGATGAGGAAAATAGTTATAATGGTCAGTGATGAAGCTATTACTTTAGAAAAGCATTTAACCATTGATACCTTTGAATGTTATAGTTTTCTTAATGTGAATTAATTACCTCTTTTAATGATTTGATTAACAAGAACAACTTAAATACTGAAAGGAGAAGAAAACATTCTTTAAAATTGCTTGCTCGGTTTTCTGAAGGTTATGCGTTTGACTTTGGTTTCTGTGCACCCAAAGTTGTTACAAATACTTGCAGATTGAACAACATGTAACTATATAAACACATTGACTTTAAATTCAAGTGAACTCAAATATAAAGGAGGTTACATGAGCTACGCAGAGACACATGACACAGGAGTTGTTCTTTTTAATTCACTCTGACTTCAGAGATTTTCGGTTTTTGATGAAGAAGATTGGACAGAATCCAGTACCCATGGATGTGAAGCAGTACAGAAAAAACACGCTGTTGTTGGGTTGCTTTCCATGTTCATAGACAAATTTTAAGGAAAGATAAAAACTTGAATATCACACAGGGCAGCACCTCAGCTCAATTTTGTGAGCAGCTAAGGCAGTGGGCATATATGCCTTGCAGCAGGTGGGTTAGATGAGTAGTGAAGTATGCCAGAAATGAGAGAGGAAGAGCTGTTACTGGATAGCAGTAGCCTGCTATCTGCTACCTGTTGTCAGGTGTATAAGATGAAATTCAGCAGCTGCTAAAACAAAAGAAGAAATAATTGCTGACTTCTAAGATTTTATATGAGACAACTTTTTTTTTTTTTTTTAAACTGTGATAAGACTCGAAGGTTTGCCTAATTATAAAGTGCTAATTTGATCAGACTCATACCATATAGGTTGAGACTGAAAAGGTAATAACATTCATAAACTAGTTTCTAAATTCGCTTCTTGCAAAACCTTGCTGCCTTGAAGCAAGTGTATTCCTTGAAGCAAGTACTGAGTGTACATTTTCCCGCAATTTAATTTAAAATATCCAGACAAACACAGTCAAATTATATCTACTTACCTATCATATAAGGGAAATATCATATAACTATAAAACAGTTCATGGTTTTACCTGTGGAACACTTCAGGTAAACAGGAATTTTTTCAGAGTATTGCAGCAACCAAGAAGTGAATGTGCCATTGCTAGAGCCGAGTGAATTATTCAGTCAAAAATTTACTTCAAGAAATTCATTGTCTTCAACTTTTGTGGTTTGTTTGTTTGTTTGTTTGTTTGTTTGTTTTTCCTGGAATATCCACAGATTGATTACAATATCTATGAATACATTTGTTGTTCTGACTTTCAGAGTTTCATTGGCAAGCATTTTTATTTTCTGAATGAATCATCAGTGATTTGTTAAAGTATTTGATGTTAGATGAATCCAAACAATATTCTGTCTCCTTTAAAATGTGTTGAGGGCATTCAGTGATTGTTCTTCCATATTCCTTCGTCTTGACTTCTTCCTACAGAGAGAAAGAGAAAATGAATTTATCTCATCCAATTCTGATTTTGTGGAAGTTATTGTTCTAGACTATGGTATTTTTCTGTTCTTCTCTATGAAGAAGGTATTTCTAAAGAGTAAAAGGCTTCATTTGTGTTACCTGCTGTTTTTAAGATGGAATGAATCACCCTAAGGATATATTTGTTTCTTATTTTCCAAACAGGAGTTCTTGGCAATAAGCTAAATGTTTAAACTTAGCTGAAAACTTCTGTTTTGAATAGCTGAATTTATGTATATGATGTGAAAGAGTTGAGTTTGAATCTTTGTTCAGCTTCTGTGAATGCTTAAATAACATGAACTTGTTGAGATGTTACATTAGCCTGGGCAAGTCAGGGTTGTCACATTAGCTTGTTTGTGTCAGGATTCTAGTCACCTACATTAAATACATGTTGGTTCATGTCTGCAGTGGACATGTCTGGCACCAGTGTCTACAATGTGGGGTGAACAGAGTAATCCAGATGTAGGTTAGAAAAACCCCGGTGGAGGAAATAGTGGGTCACCACAACCTACAGGCAGTATGGCAGTATGCATATAAGCTAGTCCATATCACTTGACTCAGAGATAATAGCCTTGGCACTCACGACCAAACACATATTGCCTTGGCACTTTATGCTTTTTGAGGTACATGCTGCCTGGCTTTACAGGTAATGACCATACACTAGTTGGACATACTCCTGCCAACAGCAGAGCGTCGGTTGGCACTGAATCAAGAATCATAACTGAGAAAAAGGGATGAACAGAAAATGTAGTCCAGTATTCCTGCTGCTGCTTCAAGACAAGAAGCAGAAGCTTGGTACATCCTGCATAGAAAATACCACGCAGAAATAATGGTCTTAGGAGTATTAAAAGGAAGAAAGAAAAAAAAAATGTGGGGGGGTGAGTGGTAATGACAGCAAAAGTCAGCAGCAAAATATTACTTCATAATAATAATAATGTTATAGGTACAAATTTTCTTCAATGGCAGATCAGTTAGAGATCAGTTAGGTCTCTTAACTCTCTATATTTGTAAATGCTAGAACATGTAGTTTTCCTCAGGAATTCTCAAAGTTGCTACTAGCAGGACTGCAAGTACAATCTAAGTCTTCAGAGTTCTTTTACTGAGCTGGGGTATTTGTCACTTCTGCTATTTACTAGTGGCTCTGTCTTACAAATAGTGCTTTTAGAGTTCTTGGTGCAACTAAAAACCTAAGTAAAGATCTGTAGTTCATTGTGGTTGCATTTTCTCCTGGGTTTACAGCCTGAAGTAACGGGCAAAACATTGAAGAAATTGTGTGTGGCTGTGCTTTTCCAGAAGTACACGTTTTTCTCAAATCAGAGGTGGATTGTAATGGTGACAACATGAACAGGACTGCAAAGCACAGCTTGAAAGATCCAAGGATCATTTCAGTTGGTCAGGTACACGTGCATCATCTCTACAGTTGTCAGACAGAAGATACTACTTGATGGAGCGCAAAATGGTGGGTCAGTGAAATTTCATCTCTCCGGTATGTACTATTGACATTATCTACAATCACAAAGTATTTTTACCTTCAATGTTTTCTGAGCAGCTGCTGTAAATGCAGTTCGTGTCTGTATTAGCCAAGATACATGATTGAACTTTGAGAGGGGAAAAAAGTCACTAACCCAAGAAGACAGACTGCTGCACACCTAACACTGCAGAAATTAATTTTAAAGCAATGTGTATATGTGTTAACTTTGTAAGTGTTCCATGCTGAATTTTTACGGACTACAGCAGTGGAAGAAAGAAACAAAGTACAGCTGTGTAAGTACACAAGCTTAACATTCAGCAGAACATTTCCATGATTTCTGTGTGCTTGGAAGCTTATTGAAAATGAATACCAAAATGAAAAAAAAATGGCACAAAGCTAATTCCTTTTAAACTTCAGTCATCTTTTTGCTGCTTGCCCATCGTTCATCAAAAATATGTATAAAACTGGTAGAAAAATGAAATCAGTCAATATACCTTCTTATCACTTTAAAGGATGAATTGCAACTAGTCTGTGAGGTCAGAAGGCATCTCAAAAGGAAAAAGTGACGTGCAGAGCAATAAGAAGACTAGTTTACTTTCTCTCTGCGTACACTAGTTTTTATTTAAAAACTTTTTATATGTATGTATGTTCAAACCAACAGTGTGAGATGGACAGACCAATCTGTTTTGTTCTGTTCTGGTAGCCCTTAAGAATTGTTCCTCTGTCAAATGAAAAGCAAGCAGAATTGCTCCATTAGAAAAAAATTGTTACTTTGCTTTCACTGAGCAGAGTAAGCAGGAGGCAAGAGCTCTGGAATGAAAAGTTAGTCATGGAAAAAATGATGGAAGTATAATAACCCATACAGTCTTATAAAGAAGTCCTTTTCATAGTGAAAAGCCAGCAACAAACATTAGAAGAGCTGACATGCTTCCCCTGAGTCATTTCTTGTGAAAAAGTGTTGTCTTTTGGGAGGCAAAGAAAATTGGCCTGAAGATTCTTGTGTTTTCTGAAGATCTTCAACACAGTCTAGTGCCTCTAGATTTATGAGTACTTTGAAATAGTTCTTTAACTTTTGAAATTGATAATTGTGTTACAAAAAGTTATGAAAAAAGACTAAAAGCATATGGCAGTCTATCTGTGAACCTTGATCTGTCTTTACACTCAAGATATTATTCAAGCTTCTAAAAATACACAAGAAAACTCTAAAATCAGGGAGAAAAGAAGAAAGACTTTTTTTTAATGAAAGTAGAGGTTAACAATTATGAATCATACTTCAGCTTCCTTTTTTATTGTTTGAGATACAGAAGAATTACACAGAACATATTTCACTGTTAAATTTTGACTAGCTCCATAGAAGCGTTCAAGAGGTGATGGAGACTAAAGACTCAGTTATGAAATCATATGTAACTTCTGTCATCAACTGTAATCTCTACATGAAAAGGCAGAGATTATAGAACTGACATGTCATGAATCCTTGAAAAGAGATACAATTAGAGAATATTGGTTTGTTTTTTATTAGTTTGACAGAAGAAATAGGCCTTTCACTGAAGTACTGAGATGATGGACAGACTTTCATTTACATCCAAAAGCATATTAGTGAAAAAATGGTTATACTTTTTTTGAGGTCTAGAGGGTTCAAGAGGTTCATTTTCAGTTACATTTTCTTGGTTTTCAGAGTCCTTAAATCTGTGCAACAAACAAAAGAATTGATTTAGGCCATTCTAGAAATTCAGTTGAAAATAAAGAATGAAGTAATTAACACTTCATTTATTTTTTTTTTTCCTCCAGGCATCTTACTTTATTATTATCTAGGAAAAATTGTTTCTTTGTCCACATTACCCAAAATCCTGCTGTTCTGAGGACAGCTCAGCAAGCCCGTTGACCAAAATACTGTAGTGCTTCAGAAACTTTGTTTTGTATATTACTCAGCTTATTTTCAAATTATTATTTCATAATATTTATTACAAAGAAAATGCATTCTTGTCTAGTAGAATTTTCCTTTCCTGTTGGTAAGAACAAATTGTGTCTGATGAAAGAAATGTATTACTCCTTGATCTTCTCTTTCAAGTTTTCATTAAGTTTTTTTAGATGTTCTAACCAGGCTGTGCTCTGCACTAGATAATTTTGTGCTGGGTACAATGAATTTACAGCAGTACAGTTTGAAGATTCTCCAGTGATGTGTAATTTATTTTATAATTTGATATACTCATTAAAATAAGTATTAAAGTTTGTTTCACTTGTGCTACTCCTAAGGGCAGATAATTCCATAATATTATTCCTGTGATGGTTAGAAACATTCTTTTATTTTCCAATGTGAGTGTTTTTATATCCTGTCGTGTTATAGTACATTAATAATTAAATATATTTATATATGTTTTTTAATATTTTTTCTTCCTGGTGTTTAGTTTCCTGATGCATAAATACAGAGCAAGTATGTGGTTTCTTTGGTTTTTTTTTTGTTTGTTTTTTGTTTTTTTTCTTTTTTTCCTCTCAGCTTTCAGTTCTGTCAACTAAAACAACTCTTGATTTGCAAGCCAGATATTTGGGTCCCTGTTCATCTCATAGCTCTTCTGTGTGTGTATGTTCTAGTTCAAACTAATTGCTCCTGAGTGTGGGTGAACAGATCTGTACATTGTATGCCAGCTGAGATCTCAGCAATGCTTTGCACAAAGGCACTAATATTTCCCTGTCTCTTCTGGAAATGACTTTCTCCCAGTGGTATCAAACTGTTTGCTAGTAATCATTTTGCTGATACGTGGTGATTTACCTTCCTTTTTGTGTTGTTTTTACACAACTGAAAGGCTTTCATTTTATTGCAGATTTTCTTATTGGTCCGAAAGTGTTGGACCATGCTTTTGAACAGGAAAGTTTAATTTCATTTCTGTCATCCAAACGCTCAGAATTTTTCACTTCTCATATATAACAAATAAATAATTTCTCATTATCTGGCTTGATACATTTTGATTAACCCAATTTCTTTTCTTACAGATACAGGTTATTTCTATCTTCAAATGTTTTCATTATGAAATGTGATCTGAAACTGTACATGGCATGCTGTACTTCAAACTGAAAGAGCTGTAGTTGCTTTAAATGGTTTTTTGTTCTTGTGAAGTACAGTATATTTGATTCTAGACTTCCATAATGGCATCTGCAGTTTACTACAAAATCTACTATTTCTTAAGAAAGTGCTTCTGTGTTTAGGGATTTAGCTTATTTCCACCACCAACACCCCCATATAGGTGCAATAAGTTTTTTGTTTTGCATCTAACTCATTTTGATGATTTCTGTACCCTCATTTGCATGACTTATTATTCTTCCATTACATTAAAAAAAAAAAAAAGAAAGCTTAATTATGCATTTAGATTGTGTTTCTATACCTAGATTTTTCTTTGTCTTTCTTTGTCTTCTTTGTCTTTCCACCACACAGCAGACACTTTCCTTTCTCCAACTGCTTTCACTTGTGAGGCTGGAAAATCCAATGCTTTTTGATGTTTCTGCAGTTTAAACTACGTACTGTTTCCTTTATGTTGTCTGGTTTCCCCCACTCAAATCAAGATCCTACTTAAAATTTGCAATTTTAATACAGTGGTGTAAGAAAGCTGTAGTAGTAGATACTGCAATGTATTATGCTGCAGTATTATGGCTGTCCCTGTAGGCTTAGTGCGGTGAAGTTAGCTCTTGGAGTGGACAGGAGATTTTCCCTGTGACCAGCACTTCAAAGAACAACACATTGATTTAGGTGTCATCATAGAAATTAGTTTGCATGACATTTATCTGAGTTTTTCAGACTTTCAAATTTAAATTTAAATAGTCTTCTTTGACTTTATGAATGTGTTGAATGATGGGGAGGAATTTAGATTCCACTGAAACTGAATTTACTTTAGTAAAAAATCTCAGAGGAGAAGTCCTTTCAGCAAGTATTTTAACAGATTAAATGCTCTTGAAACTTTAATACTAACATACCTTGTAAGACAAGCCTCCTTGAACAATTAATTCTTTAAATCACATGAATGTGAGGATGACATAAGGCCTTTGTCTTCCATGTTCATATATTGTCTTCTCATATGTGGATTCTTGGTACAAATTATTATAAGTAGGCTTTTGAGGAATACATTCTTAGAATGTTTTACAATTCTTTTAATAAGAGTATACGTATTAAAGATACTTCAAGTAGCTCAATTAGTTTAGGGAAACTGGAAAGCTTGTAAAACTGCACCTAAAGAAGATGACATTAATTTTACCAATAAAGAATAAAACTATCAGTGTATTACAAAATGTAGACCTTCAATCTATTTGAATTTTTATTTACTCTCAGTAGCCACACAGTATAAGTACAGTTATGTATTCTAAAATACATAATAATATTTAATCTTAAGTTAATTAAAAAGGCTGAAAAACAGTTTTGACCTTTTTTCTTTTCTTTTTTTTCCTTTTTTTTTTTGGGGGGGGGGGGAGTGGGAGTATGAATTGATTTTGTCATGAAATTGGCAAGATTCATTTGTTGTTACATGTTGTAGTCCGTGACAATATTGATTCGTGTCCTTCAATATGGAAGGTCAACAAGATATTTACACAGACCATATTTGAGAATTACAGTTCTGCTCCTGCAGTACAAGATCATCACCTAGCAGAGCGTTGGTAGTCTGAGGAGCTATTTCTGTCAATGACATACTAATTACAACACCCCATTTTAAGAATAGTAGGTCTTTGAATGAAAAAATGGAAAAGACATCTGGTGACCCACAAAACACACAATTAATTTGATAAAGATTTCCATAATTCAATTTCTTAATGAGTTTCTTAATGGAGGCGGTATTTTATGTATTTTACATGTAAATGGGATGTGTACTTCGTAATAGTAATTTTCATAGTCATGATATGCAGTGGTGACATGATAAGAAAAAAGAAACTTGTAACTTCTTAGGTATTTTGTATTTTCTTAGAAATGGTAAATAATGCAAAAAGTATTCATTGTGAATATTAGGGTCGTGTGCTTATACATTGGTAATGATTGTAATAACAAAGTTGCTATTAGCTTTTAACATTTCATATATACACTGGAGAGTCATGTAGCAATAGCAACGAACCACATTAAGAACAGTGCATATTATTTTAATATTCTTGTAGTCAAATAATAAAGCCATCTACACTGGTTGCATTGTTTGGATAGCATGGTAAAAAAAATGGGGGGGGTGCGGGAGTTTACATGCCTTTGTTTTTTAATGGAGTACTGCTGTTCTTCCTTTTTTTTGGTGCCAGAAAAAAAAAGTATATAAGAAAAATACAAAAGCCCAACTTGCACATGGGGCACCCTACATTCACAAGAATTCTGTTTCCACGTTGTGTAGTTCACTGTTACTGATGATGGTGTGCTTTTCCAAGTGCAGTTTAAAGAGATGAAGATAAATTTTATAGAAATAAAATATACAGGCATTTATAACATGGGCCAAATTTAAATAAGCGTGCATTACTGATACTATTTCAAAATGTTTTTGAATCATGATATGTGCATAGGATAAGCATGCATACTTTTGTTTATCAAGCAGATAATGTTGACCTTTTGAATACATGCATATGTATGCACAGAATACTAGGCGAAGGTCTTGAACACTGTCCTTTTCTACATCCTTTAATTCTGCCTTTTTGTATAAAATACAGCTTCTGGGGAGGAAAAAATTGTGAAGGAAATAATGTGCTGAAAACAAAGTCTTGCTAGTAAGAATTCTGTGTAGCAATCAGACCAAAAACCTTAGAAGTCAAGTATTCCTTGGGTTGTATGTCATTGCTCTTTCATTTATATATATATATATATATATATATATATAGAAGTCAAGACAAGTTCAAGGGCTAGGTAGGGATTAAGACTATCAGCTGTGTGAACTCCATCGTAATGTTTCTTTTCAGTGTCCATGGCTGCAGAAGACTGCAGTCGTGGCAAATCCTGAGTTTTATTTTCTGGTGATGTTTTTCATTACCGATTTTTATTTCTGTGGTTGCTGGATCAGGTATTTTTACCTTCAATGATATGGCAAGGAACCTGTGAGCCATCTAGTGGGAGGTTTCTTCTTAGCACTTGACCATTTGAAGAATCTGTTCCTTATGCATTTTCCAATTCAGATGTCCAGCACCAGCCCCTCGGTCTGTAATGCGACTCCCCTCATCCTTTCCACCTACCTGTTACAATCAGATCTCAGTCAAGTGACAGTGGGAAATGGGGTGCTGCATTTTATTGAGGCTGAATGATGAAAGCTGAACAGACTTTGCTAGACATCTATAACATACATATATACACCTGTGAAAGATCATTTTAATAAACCAGGAGGCAACATAGTTAAGGAAGCAAAGGCAGTTAAGTCAATTTTAGAAGCTGTTCATGACAGTAGCCTAACTTAAATGAAATATATTTGTTTATTTAGTATTTGAATCTTATTATAAGAAAACAATGTTTTAAATGTCACCATAACCTTTTCTCTTCTACAACATGGGATTCAAATGCCTTGTAATGAAAGTTGTGGTGACAGGTACTTGGAAGCATTTTGTCTGCTTTGGTTTGAACTGAACCCTTTAAGACAGTTCTGAATTAGTCTAGCTTTTAGTTTTCCCCTTTATAGAGCAAGTTATGAACATTAAATATCGCTGTAATCATTTTTATACCACTGTTGGAAGCTAGATGTCCCTTGCTTAGTTTGTAGTTGTAAATCCTGTGTAGGAAGTTGGATATGTGTTGCCAAATGAATGTTGACAGTGATTGGAAAGGGATGGAGTATCTGTGTTGAATTAGAAGGTAGGTGTGGGGAGTGAAAACTCAGGGAAGATTGAGCTCCTTCATATGAGGTTATGGACTTCTCATTCCAAGCCTGAGTGTGTTAAGGAAGGAGAAGATTGAGTACTATGCAGTGGTAAACACTTGTAGCTTTGCTTTCAGTGAAGTGAATACAGGGAACAGATGATAGAAAGACACCAACTTTGGTATACGTGCATTTAGGGTTTACACTTTCTTTATAAATTCTGGCAATGTTGATGGAGTTGCCCAAACATTAAATAGCTTAACTGACGTGGATCTTCAGATGGAATTCTCAGGCATGGAATGCTACTTACTGTCTGAGAGGCGCTATTCATCTACCCAGCTATGTATCAGGTAAGTCAGGTAAGGGAGAGAAAAGTATATTATTAAATTTTAATGCTCACTTATAGTACATAGTGATAGATATAGTTTACATTGTGAATTGGCTTGTCAAAGTTGTTGTGTTTTGTTGGGTTTTCTTCTTATCTGTTTGTTTTAGGGATTTCCTTAGTTTCTAGAATCATAAATTTTAGTATTGTCTTGGATGGAACAAGAACAATGCATGCACAATATGGCAGATATTCTAAGAATCCAAGAAATCCACTGTGCCTTCAGCACAGAGTTATGTTTCTCAGTCGTTCTGGTCATGCTGAGTATATCCAACCCTTTTGATATTAATGGGTATACTGAGTATGTGTAGATCAACAGGTCTGATCAACAGATCAAGAGAACTTTCAGCCATGCTGATAGACATGTAGATTCTGGTTGGTAATAGTTGGAATATTTTGATGTTAGAAAACCGTCAGTGGCTACTGACGGCTACTGACTAGCACTACCAGAACTTTAAATAATAACAGACGTATGGAGACTAGGGAGAAATCTGAGCCTCAAAATCTTCC